>NC_033800.1:37462094-37552129 GCF_001876935.1 Asparagus officinalis
CGCCGACAAGGCTCGACGGCTGCTGGTTCCCCATATCACTAAAGTGATCTTCCATCACTCACAAGTCGACATGTATAGAGCAAATGGTGACTCAGCCTCCAGCTCACCCCTTACCACAATCTTAAACCACACACTCATGAAGTGTCTATTCTGCCCTTGGCATCCTCTATAAATACAGACACTATTCGCCATAAAAACAGGTTCCGATTTTCTTACAATTAAAGAGAAACTCTATAAAAACAACACATTTTTGGGAGATCACACGGTTCTTCCTTCACCCCACTCAAGTCTTCTAGCTGACTTGACCATCGGAGCTACCACCGGGGAAACAAGCCCCGTACTCCTATGATTCCTGTATGTGTAGGTGGTCCGTCCGCCACGAGCTCTAAGAACCAGGCATAAAGTCGAAGTAAGAAGCGGCCCCCCTCGACGGTTCAACCCCTCGACGATTCCACAACTCTTCAACCTCATCGACTGTGTGTTATCAGACATCAACAGTTATATATTAGATTTTAAATTAAACCTAATATCCAGTTTGTGAGGGAACCATATCCATGAATCTTTTGCTAGCAACTCAGCCTTAGTCCAAAGGGCTCTCTTGTTTGTGAAGTCTTTTCGATAATTTTTGGCTTTCTTTTATTCGTACTGTTTGAGAGAAATTGTTTAAGAGATTTAGAGTATAATTCGAGATTGCACAAGTTAAACCATGTTATATCCATTTGTTCTATATTCTTGATTTGGTGTATAATTAGTTTTTGTGTACATGTAATGCACGTGGGTAAGTATTATAATTATTTCTTTTTTGATTTATTTTCTTACTACAACTCAATCAGATTAATTTAGAGTTTGAATCTCTAAACCTTGATTATTGCATTTACCATAATTTTATTTAAAGAATTTGAAAATTTTGAAGAAACAAATTTGTGGGTTAAATTAGGATCCATATACTTTTATATACTTACACACACAACCATCACTTTTTTCAATTTATACATATCAAACTTCATTCATGTAACATATTTGTTTATCAAATCATGATCTCCAATTTGTTTAGTTTAGTCATTATCCTAGTGTTAAATTTGAACACGATAATTGTTCTTAATGTGTTAAAACAAAGATATAAATAAATTTCTACAAAGAGAGCTTGACTTGAGGAAGGGTATTGTTATAAAAGTGAAAATTACTAAATAGTAAGATGGTTTGTATAAGTTCGGCAGAAAACGCTCACTTTCCACCAGATCGCAAGATATACTAATATGAAAATAATCTACAATGTATAATAAGATGATTGATCTAGAAGTGTGCTTAAATGACATGGAAGAAAAGCATATCATTGACAGTTCATTGAAAAAGGGATACATTAATTGTATATTGTTCCTAATTTTTGATAGATAGACCGAGAGAGAGAGAACTAAAGATTAATGTTAACTTTGGTATAATTTTATATGATAAAAGCATTCACATAAGCATGTAAAAATACTAATTTTTTTTTGCATGAAACTCCTTTGACAGGCGCATACAAAATATTGTATCGGTCCATACAAAATATTATATCAATACAACCAACTTTAAATCTAGTTCATTGCAAATATTGTATCAATATATATCCATAGGCTCAGTTGCGCGATAAACAATATAGTTACTTGCAAATAGTTTAATTATACAACTTGAGCATAGGGTTGTATAAAAATATCATAAATAGCATCAGTAGCTCAAGGAGCAAAATCAAAAAATTTAGGCGTTTTAAGAACAAGAACGATAAAAAAAAGAAGTATATGAGAAGTATATCCATGTATTTCGTATTCTTAATATTTTCTTAACTCATCATTTGTTTTTCATAAACTATTGCCTACTTTTTGTGCTCTGCTCATCTTTTTTTAATCGAACCATTATATGCTTCTTATCACTATGTACATTGTTTGATTCGTAAATCTGAGAGTCCTAATTATGCTTTGATAACTTGACATAAAATAGGGATCTATTGGGTCTCTCAAATATCATAATTAAATTTCATTATTTTCTTAAATTTTATGAGAATATTTTTTATTTTAGAATCTAATTCAATCTTTTGCTGGCTTCTACAGATGCAAGAAATCATACCCCTTTTAAAAGTACGAGTTCCGAAAAATCTTTCTATGGTCAATATTACCCTTAGCTTTTTTAAATATTACATTTTTATCCTAATCTATTCTAATTATCCTATCTTCTTGAATTGGTAACCAAATAAATTATTCTATTCATAATGAGACTTAACATGTTATTGGATAACATAGATACATTTCATATAATTCAAATCCTTTACTCATTTCAGTTCGTAGAGAAATCTAAAAAACATATGCTAGCCAGCACCTACAAGTTTTTGGACTTCGTAAAAAATATTTTCCAAGTTTTTTAAATTACAAAAACGCTCCTACAAATTCAAAATTTTAATAAAACATCTTAAAAATTATAAAATTTATTTATCTCAATTAAGTGAGAAATCTAAAAAATATATACTAACTAGAAACTAAAAGTTTTTTTAACTTTAGAGAAAATATATTATAAGTTTTAAAAATTATAAAAACACCCCTAAAAATTCAAAATTTATAAAAAATATCTTAAAAATTTCAAACCTATAAAGATACCAAAAACCTACAAATAACACAAACAAACCCCAAAAATTTATAGAATTTGCAATACACACTCTCAACTTTTTACAAATTACAAAATAAAACCCTCAAAATTATAAAATTCATAAAAATCCTGATAATTTCTAGCCTAATAGTACATTAAAAATAGAAGAATTATAAATATCCCATACATAATTTATAATTTATAGAAAACATACTTAAAGTTTTAAAAGTTACAAACAAACATTTAAAATTCAAAATTTAAAAAAAGTACCCTAAAAATTTTAAATTCGTTAGTAAATTGAAAGCATAATCTCCCTGTTCTAATTTCGTAAGAAAATAATTCTTTATATTTTTAGTTTTACTTCTATGATACAGAGAATGAGCTATAAAATTGAATGAGAATATTAGATAATATAAATATAAGTGAAATATCAGCTAAAAGTTAATGTGAATATGAGTTAAACCACAACCAAAAGTTTAATGGTCATATTGTAAGTAAATTCATATGCAAAATTCCTTTGTGAATTGAATGATCGCCCATCTTTTGAAGACTTCAAGATACTAATAAATAGAGATGTTGTACTAGATTAATGTGTTTATAACTCATAAATAGTAGATCACGTGGCTACAGTCTGGGTTGAAAGGAAACAATGACAATATTTAATTTGAGAGAGAGATTATTGAGTTGATGATCGATCTCATAAAAAAAATTATTTTCTTTTTTTATTTTTACTCTATCTTTATCAATTTAAATAATCATGATATTCAACCACGTGCATTACACGTGAATCTCAACTAGTAATAGTTGAAACCATAAGCATATCAGAATTAATGACTATCCGTCTATTCAAATTAATGTCTTACATTAGCTACAAATTCAATTCTTTCATGTTTTTCCTTCTACAAATCCTTTTAATGTATAATGTATTTAGTATTTGAATGATTAGGATGCAAGATATGAGTGCCAATATGATAGATAACAATCTCTATAGTAGGTCAATGGCTCTATCGTGAATGTGTGTAGTGAAGAAATAATTTTGCAGTTCGATAGATGTATCTATATTATCTCCCTCTTTCTTTGATTCTTATCACCTACGAATACAATAAGCTTCACTTGGATTTTCTCTATATGATTATATAGTGGTAATCTTCACAGTTTTATGTAGTAGATCTAATAAGTTGCAACTATCTTCAAATACTCCCATTTTAAAATAGAATTAGGGTAAATTTAAAATAAGATTTTGATAAGTTTAACAATATATTTTCACAAAATGTATGTATTAAAATATTCTAATAATAGCACTTTAATGTTATGTAAGAATTTTCGTGAGGAAATTCTTATGTTTGCATAACTGATAGTACTAAAGTGCAAGTTTTAAAACCTTTAGGGTATTAAAATAAACCCATTTACAAACGAACATATTTTGCATGTAGGAGGGTATTCAGGTGTAATTTACCCAATTTCATAATCACTAACACTATATGAAATTGTGCAAATCTCTTCTGTTCAATTAAGAGTAATACTTAAATATTAAATCCCATGAGAAAAGTTGAACATTATCAAATTTTACCTTTGATACATTAGTTTAACTACTACATACAAATCTTCATGACATAATTAGAAAAATGAATAAATGACCATTTACAGTGAAAATCACATATATGATTGTGACATAACATGAAAACATAAAACAATACAACTCCTATTGTATAGGGTTAATTTTAGAGAATCCCCCTGAACTATGAGGGATGCCATAAACTTCTCAATTCTCATCACGAGTCACCAATTATCAAGTAAGTCCAATTTTCTTTTAAATTGTGTTTTGAATGAGTTATGATTATTTTGTTTTATTAATAATTCAAAAAATTACATCTTAATACTTTCATCTATGATTTAGGGCTACAATTAAAAATTTTAATATCAAGAAATTTGAAGGGATACAATTCAAAAAATTTTTATATGCCAAGAATATGCAATAAATTAATTTTATTTGTCAAATATTTACTTCACTTTTGCTGCAAGTTGAAATACATTAAAGTGTAAAAGGAATTGGTGGTCAATGGATTGTTATCTATTTTTGGAATTTAAGTCATGTAAACATTGTAGAAATTCAAATTATGCGAATGGGTAATTAAATATGACTAAAAAATATTAATTAATTGAAATAATGGTTGGATATTCATTATCTTGTATAATTGTTTTGGTAATGGATAAATTTCTTAAGGGGAATTCACCAGCGAAGCAACCCTCAACTACTCTAAATTCAAATGATCTTGTGACTAGCAACAAGTAGAACAAATAGAGTGAACATAAAGATCTTCTGGTAGATCCGGGGCTTCAATTGGATATTTTCGATTATGATCCCTATAACCCAGATGATATTCGAAGAGCCTATTTGCAAAAAAGGACATTGTCAACATTGTAAACATAGTTATCCACAACCAAAAATTAAAAATAATTTGCATCATTTCAATCCTAATTAGTTTAATAAATTTGGAAATTGGCTCGAGTATAGCATATCTAAAGATGTGATTTTTTACTTGTGACACCCCTAGTTTCAATAAAGCTGTAGTCCAAGGTGAAACTAAGAATGTCAAACCTGTCAAGTACCAAATACCATGCTACGACATGCTTCACCATCACATTCACTACCTATCTAGTAGAATCAACAACAGGTGTAGGTACAAAACATGTAAAAGAGAGTATACAGAAAGAAAACTAAACAACAGATACTCAGAAAAATAATCACTACCACTAATATAAATGGATAAGTCTCTAAAAAGGTAATATCTAAACTGAATACAAATGTCTCGACATAAGAATCAAATGAAATGATATTAAGGCAAATTGCCTATACAAAACTAGAATAAAAACTCAAATGTTTTATAAATACATCTATTGTGGAGTTCTGACATAAACTACTACCAAAAATTAAAAATGGTAACTAGAACAACTCCAACAAGCTACGGCTCTCCGTGCACCTGGCTCGTTACCTGAAAGCGGGGAAACAACAAGCGTCAAAGCGCTATAGCGAGTAACATCTCAACCAACCCTAGGGGAAAGAGCTAAAAGGATAAGAAAATATCTGATAATACATATAGATAGCCAAACATTGACTGTAAAAACAAAATAGAGGTTTGATATTTAGAAATTTACAACACAAACATAGGTACGCCTTGAAAGATAGGGTTTATGGATGAATAAAATAAAATTAAAAGTAATTCCAACAAATCACACACAAAATGAAATATAATGACAATAAAAAGAGAGTAGAGATAGAGATAGTTAGCCAATTGATGACGCGTGATGTGTTCACGAGGTTCGGTCCGCTGACCTACGTCCCCGCTCCCCACTCTCGAGGAGAAATCCACTACACACTCGGTTTGGAAGCCGAAACTTCTTCTTCACAACGATCTCCTCCGAGATCTTACAACCACACAGTAGATCTCCACGAGGTCAAGCTCACAACAGTCACAATTCGAAGAAAAACCCTCTCTTTACAGTAGCCCTATGGTAAGAGGAGAGATTGCAAATGAAGCTTGGGATGTAAACTTAGAAATAGTGAAAGCAAATGAAAGTTGAAATTCTTTTGAAAACAATAAACTTAAACTCAAGTAATTTGTAATGAAAGCTTGGAACTAAGATAGATGGGGTTGTTAGGTATTTATAAGGAGAGAATACTGCAGCCAAAACCCCAAAGAACCAGACAGAATCCTAAGAAAATCGGATTTTTGAAACTGTACAAATATAGTCATTATAGTATCCATCAGTCGACTGACGGGAAGCATCAGTCGACTGATGAGCTGAACGTTATATACGATTTCCAGCTCATCAGTCGACTGATGATCATTTCAGTCGACTGACGATCTCGTCAGTCGATTGGTCAGTCGACCAAAATAGAACAGAGAGCAAAATGATGATTCCAGGCACTTTTATCAGTCGACACATCGGTCGACTGACTTTATTAGTCGACTGATAACATGTTATTAGCTTGAATCGATTTCGAAATTGAATTTCAATGCTCTCTAAAAAATAGTAAATAAATTCTAAAAAATGTAAAACTTTATAAACAGTTTATAAATATTTTGACAAACTTGTTTGAAAAGGAATTTTACAAAAAAGTCCTCGTATTTGTGAAAATCATCAATTTAGCAAAAATATCAAAATACGAGTTTTGAAAATGTGCAAGTGTGTTATCCCATGAGCTTCAAATGTAATCAATAAACTTCTTGCCTACATTCTAGCACTAGAGAGAAAATAAAAGTAGCAAATATCTCTTGCCTACATTCTAGCACTAGAGAGAAAATAAAAGTAGCAAATATCTCTCACATAGAAATGCATTTCTTAAGCCTTGATATTGCTTTTGAGTTAATGAAGCTTCTTATTGCTTACAGTGTTATTGATAAACATTGTTTCATCCTTGATATTGCTTTTGAGTTAATGAAGCTTCTTATTGCTTACAGTGTTATTGATAAACATTGTTTCATCACTTTGCCTCCACCTCCTTTAGATATCATCGTTGTAGCTCATATTCCATCCAATCCTCCATATATGGTGCTAATGGATTGTAATCTACAATATAGCTTAATACACAATTAGCACCAATAATGGTGGTGTAAATCATCATCAAAATAAAGGACCTAACACACCTCCCTTAGCTCAAATTGTAAATAGCTAAATACCAAATTTAAAAGCTACAACATGGATTAATAACTCTATCTCTAACAAAACTATCAATGACCTGTCTTATGTCAATTATATATCCAACTTGCGATTTGCAATAAATAAATGTCTAAAGTATGATCTGCAATAGCTTAAAGTCCAACACGAGAACTGTAGTGGATTATAGTTCAACACGAGGACTTTGATGATTATAGTCCAACACGAGGACTTTGATAGCTTATAGTCCAACACGAGGACTTTAATAGTTTATAGTCCAACACGAGGACTTTATAGCTTATAGTCCAACACGAGGACTGTAATATGCAAATAGTATCAGAAATCACATATATACCATTCACCCTCATACTTCGGTGAATAAATCCAAGACTCATGTCTGAAGTTAACTCATGTATACCAATCTCAGTGCATAACAAACCCATATAACCCAGATATTTTGCCAGCCACAAAAACCTAAGCACAACAGGATAAAAGCAGAAAAAAAAATCCCCCAGCGGTCGACCGCGACTGGAGCAGAAGCTTACTATTTCTGTACACGACACGCGGTCGACCGCCAAAGTTGACCACGTAAAAGCAGAAACCCTAGTTCAGGTTTCTGTTATACGTGGTTTAATCCAAAAACTTTCGTGCGATGTTTATATACATTATCAATGCTTCATAAGTAATTTGGCATAACCAGAACATGTGAATTTCAGTCTAATCACTATAAATAAAATGAATCAAATCATGTAAATTTCGTGTCGAAATCTTTAAAAAAAAATAAAAAAATCTTTCTTACAAAACTATTGTTAGAAATAAACTCAGATCTAGATCTGCATTAAGAATTTCGTGGGTGAGCTTTATTAACTGAAAATAGGTTCTCTTTGCAAAAATACAATATATAGATCTATTTTTATACATAATCTAGTATGTTAGTCTCACAAATCACATGAAAAATATTATTAAAACATTTAAAAACATGGGTATAGGGTTGGGCGAGATGAAACTCACCTGAGGGATGATGAACAACTCTAAAAATTCGCTGGAAAAATATCATCCTACGCCGAAAACCGCTGGATCCCGATCAAACTCTTCAAAATCCGCCGAAATCACCAAGGAGAAGGGGTTAGGGTTTGCAAGAGGGAAGGAGGAGGCTGATAGGGTTTTCTGTGGTGAAGAAGAAGCTCTCACGAATATAATATTATATATATATGAGCCCACAAACCCGACCCAAAACCCAATAAGACTCGAACTGGGAAAAACTGGCAAAACTGCGTATGGTCAACTGCCACGGTCGACCGCGCAAGAGATAGAAGCTTTCTGCTTCTGCTGCGTGCCCGGTGGTCGACCGCCACGGTCGAGGTCGACCGCGCAAGAGATAGAAGCTTTCTGCTTCTGCTGCGTGCCCGGTGGTCGACCGCCACGGTCGACCGCACAGGAAATTTCCTGTTGGTGCATGTTGTTTGTGTGTTGGTCTTATCACTCGATCTTTCTCATGTAAATACACTCGTTTGATCCCAAAAACTTGTTAGCACATTCATCTATGATGTAAACATATATTTCATAATAAAAAAATTCATTCACTGTATTTTACAGGGTTTTACATTCTTTCCCCCTTAAAAGAATTTCGTCCTCGAAATTCCGAAATCGTATCTTAAAAATTAATAATACGAGAAAAGCACATTGGGAGTAGTCATTCCCACATACACCTCTCATAGCATTAATTTTCAGATTGATTTTTCAGTTAACTCGAATGAAATGTATGAACATAGTAATATCTAAAGTTAACAGTCTAAAATGTGAATATTCACGCCTTAATTCCTAACAAAATGGAATTAGTACGTCAGGCGAAAAATCTAAATAAGGTGTTGAAGCCTCCATAATGATCTTTTCTCTAAGGGTTTTAATCCTAACAAAAGTAGAGACCTCGCTCTGATAGAAATTGAAAGGCCCTTGGGGGGGGGGATAGGGTTTATGGATGAATAAAATGCAATTAAAAGTAATTCCAACAAACCACACATAAAATAAAATGCAATGACAATAAAAAGAGAGTGGAGATAGAGATAGTTAGCCAATTGATGACACGCGATGTGTGCACGAGGTTTGGTCCGCTGACCTATATCCCCGCTCCCCACTCTCGAGGAGAAATCCACTACACACCCGGTTTGGAAGCCAGAACTTCTTCTACACAACGATCTCCTCTGAGATCTCACAACCACACAGTAGATCTCTACGAGATCAAGCTCACAACAGTCACAATTCGAAGAAAAACTCTCTCTTTACAGTAGCCCTATGGTAAGAGGAGAGATTGCAATTAAAGCTTGGGATGTGAACTTAGAAATAGTAAAAACAAATGAAAGTTGAAGCTCTTTTAAAAACAATAAACTTAAACTCAAGTCATTTGTAATGAAAGCTTGGTACTAAGGTAGATGGGGTTGTTAGGTATTTATAAGGAGAGAATACTGCAGCCAAAACCCCAAAGAACCAGACAGAATCCTAAGAAAATCAGATTTTTGAAACTGTACAAATATAGCCGTTATAGTACCCATCAGTCGACTGACGGGAAGCATCAGTTGACTGATGAACTGAACGTTGTATACGATTTTCAGCTCATCAGTCGACTGATGATCATTTCAGTCGACTAACGATCTCGTCAGTCGACTGGTCAGTCGACTAACGATCTCGTCAGTCGACTGGTCAGTCGACCAAAACAGAACAGAGAGCAAAATGATAATTCCAGGCACTTTCATCAGTCGACACATCGATCGACTGACTTCATCAGTCGACTGGTCAGTCGACTGATAACATGTTATCAGCCTGAATCGATTTCGAAATTGAATTTCAATGCTCTATAAAAAATAGTAAATAAATTCCAAAAAATATAAAACTTTGTAAACAGTTTATAAACATTTTGACAAACTTGTTTGAAAAAGAATTTTGCAAAAAGGTCCTTTTATTTGTGAAAATCATCAATTTAGCAAAAGTGTCAAAATACAAGTTTTGAAAATGTGCAAGTGTGTTATCCCATGAGCGTCAAATGTAATCAATAAACTTCTTGCCTACATTCTAGCACTAGAGAGAAAATAAAAGTAGCAAATATCTCTCACGTAAAAATACATTTCTTGAGTCTTGATATTGCTTTTGAGTTGATGAAGCTTCTTATTGCATATGGTGTTATTGATAAATATTGCTTCATCACTTTGCCTCCATCTCCTTTAGATATCATCGTTGTAGCTCATATTCCATCCAATCCTCCATATATGATGCTAATGAATTGTAATCTACAATATAGCTTAATACACAATTAGCACCAATAATGGTGTCTGTAAATCATCATTAAAATAAAGAACCTAACAATCTCTCCCTTTTTGATGATGACAAACAACCATTATACGAGAGCAAATAAAATAGATTATTTGGCTTATAGATAGTTGCTCCCCCTATCTATAAGGCTCCCCCTTTCTATATGCACAAATGAGGAGATTTCTCTCCCCCTTTGTCACCATCAAAAATGGGGTAATGAAAGCATAAAGACACATGCTAAAGAAATAACACAATGCACCTCAAGTGTTGGCCTACCCGTGTCTCCCTCAAGTGTTAGGAATTACAACCTACTACTAGGCATTACCACCTATCCCACTCCTCTTGGGACGACCCCGGTCTCTCACCTTTACACTCCTCTTGGTACATATGTGAGCTTGAGCATGATATGACATTGAAGGAATAAGAAAGAAAATATGGATATGACAATAGAAGAGCAAGGAAACCAAGAAAAAAAAATGACAAAAAAAATTTATTTTTAAAGAATGCACATGCCCAATTCATTCCTAATGCGGCAAAAATCAACTTCACAAAGGGGTTTGGTAAAGATGTCCGCTAATTAAGATTTGATATCAATATAAACAAGAGAAACATCTTTCCGTTCAACATGGTCACGCAAAAAGTGATGCCGTACATCTATATGTTTGGTTCTAGAATGCAAAACCGAAATTTTGGAAATATTTATAGCACTTGTATTATCACAAAAAATCTTTGCATCATGAAAGTGTAAATCAAAATCAATCAAATATTGTTTCATCCAAAAGTTGTGCATAACATAAGCCGGTGGCAATGTATTCCGCTTCCGTAGTGGACAAGGCAACATAGTTTTGTTTCTTGGATGCTCAAGATACAAGTGAGTTACCTAAAAATTGACAAGTACCACTCGTACTTTTGCAATCCACCCTACAACTTACAAAGTCGGCATCACAATAACCACAAAGATCAAAAGAAATATTTTTTGGATAGAATAAACCAAGTTCTAAGCTGCCATTAATGTATTTGATAATCCTTTTAACCACAATTAAATGAGATTTTTTAGGAGAAGCTTGAAAACGTGCACATGCACAAACACTAAACATAATATCCGGCCTACTAGCGGTGAGATAAAGGAGACTACCTATCATACCTCGATATAGCTTTTCGTCTACATTTTTACCATTATCATCCGCATCCAACTTGATGGTAGTGCTCATAGGAGTTGAGGCATGTTTTGAGCTTTCCATCCCGAATTTTTTCACTAATTCCTTAGCGTATTTGCTTTGTGATACGAATATGCCATCATTGGATTATTTAATTTGAAGGCCGAGAAAGAAGGTGAGCTCTCCCATCAAACCCATCTCAAATTGATCTTGCATTACTTTAGAGAATTCCTTGCACAAAGATTCATTAGTGGCACCAAAAATAATATCATCCACATAAATTTGAACTAAAATAAAATTATTTTTCCTTTTTCTAACAAAAAGTGTATTATCAATAGTTCCTTTTGTAAAGCCATTTTCAATGAGAAAACTTGAGAGGCGAGCATACCAAGCTCTAGGAGCTTGTTTCAACCCATATAAATCTTTTTGAACTCGGTATATATGATTTGGAAAAGATGAATCAATGAAGCCGGGGGGTTGCTCAACATAAACCTCTTCTTTAATAAAACCATTTAAGAAAGCACTTTTGACATCCATTTGAAATAATTTAAATTTTTTGAAACTTGCAAAGGCCAAAAACATCCTAATAGATTTCAATCTTGCAACCGGTGTAAAAGTTTCATCATAGTCTACACCCTCTTCTTGATTGTATCACTGGGCAACCAAACGAGCTTTTATTTATAGTGACTACCAAATTCATTAAGCTTATTTCTAAAAACCCATTTAGTTCCAATAATAGAAGTGTTATTTGGTCTAGGAACTAATTTCCAAACATTGTTTCTTTGAAAATTATTTAATTCTTCATGCATAGCTAAAACCTAAAACTCATCTTTCAAAGCATCATCAATACGTTTGGGTTCTATTTGGGATAGAAAGACTACATGACCACATTCGCTCATAGCTTTTGAGTGAGTCAAGACGCCTTTGGATGTGCTCCTTATAATTTGGTCTTTAGGATGATCTGATGCAAACTTCCAATCTTTAGGGAGTTCTTCTTGATTTTGTTGATTATTGCTCTCCCCATCATTTGGTTCTTCCGTTGAGGGTTTGTCCTTTAGTTGCAAAAGTTCCATTTGTTCCTCAATCTCATCATCATCCCTAGGCAAACCATCTTGAAAACCAATATTAGATTCATAAAAAGTAACGTTTATAGACTCTTTAACAACAAGAGTTCATTTGTTAAAAACCCTATAAGCCTTACTTCTAGGAGCATATCCCAAAAATATACCAATATCAATTTTAGAATCAAACTTATCATGGTGGTCTTTAGTATTTAAGACAAAACATTTACAACCAAAAATACGAAAATATCCAATTTGTGGGGTTTTGTCATAAAGAAGTTCATAAGGAGTTTTCTTGAGAGAGGGTCTAATTAAAACACGATTTAAAACATGGCAAGCCGTGTTAACGGCTTTCGCCCAAAAATATTTTGGCAAATCATAAGAATTCAACATTGTGCGTGCTATCTCTTGTATGGTTCTATTTTTTCATTCAACAACACCATTTTGTTAGGGTGTCCTAGGAGCGGAAAACACATAAGTTATACCACGATGAGTACAAAAATTATTAAGGAATTTGTTTTGAAATTCTCCATCATGATCATTTATAATTTTAACAACTTTTGAATCCTTTTTATTTTCAATTCTTTTTACAAAAAGAGAAAACTCTTCAAAGCATTCATCTTTACTAGCAAGAAAAATCACCCATGTAAAACGAGAGAAATCATCAACAATAACAAAAACATAGTGTTTTCCTCCTAGAGAGATAACACGCATGAGACCAAAGAGATCAAGATGCAATAATTGTAAAGGTTTAGAAGTGGATACCTTATTTATGGATTTGAAGGAAGTCTTAGTTTGTTTACCTTTAACACATTCCTCACAAGTAGAATTCTTAACATAAGATAGATTTGGTAGCCCTCTCACTAAATTCTTTTTGGATAGCTTAGATATAAGCTTCATGTTAGCATGTCCAAGTCTCTTGTGCCAAATCCAAGGATTCCCATTTACCGCGGCAAGGCATTTTATATATTGATCTAAAAGCTCATTCATCTCAAAAACATAAACATTAGACCTTCTAAAAGCAACAAAAATGGTTTTGTCGTTTTTACCAACAACACATTTGTCCGGTTTAAAAATGATGTCAAAGCCTTTGTCACTTAATTGACTAATGCTAAGAAGATTATGATTTAAATCTTTAACAAAGTAAACATCTTAAATTACGGGAGAAGGTTTCTTACCAATAGAACCGATTCCTATGATTTTATCTTTCTCGCTGCCACCAAAGGAGACATTGCCTCCTTTAATCCTTGATAGGGTTGCAAATTAGTCCTTATTGCCCGTCAAGTGATGAGAGCAACCACTATCAAGGTACCACAAATCCTTACGTCTTATGAGAGACGTTCCCTACATATAAATAAGTTGTAGAACCTTTAGGTACCCAAGCTTTGGGTCCTTGAATATTAGTATTTTTGGTATCCTGGGGCACCCACATTAGCTCATAATAATCAATGTTATTTTTAATCCTACAATGAGTAGAAATATGACCATATTTCATGCAATATGTGCACAAAAACTTTTTCTTATATGTAGGAGCATGAGATTGATGATACTATTTTCTGTCCACATGATGATGACTTGAATAACCATGATTAGACTTAATTTTATTGTTTCCAATTTCTAATCTTTCAACCTTAGATCTTAGTTGCTTGTTTTCAAAGTCTAGATCTCCTATCATTTTATCTTTTAAAGCAAGAGATGATTGTAGTTGCTCAAACTTAGAATCACAAGAAACATGTAATTTTTTTGAATGAAGAATATTCTTTTGATAATCTTTTAAACTCAAAATTTAATTCTTCTAAGACTGCTTCTAGTTCACATTGCATATAAATGGATTCACTTTCGGTTTTGGATTGTACCTCATCTTCATGAGCTATAAAACAAATATTTGGGTCATGAAGAGCAATCTTGGCGCCCTCATCATTGCTATCCAAATCGCTAGGTTCAGATTCATCCCAACCAGCATACATTGCCTTCTTCTTCTTGTATTTCAAATACTTCTCATTGAGCTTGGGACAATCCTTGGCTAGGTGACCCGGTTCGTTGCATTCAAAACATTTACCTATACGAGGAGAAAATTTGTCGTTAGATCCACTATTAAAATTTTTGTTCATTTTAATTAGTCTTGATATTCTTCAAGAGAGGTGTGTCACTTATCTAGAAACATCAACTTCACTATCCGAGGAGGATGAATCATCAATTTCTCCCTTGAGCGCAATGGACTTCGATTTTTGGGGTGGCTCCTCGGTTGCTTTTGTGGGTGCTTCTTCCTTCTCCTTGATTTTCTTTTCATAGACCTTGAGTTTGCCAATAAGTTTATCAAGAGTGAGAGTTAAGAGATCACGAGCTTCTTCGATGGCCGTAGCTTTAGGTTCCCAAGCCGGCGTCAAAGAGCGAAGAATTTTGTAACACATCTCTTGATTTTCCAAGACCTTGTCAAGACCATGCAATTTATTTATAATGTTAATGAACCGAGAAAACATAGAGTCAATAGATTCACTTGGAAGCATTTTAAATTGTTCATAATCATGCATAAGTCCACTAATCTTAGACTCCACTTGGGGGGTTACCTCATGGGTAATGCATGACTTCACTCAAATCTCGTGTGCGGTTGCACACGTTAAAACTCTCTTGTACTCATTGGGAGCAAGACCACAAATTAGTGCATTCATGGCCTTGATATTAAGGTTGGCTTGAGTCCTCTCATCCTCGGTCATTTTACCACCGGACTTCTTAACATATTTCTTTTCTACGATATCTAGAATATCAAGGTCAATGCATTGTAAATAAATTCTCATCCTAGCTTTCCAATATGCAAAGTTGCTACCAGTGAAGAGAGGTGGTCCTAGTGGTGAATTGTCTTTCTAGCATATGCATGTTCATTGAAGCCTTCATAATGATCTTTTCTCTAAGGGTTTTAATCCAAACAAAAGTAGAGACCTCGCTCTGATAGAAATTGAAAGGCCCTTGGGGGGGGGGGGATAGGGTTTACGGATGAATAAAATGCAATTAAAAGTAATTCCAACAAACCACACACAAAATAAAATGCAATGACAATAAAAAGAGAGTAGAGATAGAGATAGTTAGCCAATTGATGACACGCGATGTGTGTACGAGGTTTGGTCCGCTGACCTATGTCCCCGCTCCCCACTCTCGAGGAGAAATCCACTACACACCCGGTTTGGAAGCCGGAACTTCTTCTACACAACGATCTCCTCCGAGATCTCACAACCACACAGTAGATCTCCACGAGATCAAGCTCACAACAATCACAATTCGAAGAAAAACTCTCTCTTTACAGTAGCTCTATGGCAAGAGGAGAGATTGCAAATGAAGCTTGGGATGTAAACTTAGAAATTGTGAAAGCAAATAAAAGTTGAAGCTCTTTTGAAAACAATAAACTTAAACTCAAGTAATTTGCAATGAAAGTTGAAAACAATAAACTTAAACTCAAGTAATTTGCAATGAAAGCTTGGTACTGAGGTAGATGGGGTTGTTAGGTATTTATAAAGTAATTTGCAATGAAAGCTTGGTACTGAGGTAGATGGGGTTGTTAGGTATTTATAAGGAGAGAATACTGCAACCAAAACCCCAAAGAACCAGACAGAATCCTAAGAAAATCAGATTTTTAAAACTATACAAATATAGTCGTTATAGTACCCATCAGTCGACTGATGAGCTGAACATTGTATACGATTTCCAGCTCATCAGTCGATGATGATCATTTCAGTCGACTGACGATCTCGTCAGTCGACTGGTTAGTCGACCGAAACAAAACAGAGAGCAAAATGATAATTCCAGGCACTTTTATCAGTCGACACATCGGTCGACTGACTTTATCAGTTGACTGGTTAGTTGACTGATAACATGTTATTAGCCTGAATCGATTTCGAAATTGAATTTCAATGCTCTCTAAAAAATAGTAAATAAATTCTAAAAAATGTGAAACTTTGTAAACAGTTTATAAATATTTTGACACTTGTTTGAAAAGGAATTTTGCAAAAAAGTCCTCATATTTGTGAAAATCATCAATTTAGCAAAAATATCAAAATACGAGTTTTGAAAATGTGCAAGTGTGTTATCCCATGAGCTTCAAATGTAATCAATAAACTTCTTGCCTACATTCTAGCACTAGAGAGAAAATAAAAGTAGCAAATATCTCTCACATAGAAAGACATTTCTTAAGTCTTGATATTGCTTTTGAGTTAATGAAGCTTCTTATTGCTTACAGTGTTATTGATAAACATTGTTTCATCCTTGATATTGCTTTTGAGTTAATGAAGCTTCTTATTGCTTACAGTGTTATTGATAAACATTGTTTCATCACTTTGCCTCCACCTCCTTTAGATATCATCGTTGTAGCTCATATTCCATCCAATCCTCCATATATGGTGCTAATGGATTGTAATCTACAATATAGCTTAATACACAATTAGCACCAATAATGGTGGTTGTAAATCATCATCAAAATAAAGGACCTAACACACCTCCCTTACCTCAAATTGTAAATAGCTAAATACTAAATTTAAAAGCTACAACATGGAGTAATAACTCTATCTCTAACCAAACTATCAATGACCTGTCTTATGTCAATTATATATCCAACTTGCGATTTGCAATAAATAAATGTCTAAAGTATGATCTGCAATAGCTTAAAGTCCAACACAAGAACTGTAGTGGATTATAGTTCAACACGAGGACTTTGATGATTATAGTCCAACACGAGGACTTTGATAGCTTATAGTCCAACACGAGGACTTTAATAGTTTATAGTCCAACACGAGGACTTGATAGCTTATAGTCCAACACGAGGACTGTAATATGCAAATAGTATCATAAATCACATATATACCATTCACCCTCATACTCTGGTGAATAAATCTAAGACTCATGTCTGAAGTCAACTCATGTATACCAATCTCAGTGTATAACAAACCCATATAACCCAGATATTTTGCCAGCCACACAAACCTAAGCACAACAGGACAAAAGCAGAAAAAAATCCCCCAGCGGTCGACTGCCCGTGGTCGACCGTGACTGGAGCAGAAGCTTACTGTTTCTATACACGACACGCGGTCGACCGCCACGGTCGACCGCGTAAAAGCAGAAACCCTACTTCTGGTTTCTGTTATACATGGTTTAATCCAAAAACTTTCGTGCGATGTTTATATACATTATCAATGCTTCATAAGTATTTTGGCATAACCAAAACATGTGAATTTCAGTCTAATCACTATAAATAAAATGAATCAAATCTTAAACATGTAAAGTTCGTGTCGAATTCTTGAAAAAAAAATCTTTCTTACAAAACTCTTGTTAGAAATAAACTCAGATCTAGATCTGTATTAAGAATTTCGTGGGTGAGCTTTATTAACTAAAAACACGTTCTCTATGCAAAAATACAATATATAGATCTATTTTTATACATAATCTAGTATGTTAGGCTCACAAATCACATGAAAAATATTATTAAAATATTTAAAAACATGGGTATAGGGTTGGGCGAGATGAAACTCACCTGAGGGATGATGAACAACTCTAAAAATTCGCTGGAAAAATATCATCCTACGCCGAAAACCGTTGGATCCCGATCAAACTCTTCAAAATCCGCCGAAATCACCAAGGAGAAGGGGTTAGGGTTTGCAAGAGGGAAGGAGGAGGCTGATAGGATTTTCTGTGGTGAAGAAGAAGCTCTCACGAATATAATATTATATATATGAGCCCACAAACCCGACCCAAAACCCAATAAGACTCGAACTGGGAAAAACTGGCAAAACTGCGTATGGTCAACCGCCATGGTCGACCGCGCAAGAGATAGAAGCTTTCTGCTTCTGCTGCGTGCCCGGTGGTCGACCGCCACGGTCGACCGCACAGGAAATTTCCTGTTGGTGCATGTTGTTTGTGTGTTGGTCTTATCACTCGATCTTTCTCATGTAAATACACTCGTTTGATCCCAAAAACTTGTTAGCACATTCATCTATGATATAAACATATATTTCATAATAAAAAAATTCATTCACTGTATTTTATGGGGTTTTATATTCTTCCCCCCTTAAAAGAATTTCGTCCTCAAAATTTCGAAATCGTATCTTAAAAATTAATAATACGAGAAAAGCATATTGGGAGTAGTCATTCCCACATACACCTCTCATAGCATTAATTTTCAGATTGATTTTTTAGTTAACTCGAATGAAATGTATGAACATAGTAATATCTAAAGTTAATAGTTTAAAATGCGAATATTCATGCCTTAATCCCTAACAAAATGGAATTAGTACGTCGGGCGAAAAATCTAAATAAGGTGTTGGGGGGGGGGTGATTAGGGTCTTATGCTAATCTAATCTGATTTTATGCCAATTAAAAACTCATTAACAAATATATTCTTGTAAGAAAGATGTACAAGAGTTATGAGCAAGAATAAGCAATATGAACAAAGATAAATATCCTAGCAATGAGATATACTATGAGATATATGTAAGGATATATAATTAACACAAGGGTAAACAATCTAAACTAGATAGTGGGTATTATAATCAACAAGCAATATACAAAGGCGATATAAAATATGAACAAAACAAAAAGGCGCGCCAATGCAATCACAAACAAACGATATGATCACGGAGTTCGGTCTAACCACTTGACCTACATCTCCGCTCCTCACCTCGAGGAGATCTCCACTATCAAAACCGGGTTTTCTATGTTCACCCGAATAACGTTAAACCACACAATAAGGTTTTCTAGTTTACCGAAAACTCTACAACTAACACACTCTTGTAATCCCACTCTACACCCTCTCAAGTGTTGAACTAGACGTGTCTCCCTCAAGTACTCGGATACAACCTCTCCCTAGGTTCGTCAACCGATGCCACTCCTCTTGGGACGATCCTCGGCTCTCGCCACACACTTCTCTCGGTGTACAAGTGTATTACAAAGTGATCCCACAATTAAGCACAATACAAAGTGTTTGTTCTCTACAAGGATGAGAACGAATTATAAGCTCACTCTCTAAGTTACACTATCCACAACCCAATTATACTATGAATGTAAATACAATAAGCTCAATGGTTGTGTGTGTGTAAACAAAGAGAAAATAAAATCAACTAAACTCAATATGAGCACTAGCTTAATAAAATGATAATCAAACAATATAAAATATAAAGCTAGATTGAGTTTAGAAAACTTCTCAATCGATCAAGAGTGGAAGGAGAAGAGTTGGATGCTCAAACACCAATAGATGATCTCCTTAAGCTCTTGTGGAATTGATTCACTAAACCGAAACACTCAAATGCTTAAAAGCTTATAAACACACTTTAAACAAACTTAAACCCTTGATTAAAACTTTGTTAAACCTCTCGGATTCTTCTGAAAACTGAGGTATAAGGGGGTATTTATATGAAACCCCAAAGCCAAGAGAAAGACAAGAAAAGGCCAAAAAACCAGCTCAACATTGGCTCTGGAAACTAGCCGTTGGAGCAGATTTGACAGTGCGCCGGTCGACCACGGCGATCGACCGCGAAGGTCATCAAAGCAGAGAAAACTTCTAGAGAGTTCGACGGTCGACCGTGGCGATCGACCGTGG
The DNA here is from genome assembly GCF_001876935.1 of Asparagus officinalis. Taxonomy (NCBI): domain Eukaryota; kingdom Viridiplantae; phylum Streptophyta; class Magnoliopsida; order Asparagales; family Asparagaceae; genus Asparagus; species Asparagus officinalis. The sequence goes on from NC_033800.1 coordinate 37,482,464, forward strand.
GAATTTTTAGTTTGACGGTCGACCGCCACGGTCGACCGTAAAAGTTTCTGCTGCCCACTAAGATAAAAATATAGGCGCGGTCAACCGTGACGGTCGACCGCAAACTGATATATGAAATTTACAGTTTTGAAACAGATTTTCTGATTTAAAACCCTGTTTAAAAATATCAAATAAATTCAGATAAATGTAAAACTTTGGGAAATGATTGTAGACATGATAATACACATGCTACAAAAACTGATTTTCTAAAAGGACTTCCCAAATGAGAAATATCATCATTTTGCAAAATAGTCCAAAACATAAAAATTTAAACATATGAATTTTGACATTTTGGCTAAACCATATTTTGAAACTTTACAAAATAATTTTATAGACTTAAAGAAAGATGTAAACTATTGTTATGAAGTCTATAAACAATGAATGTAGTATTTTATCAAAATACACATATAATTCACTAAAACATGATTTCATTGAACTAAATAAAATTGATATTGATGAAATCATATATATGCATATAAGTATGAAAACAAAAATATGTTTTCTAATTATATTAAATTGTTTCATATTAAAACTTAAAAACTATCAAACCAAAACATATATGTATATATATAACTATATATATACAAAACCAAAACGTGTATGTGTGTATATGATTGAGCTTAGAGTTCCAACACACATAATATGTAAACCTAAACTAAATTACCCAAGCTTGATGAAGGTCTTCAATGAGCTCAACTTGGTGCACTTGCGGATGAAGCTTGAACTTGGATCTTTAACTTGAATTGTACATAGCTTCATCTACTATTCCGCCAACCTCCATTGGATATGATCGTTGAAGCTCTATTCCATCCATCCTCCAATGTGTTGTTTACCTAGAATAAATACGAAAGTTAAATAAACAACATTAGGAGTAAATTGTTTGTTAAACATCATCAAAACAAGAAGGCCAACAATCTCCCCCTTTTGATGATGACAAACAATTTACAAAACGATATATGCATGAAAGAAAATGAATATATAAATTATAATTCACATGCATATAAACAAGAAAGAATATACTCATAATATTTCTTCCCCTTTGACAACATAAAAAAGGGGACAAAGGGATGAAGAGAGCGAAAGCTCCCCCTGTCAATATGCATGGGTGAGTATAAAAAAATATATATATATGGGGATTGCTCCCCCTATCAAAATGCCATAGAGAACATATGAAATGAAGATCATGGCAAACATATGTGAGCAAACATAGATGGAAAATATGCTAAATACAACTCACATACATAGAGACAATAAGAACATATATAAATATATCAAAGTGAACATAGTGTCTCATTTCACAAGCATAAAAACCATGTATGAATGAATTTATGAAAGCAAAAGAATGAGGAAACATGAGAACCATGAAAAAAAAATTTTCAAAAGAAAACAAATCACTCAAATGAAATCATAAATCAAAGTTTGAATCTAAAAACGATGTTTGATCAAAAAGAATACTTTCTTTGAGGACTTGATCAAACCACTCATAGAATGCATTATAAAGCATATTTGAAATTTGAATAATCTATTTGTGCTTATATAATGAATTCAAAAGAACAAATCAAAGCAAATTTTTCATAGTTCAAAAGTAACATACAAGAATCATGAACTATGGATTTTAAAAACTAAAAATCATTTTTAAGAGTATAAAACCAAACCATCATTGATTTTCAAAAAGTCATGAGAGGCAACCATGTCTAACTCTTGAGCTAGTAACAACCCATATAAAACATTTAAGCGTCCGGTAAACATGATTTGGGAATAAACACCTAATAAACCCGGAGGGTTATACAAACCTCTCATCAAAACAAAACTAATAATCATGAAAACAAAAGAATTTGACCAATAAAAAGAATTATTTTCAAAAAAATTTAAAATACATTTTTCAAAACCAAGAAAAAAAAATAAAAGTACTAAAATTCTTGGCTTAAAAATTATTTTGGCACCCAAGTATTCTTGGTGCCGGTTTGTTTAGGGACATGACCCCTATCATTAAACCTCAAAGCCCTAGGGTTATGAACCCTCTTGGGCACATATGGTGCACTAACACGGTCAAAACAATATTCATTCAAATGGCCATTCCGATTGCAATTTGTGCAATAAAAGAGATCCATTTGTTTTTGTGGACCATTAGCTCGTGCACGGGAAACATTTGCAAACATAGATGATCTTTTAGGATTATTTTGCAAACGTGAAACATTATCAAAACAAAACTTTTCTAAGTGGCCATATTTACCACAAACATCACATTTAGAAACATGTGGTCTACTAAAAATATTTGGCAAACTTAAATTCTTTTTCAAATCAAAGCAAAACTTTGCCAAATGGCCAAACCGACCACAATAATTACATTGATACACACTAGCATGCTTATGATGAACATTATGTGCATGTGCATAAGTGTGTGATGAAGAAGCTTGATCAGATACACAAGGAACATTTGATTTTATAGGTTTATGTGCATCATAGCAAAATTTAGACAAATGGCCTTTACGACCACAAATAGTGCATTTATAAACTTTGCTATATATGTGTGCATAATGAGTGAATGATTTAGACTCAGATTTGGCACACATATTCATAAGCTTCTTATGATTATCAATGCATGAAGTTAATGTTGAATCTAAAGATTATATGCTATTTTTGACAAGATTCAACTCAACATTAGACACGACATCATTGATAATAGAAGTAGAGCATGTATGTTTATCAAATTCATTTCTAATGCATTCTACTTCTAGCATGACATCTTTATTTGCATGAGTTAAACTGGCAATAGATGAGCTTAAATTTTTATTTTCAAAATTCAATATATCATTATTTTCTTTAAGTGTAACATTCTCTTTAACAATGATATCAAATTTGGAACCTAGCAACTCATGATCAGATTTTAATTCTACATGCTTACTTTTAAGATCAATAAAATTATTTTGCAATTTATTATAGGCATGAGATAATCTTTCATATGCACAAGCGAGTTCATCAATAGATAAATCATTATCGGAATCAGAATCGCTTACTACACAAGAGTTATCCTCTTGTGGCCGTGTGCATGATGCTCCACATGAACTTGAAGAAGAATCCTCCAAAGCTTGTCGGATTGCCTCTAAGTCCCCTTGATGTGCTTCAATAAATTTCTAAAGTTTGTAAGCACTATCAAAATGAACAAATTTGTTAGAAAAGGATGAGTCAAAAGAATTAAGCAAAAATTCTAACAAAAATTTGTTCATTGTAAACATTTTATTATCATTATCGCTCCACTTGGATATCTCCAAAGTGGGTACAATATAAGCACAATCAATAACTTTCCATTAGTCGATATTTCTAGATTCAACAAATAGTTTAAATCTAGAAGCCCATTGTGCATAGGGAAAATTAATGAATTTAGGAGCAACATTTGATTCATAGCCTAAACGAAATATATTTATATTCATGATATATATGTGAATATATGTAAGCAAGACAAATGTAATCATAACTAGATTAGCACAAAAGATAACTTGGATCTTTAACTCAAGGTGATTAGACCTTAAATCAAAGAGCACCAAGCTCTGATACCAATTGTTGGACCCTAAAGGGGTATGATTAGGGTCTTATGCTAATCTAATCCGATTTTATGCCAATTAAAAACTCATTAACAAATATATTCTTTCTTATGCTAATCTAATCCGATTTTATGCCAATTAAAAACTCATTAACAAATATATTCTTGCAAGAAAGATATACAAGAGTTATGAGCAAGAATAAGCAATATGAACAAAGATAAATATCCTAGCAATGAGATATACTGTGAGATATATGCAAGGATATATAACTAACACAAGGGTAAACAATCTAAACTAGATAGTGGGTAATATAATCAACAAGTAATATACAAAGGCGATATAAAATATGAACAAAACAAAAAGGTGCGCCAATGCAATCACAAACAAACGATATGATCACGGAGTTCGGTCTAACCACTTGACCTACGTCTCCGCTCCCCACCTCGAGGAGATCTCCACTATCACAACCGGGTTTTCTATGTTCACTCGAATAACGTTTACACCACACAATACGGTTTTCTAGTTTACCGAAAACTCTACAACTAACACACTCTTGTAATCCCACTCTACACCCTCTCAAGTGTTGAACTAGACGTGTCTCCCTCAAGTGCTCGGATACAACCTCTCCCTAGGTTCGTCAACCGATGTCACTCCTCTTGGGACGATCCCCGACTCTTGCCACACACTTCTCTCGGTGTACAAGTGTATTACAAAGTGATCCCACAATTAAGCACAATACAAAGTGTTTGTTCTCTACAAGGATGAGAACGAATTATAAGCTCACTCTCTAAGTTACACTATCCACAACCCAATTATACTATGAATGTAAATACAATAAGCTCAATGGTTGTGTGTGTAAACAAAGAGAAAATAAAATTAACTAAACTCGATATGAACACTAGCTTAATAAAATAATAATCAAACAATATAAAATATAAAGCTAGATTGAGTTTAGAAAACTTCTCAATAGATCAAGAGTGGAAGGAGAAGAGTTGGATACTCAAACACCAATAGATGATCTCCTCAAGCTCTTGTGGAATTGATTCACAAAACCGAAACACCCAAATGCTTAAAAGCTTATAAACACACTTTAAAGAAACTTAAACCCTTGATTAAAACTTTGTTAAACCTCTTGGATTCTTCTGAAAACTGAGGTATAGGGGGTATTTATATGAAACCCCAAAGCCAAGAGAAAGCCAAGAAAAGACCAAAAAACCAGCTCAACAACGGCTCTGGAAACTAGCCGTTGGAGCAGATTTGACAGTGCGCCGGTCGACCGCGGCGGTCGACCGTGAAGGTCATCAAAGCAGAGAAAACTTCCAGAGAGTTCGATGGTCGACCGTGGGAATTTTCAGTTTGACGGTCGACCGTGAAAGTTTCTGCTACCCACTAAGATAAAAACATAGGTGTGGTCGACCGTGACGGTTGATCGCAAACTGATATATGAAATTGACAGTTTTTGAAACAGATTTTCTGATTTAAAACCCTGTTTAAAAATATCAAATAAATTCAGATAAATGTAAAACTTTGGGAAATGATTGTAGACATGATAATACACATGCTACAAAAACTGGTTTTCTAAAAGGACTTCCCAAATGATAAATATCATCATTTTGCAAAATAGTCCAAAACATAAAAATGTAAACATATGAATTTTGACATTTTGGCTAAACCATGTTTTGAAACTTTACAAAATAATTTTATAGACTTAAAGAAAGATGTAAACAATTGTTATGAAGTCTATAAACAATGAATGTAGTATTTTATCAAAATACACATATAATGCACTAAAACATGATTTCATTGAACTAAATAAAATTGATATTGATGAAATCATATATATCCATATAATTATGAAACAAAAATATGTTTTCTAATTATATTAAATTGTTTCATATTAAAACTTGAAAACTATCAAACCAAAATATATATGTATATATAAAACTATATATATACAAAACCAAAACGTGTATGTGTGTATATGATTGAGCTTAGAGTACCAACACACATAATATATAAACCTAAACTAAATTACCCAAGCTTGATGAAGGTCTTTAATGAGCTCAACTTGGTTGACTTGCAGATGAAGCTTGAACTTGGATCTTTAACTTGAATTGTACATAGCTTCATCTACTATTCCGCCAACCTCCATTGGATATGATCGTTAAAGCTCTATTCCATCCATCCTCCAACGTGTTGTTTGCCTAGAATAAATACGAAAGCTAAACAAACAACATTAGGAGTAAATTGCTTGTTAAACATCATCAAAACAAGAAGGCCAACATAAGGAACCCCCTATATATATATATATATACCATGTATCCTAAATGATTAAGGATTAAGTGACAATACCCCAATTCTAGTGTTAAAGATAAATATGACCATCCAAAATTATCATAAAATATAAGAAAACATAATCCAAACAATTTACCTGCTCAAACAGGTATGGGTAGTCGCGACGCATATCCTCCTCGCTCTCCCAAGAAATCTCCTCAGATCCTCTCCGGTTCCATTGAACTTTCACCAAAGGAATAACCTTGTTTCTAAGTTTCTTGTTTTCTCTAGAAAGTATACAAACTGGGATCTCTATCATAGTCAAATCGTCCTGAAGCTCAATCTCCGAAGCATCCAATACTCGCTGTCTTTCCTCGTTATGTAAGTGCTTCTTGAGCATAGAAATACAAAACACGTCGTGCACCCCACACATCAATGCTGGAAGGTCTAGTCTATATGAAACAGCCCCAATACGCTCCATAATCTAAAAGGACCATTATTTCTTGGTGCAAGCTTCCCCCGCCTACCAAATTGCTGCACCCCCTTCATCAGCGATACCTTCAGCATGAAAAAAATCTCCCACTTGAAACTCCAAAGGTCGTCGTCTGTGATCCGCGTAACTCTTCTGCCGACTCTGAGTGGTTAAAATACACTCCCTAATCAATACTACCTTTTCAGTAGTCTGCCTCACAAGCTCTGGTCCAAGCAACAAGCTATCCTCTGGCTCTGCCCAACATATAGGGGATCTTCAGGGCCTCCCGTACAAACCCTCATACGGAGCCATACCAATTGTTGCTTGATAACTATTGTTATAAGCAAACTCTATCAATGGAATATGATCCTCCCAGCTAACTTGAAACTCAATGATATAAGCTCGCAACATGTCCTCCAACACCTGGTTCACTCTCTCTGTCTGACTGTCTGTCTGAGGATGAAAAACATTGCTGTGCAATAATCTACTGCCAAATGAATCCTGAAAACTCCTCCAAAAGTGCGAGGTAAAAACTGAGCCTCGATTTGATACAATCATGTCTAGAACCCCGTGAAGTCAAACTATCTCCCGGATGAATATCCTCGCATATGTCTCAGCGCTGTAAGTAGTCCTCACTGGAATAAAATATGCCGACTTCGTCAACCGATCCGCGATCACCCAAATTGAGTCGTTCCCCCTCTTCGACTCCGGCAACCCTATAATGAAGTCCATAGAAATGTCTGCCCACTTCCATTCTGGAATGGATAGAGGCTGAAGTGTCCCTGCTGGTCTTTGATGTTCTTCCTTCACTTGCTTGCAGGTGAAACACTTAGCCACATATTCTAAAATCTCTCTACGCATACCACTCCACCAGAAGTGTCTTCTCAAGTCCTTGTACATCTTAGTGGTTCCTGGATGCACTGTATATCGAGTACGATGTGCTTCATCAAACAACTCCTTCTTTAGCTCCACACTAGCTGGCATAACCAATCGGCCCTTCATTCGAAGGCCTCCATCTGTCCTAATGGTCCAATCGTCATTGGGCTCTTTGGAAATCTCCTCCTTTCGGATTTAAATCCAAGAGTCCTCTAACTGAGCTCTGACTATTCTGTCCCTCCAAGGTGGCTGCACTGATATAGCTCCTAAGTATGCGCTGGTCCAGCCAATCGTTGACCTAAAATCGAACTGGTTAAGAGTGAGAAGATCTCTATAAAACGAGCACCTCAAAGCCGCGACCTAGTGTCGACGCTTCCTACTCAAAGCATCTGCTATGACATTCGCCTTCCCCGGGTGATACTGAATCGCAAACTCGTAGTCCTTGATGAACTCAATCAATCACCGCTACCTCTGATTAAGTTCCTTCTGGGAGAAAATATACTTCAGACTCTGGTGGTCTGTGAAAAGATCGAACTGAACTCCATATAAGTAGTGTCTCTACGCCTTCAGTGCGAATACCACCACTGCTAACTCCAAATCATGAGTAGGGTAGTTCTGCTTATGTACCCTCAACTGCCGTGAAATGTATGCTACTACCCTCTGAGTCTGCATCAAAACACCTCCCAAACCTACTAATGACACATTCGTGTGTACAATAAATGTCCTGTCACTGCTCGAAATAGTAAGAACTAGCGCCGTAGTCAACTTAGTCTTCAAGGTATCAAAGGATTTCTAGCACTCCATGCTCCAAGTGAACTGTACACCCTTCTTCGTAAAGTGTGTAAGTGGTACTACAATCTTCGAGAAGTCCTGAATGAACTTTTTGTAATAGCCGGCTAACCCCAAAAAGTTATGAATCTCGGTAACCGTCTTCAGCGGTTCCTAATCAAGAACTGGTAAAACTTTAGCTGGGTCCACTGCTATGCCTTCTCTGCTGATAACATGGCCAAGAAATCTGACCTAAGAAATCTAAAACTCACACTTGCTAAACTTAGCATATAGCTGATGCTCCCTCAAAGTCTGCAAAGCCAAACGTAGATGCTGCTTATGCTCCGACTCCGATCTCGAATAGATAAGAATATCATCGATGAATACAATCACGAACTGGTCCAACTATGGATGGAAGACCCGATTCATCAGATCCATGAATACTGCGGGTGCATTGGTCAACCCAAATGGCATGACCAAAAATTCGAAGGATCCATATCGAGTCAGAAAGGCGGTCTTGGAAATATCCATTTCCCGAACCAGTAACTGATGATAACCAGAACGAAGATCAATCTTTAAAAAATACTGCGCTCGCTGTAGCTGATCGAATAAGTCATCAATCCGAGGCAAAGGATATTTATTCCAGATAGTGACTTTGTTCAACTCATGGTAGTCGATACATAATCGCATACTACCATCCTTCTTCTTCATGAAGAGGACTGGCGCTCCCCACAGAGAATGACTCCGACGAATAAAGCCCTGAGCTAACAACTCATCCAACTGGGCTTGTATCTCCCTCATCTTAGTAGGTGCCATACGATAGGGTGCTCTGGATATCAGGGCTGTGCCCGACCATAATTCAATACAAAACTCAACCTCTCTCACAGGAGGCAACCCAGGTATGTCCTAAAAAACATCCTGATAATCTGAGATAACTCTAGTCTCGTATATATCCATACTCTGATCCTAAAGCATCACCTCCTCGATATACGCTAGTAATGACTCCGCAAACTGGTTCCCCTGAGAAGTTGCTACAACTAACTCGGACCCATCGGACGCTCGCAAGCTGACTGTTTTCACAAAACAGTCAATACTGACGTGATAGGAAGATAGCCAATCCATACCAAGAATGACATCAAATTCTGACATACTCAACAGTATCAGATCAACAACGAACTCAGATTCGTCTAAACCAATAACACACCTCCTACAAATGCTCTGCAAGAGCAACATCTCACCTAGAGGGGGTGGAAATTGACAAAGGAACATCTGGAGGCTGAGCTACGAGCTGAAGTCTAATCATAAAAGCATACGATATGAAACAATGCATACACTCTTCCCGAATCGAAAAGAATACGGGCTAGAAAGGAGTTCTCGGAGAACGTACCCTCCACTACGGTCCCGCTCGCACCATGATCATGAGGAACTACTGCATATACTCTTCCTGTGGCTGGAAGCTGCTCTGCTGCTGGAGGTGAGGTATATAGGACTACCTGCCCCTGAGGAATCTTCTGAACTGCAAGAACCTATCCCTCAATCTACGGAACTACCGGCGGTACCTCAAGTCTCATATGCTAGCCCTGACCTCGGCCCTAGAATCTGTTCTGTTGCTGATTTTGTCCTCTCCCTTGCTGCTCTCCTGCTGCTATACTGCGACACTCTGATGCTTTGTGGCCAAGCTTGTGACACTTAAAACAAGTGCCCCTAGAATTTGCGCTGCTGAGGCGCTCTCTGATCCTGCTGGGGTCCTCTCCTATGAGGGTCTTGTTGCTGCTGCTACTGCTGGGGTCCCCAAAAAGGCCTCTTATTCTTGCCCTTATCCTTAGTATTCATTTCCTTGTCCTTCTGGAACATAGCTGACTCATTCTCCTGTGATGTGGCAGCATCTGCTACCTCTCGTACTGAATAAAACCTCCTTGAAATGAGGTATCGATGAAGGTTAAGGTGAAGTCCTGCTAAGAACATCTATGCCTGGCGTTCTCCCGTCTGCCACATGCTCGTGAAGTGAAGCAAGCTCATAAACTTGCTCTCGAAATCAGCTACTGACATGTCTCCCTGAGAAAATCTAGACAACTCGAGCTCTTTCTCGGCCCGTGCCGTGGAAGAGATATACTGCTCATCAAAGAAGTAGGTGAAATCCTCCCAGGTGAGGGTCATCCTCTTATCTAGAGTAAACTGGAGCCGATACCATCTCCCTGCATCCCCTTTGAGACTGTAAGATGCCAGACTCTGCTTCTGAACTGAAATCACATTTAGTATCTTAAGAATGTTACTCACATCCTTCTTCTATTTATGTGCTGCAAGAGAATCTGATAAACCCTGAAACTCTGGTGCCCTCATCTTCTGGTATCTCTCTACTAAGCGGAGCCAAGCCTCCTGTTCTGTGGCTTTATCAACAACTGCTTGTGGGGTGGGCATCCGCGTGCCCTCTGGAAAATCCACTGCAATGTGAGTAGCTGGTGCAACTAGTGGTGGAACTACTGGTGGTGGTGGTGTGACATGATTCGTCATGAGCTCCTCAAGTGCTGCCATCCTAGCAGCTATGGGAGCCATCAAATCTATCAGGTAGAACCTGCTGCGGCTCTGCCTGATTAGCTCTCTAGGTACGAGGTCTACCACATCCAGCCATCTGAGCATATAGAAGAAGGTTTATAAGTCCTCGAATAAAACAAAAAAAATTCCATATCATATATCATTCACTCAAATACTTTTAATATAAAAAAAAAATTGTAATTTTTGAACACGCGTATATAACGTCGTCACTCATTATAGAATTTCTAGCGGACTCTATACACGAATATTAAGAAACTCTACTCTAACTTTACGACTTAACACAGGATGATCCTAAGGATACTGGAACTAGAGCTCTGATACCAACTATGACGTCCCTAGTTTCAATAAGGCTGCAGTCCAATGTGAAACTAAGAATGTCAAACCTGTCAAGCACCAAATACCATGCTACGACATGCTTCACCATCATAATCACTATCTATCTAGTAGAATCAATAACAGGTGTAGGTATAAAACAGGTAAAAGAGAGTATACAGAAAGGAAACTAAACAACAGATACTCAGAGGAATAATCACTACCACTGATATAAATGGATAAGTCTCTAAAAAGGTAATTTCTGAACTAAATACAAATGTCTCGACATAAGAATCAAATGAAATGATATTAAGGCAAATTGCCTATACAAAACTAGAATAAAAACTCAAATGTTTTATAAATACATCTATTGTGGAGTTCTGACATAAACTACTAGCAAAAATTAAAAATGGTAACCAGAACAACTCCATCAAGCTACGACTCTCCGTGCACCTGGCTCGTTACCTGAAAGTGGGGAAATAACAAGCGTCAAAGCGCTATAGCGAGTAACATCTCAACCAACCCCAGGGGAAAGGGCTAGAAGGATAAGAAAATATCTGATAATACATATAGATAGCCAAACATCGACTATAAAAATAAAATAAAGGTTTGATGTTTAGAAATTTACTATATGAGCATAGGTACGCCTCCCTTAGCTCAAATTGTAAATAGCTAAATACCAAATTCAAAAGCTACAACATGGAGTAATAACTCTATCTCCAACCGAAATACAATGACCTGTCATATGTCAATTACATACACAACTCCTAGTCTGTAATAAATAAATGTCCAAAGTATGATCTTCTATAATAAATAAATGTCCAAAGTATGATCTGCAATAGCTTAAAGTCCAACACGAGGACTATAGTGGATTATAGTCCAACACGAGGACTTTGATGATTATAGTCCAACACGAGGACTTTGATAGCTTATAGTCCAACACGAGAACTTTAATAGTTTTCAACACGTGGACTTGATAGTTTATAGTCCAACATGAGGACTGTAATATGCAAATAGTGTCAGAAATCACATATGTACCATTCACCCTCATGCTCCGATGAATAAATCTAAGACTCATGTCTGAAGTTAACTCAAGTATACCAATCTCAGTATATAACAAACCCATATAACCCAGATATTTTGCCAGCCATACAAACCTAAGCACAACAGGACAAAAGCAGAAAAAAAAATCCCCCAGCGGTCGACCGCCCACGGTCGACCGTGACTGGAGCAGAAGCTTACTGCTTCTGTGCACGACACGCGGTCGACCGCCAAGGTCGACCACGTAAAAGTAGAAATCCTAGTTCAGGTTTCTGTTCTACGTGGTTTGATCCAAAAACTTTCGTGTGATGTTTATATACATTATCAATCCTTCATAAGTGATTTAGCATAACCAGAACATGTGAATTTCAGTCTAATCACTGTAGATAAAACGAATCAAATCTTAAACATGTAAATTTCGTATTGAAATCTTCAAAAACAAAAATCTTTCTTACAAAACTCTTGTTAGAAATAAACTCAGATCTAGATCTATATTAAGAATTTCGTGGGCGAGCTTTATTAACTGAAAACACGTTCTCTTTGCAAAAATACAACATATAGATCTATTTTTATACATAATCTAGTATGTTAGGCTCACAAATCACATGAAAAACATTATTAAAATATTTAAAAACATGGGTATAATAGGGTTGGGCGAGATGAAACTCGCCTGAGGGATGATGAACAACTCCAAAAAATCAGAAAATATTCTCCTACTCCAAAAACCGCTGGATCCCGCTCAAACTCTTTGAAATCTGCCGAAATCACCAAGGAGAAGGGGTTAGGGTTTGCAAGAGGGAAGGAGGAGGCTGCTAGGGTTTTCTGTGGTGAAAAAGAAACTCTCACGAATATAATACTATATATATGAGCCCACAAACCCGACCCAAAATCCAATAAGACTCGAACTGGGAAAAACTAGCAAAACTATGTACGGTCAACCGCCACAGTTAACTGCGCAAGAGATAGAAGCTTTCTACTTCTGCTGCGCGCCCGGCGGTCGACCGCCACAGTCGACCATGTAGGAAATTTTCTGTTGGTGCATGTTGTTTGTGTGCTGGTCTTATCACTCGATCTTTCTCATATTAATACACTCGTTTGATCCTTAAACACTAGTTATCACATTCATCTAGGATATAAACATATATTTCACAATAGAAAAAATCCATTCACTGTATTTTACGGGGTTTTATATAACTTGTGTTGTTATCTTATGAATCCTAAGCAAGGTGGTGATTGTTTTGCCACCGATGGCTATATAAATTGGAAAAAGAAAGAGGGTCTAATAAAGAATGTTTTTGGTCCAAATGGTGTGCATAATGAAGCTTGGTCTAAATGTCAAGCTTTAATGAAGCAAAAGCAACACATTGATGTTGCTATATCCAAGCAACCTGATCAAGCCAAATAAGATTATCATATCCACTTGTTGACAATAATCGATTGTATTCGGTTTTTGTTATGTCAAGGTTTGACCTTTTTAGGCGATGATGGATCTAAACAATCAAGTAACCAAGGAATCTTTCTTAAGCTCATACATTTTGCCGCTAATCAAAATGTTGCGTTTAGCAATTTTTTGACAAGAACTCGTGGAAATCTCAAACTACAAGTACCAAGCATACAAAAGGATATTGTGAGTGTTGCTGCTAGTGAAACAACTCAAGTTATTACGGATTATATTGGTGATGTTTTTTTTTTGTTATTTTGATTGATAATATCGATAATATTGCCGTTGTTTTGTGCTATGTGGATAAGAAAGGACATGTCATTGAATGCTTTTTGCGTTTGTTCATGTCTCCTCCATAACCACCTTAGCCCTCAAGGAGGCAATTGAGTCTTTGTTTTCTAAACATGAACTAAGAATATCAAGAGTTCGCGGACAAGGTATCAAGAGTTCACGAACAAGGTTACTATGGAGCTAGTAACATGCAAGACAAATTTAATGGCCTCAAAGTATTGATTATGAAAGAAAATGAGTGTGCTTTCTATGTTTATTATTTTGCACACTAACTTCAACTAGCTCTGCATTTTATAATGCCTAACAACTTGACTAATGTGGTTGGAGGTTCAAGCAAACGTTAGGATATTCTTCGTGCAAAATAAGTTTGTTTTCTAAACAACAAACTGAAATTGCGCTGGCTTTTATAATGCTTAACAACTTGACTAATGTGGTTAGAGGTTCATGCAAATGTTAGGATATTCTTCGAGTAAAATAAGTTAGCAAGATAATCAAAGGCTTAAAAAATCAAGTGAAAGAGGTTTGAATCAAGAAACGACTCATCGAGCCGGAGATATGCTCATTGGGTTTCTTATTATGAGTTGTTAGCAAATTTGATTCTTATGTTCTCATCCATAATTGAGATGCTTGATACCATTGCTGAAGATGGCACATTCTCAGAGCAAAAAGGCTAAGCAACTACCTTGTTATACTCCACACAATCTTTTGAGTTTGTACTTAACATGCATTTAATGGAAAAGATATTGAGAGTTAAATATGAATTTTCTAAAGTCTTACATTAAAAAGATCAACATATCAACAATGCCATGACTTTAGTAAAAGTAACCAAGCAACAACTACAAAAGATGAGCGGGAATATTTGTTTAGTGATGTTTCATCAATTTGTGAAAAAAATGATATTCATATTCCAAATATGAATGATGTGTTTGTACTTTGCGAACGACCAAGACGGAATGTTGAGAAAGTATAGATTTACACCATTTCCGTGTTGAAATTTTTATCAAGTGATTGACAAGCAATTTCAAGATCTCAACAATTGCTTTACAGAAGTTAACATAGAGTTCCTTATTTGTATTGCTTGCATGAATTTAATGGATTCATTTTCATCTTCTGATAGGTGAAAATTGATTCGCTTAGCTCAATTTTATGTAATAGAGTTTCATCCAATGGATCTCATAGCTCTTGTTGATCAACTTGAGAATTACATCCTTGATGTACGTTCAGATAGTCAATTCTCAAAGCTACAAGGCATTGGTGATCTTTCTAAAAAATTGGTTGAGACCCAAAAAAATGTTGCATATTCTTTGATCTATTTGCATGTGAAGTTGGCTCTGATCTTACCGGTAGCAACATCAACTATAGAGCGAGCTTTTTCTACGATGAAGTTTGTGAATAATCGTTTGCATAATAAAATAGAAGATCAATGGTTGAATGATAGTTTGGTTACATACATAGAAAAAGATGTGTTTGATAGCGTTGCCATTTAAAAAACCATGCACCGGTTTCAAAATATGAAAAATCATTGAGAGCAATTGTAAAAGTGTGAAATATCTTTTTTTGATTTTGATTTTGTTTTGAGATATACATATATGTATATTTTGCGGACAATCTTCTACAAATTATTTTCGAATCTAATCGCAATATTGGATTTGATAGAGAATTTTTACTAGTAAACATACATCTTTTGATTTCATTAATGGCTATTAGTAATAATACTTACTTATTTTTCTATCTCATCACAGGCAAAATATGATGTAGTCAAACTAATAAAAGTGTTTCCATTGCCAAGAACATTTCCACTAGGTAGGGCTGAGCACGGTTCGGTTCGGTTCGGTTTTTAACAAAATTTGAACAACCGAACCGAACCGCTTATAATTCAAAACCGAACCGTTGCAAGTCGGTTCGGTTCGGTTCGATTCGGTTTGTTCGGTTCTAACTTCATCAAACTTCTTATCAAATAGCAAACTGTGTTAAAGAAAAAAAAGATATCAACAAAGTAGGAGATTATGAAGCATTAAACACTGATATAATGATATTGTTTTTAACCCATAATGATTTTGGTCCTAATACATATGCAGCATACTTAATGTCCAGAGTTCAAACTATTAAAGATAAAGCAAATGATGAGTGACGACCATAATATAAATAATTTGGTCAACAAAAACATGTAATCTAAGAGTTTCATTTTCCAAAGTTCTTCGATGTTGACTCAAATTAGCTCAAGGAATGAACCAGAGATTGTCAGTTCTTCCATGAAAGCTCTTACAAATCCGTGATTGACGGTTCAACTGAAAGCTTGCTCAAATCTGAAAGATAAACAAATAAAAAGTTAATAAAAAATTAAATGATGCACTATATTCGGTCGGTTCGGGTCGGTTCGGGTTGAAAAGTTTTCAACCCGACTCGAACCGCCCTATTCATAAAACCTATTTTTTCAGGTCGGTTCGGGTCGGTTCGGTCGGTTTTTTCAGTTTGGACCGAACCATGCTCAGCCCTACCACTAGGTACTATTGTTCTATAATATTATATTTTATTTTTAAATAAATAAATACTTGTTATCTACCTCTCCCAAGAAAAATTTTCTGACTCTGCCCCTACGTGTATCCCATTTAGTATACGTAAATGCAGATCTTAAAAAAACATTGTTAAAACATTTATTATATGTTGATTTCATGCAGTCTAGTTTAATACAATTTATAAATACACACCTTCTGTTGATTGATCACTTGTCCTAGCTAATTAGAACAGAGACATGCACTGTAACTAATGATTTGTGGCTCCTTTATTTATTCGCTTCTGTTTGTATGCACACATTGTATAGTATAATATTTTATAAATTTGGTGGATTGATATATCTTCTAATGATAATTATAGCATTTCTGAACAATGTCTAACATCACCAAAAGGGAATTTGCTGAGCTTGCCGTTGATGGCAACAACTACTTGACTTGGGCCTTGGATGTTGAAATCTACCTGGATTCTTGTGATTTAAGCAGCACTATTGTTCTAGCTTCTCAGAGCACCTCTGCCCAGAAGGCAAAGGCATTGATTTTTCTTCATCATCATCTCAACAAAGACCTAAAAAGTAAGTACCTTACTGAAAAAGATCATGTTGTTCTATGGCAATCCCTGAAGGATTGCTTTGACCAACAGACGGCTATTATGCTCCCGTAAGCACAATATGATTGTTTGAACTTGCGATTTTAGGATTTTAAATCCGTGACTGAATACAATTCAACTCTCCACAGCATTGTCTCACAGCTGAAGCTCTGTAAGCAAAACATTACAGATGCTGAATCGATTGAAAATACCCTCTCTACATTCCATGCAAGTAATCTTATACTCCAGCTGTAGTACAGGACAAAAAACTATTCAAAACACTCTGAATTGATCTCTACGTTGCTAGTTACAGAGAAACACAACTAACTTCTGATGCGCAACCATAATGCTAGACCAGTTGGTTCGCAAGCTGTGCCTGAAGCACATGCCACAAATTAGAGTAATACTCATGGGTGTGGACATGGTAGAGGTTGTGGATGTGGTCGCGGGTCTTATCGTGATGGTAGGGGTCGTGGTCGTTGCAATGCTAATGGTCTTCAGGACCATAGCAAGGGTCAGAACAAGGATAAATCTCCTTCACACAAGCCTAACTCTCATCAACAGGTTACAAATACCAAGCAAGCTTGCTATCAGTGTGGATGTGAGGACCACTGGTCTCGCACTGTTGTACACCGAAACATTTGATTGAGGCCTATCAAAGAATGCCGAAGGACTCAAGGAGGAAGGCAAAACAAGGTGAGAAACATCATGCCAGTTTGCCTGAAGCAAACATGATCCTGAAAGATGACAATTATAATGATAACCTGTTGAAGATGGGAGATATGAAACTGGACGATGATGACTTATTGAAGATGGAGCTTGATAATTTTGGTGACCAGGAGTGATCATGTTATTTATCACTATCTATGCATGTTTTATTAGTCTATTTCATTTTTTCAGACTTATTCTAGTTGCTTTTGTTAAGATAATTTGGAATTGTTCTAGACTTATTTTGCATGTTTTTGTAAGACAATTTCAAGTTCGTATGGGTTTGTTTAAATGATTATGCCTTTACCTTATTTTTGTTGTGCTTATATGAATATTTCATTTTTTTTAAATAGCACGACAACTCTCGCATACAACCCATGGAAAAGGAGACTATCTTGTGCTTGGTAGATAGTGCTACCACATACTATCCTGAAAGATAGAATTTTTTTCCAAACTTTGACTAAAAAATAAGGAAGTATAACCACCATTGCTAACGACAATGTGTTGATAGTAGGCTCCGGCGGAGCTTCACTAATACTTCCTAAGGGTACGGAATTAATTATCAATGATGCATTATTATATCCAGAATCCAAACGTACCCTTCTTAGTTTTAAAGATATTCGGTCTAATGGTTTTCATATTGAAACTGAAAATAAGAATGGTGCTGAACATCTTCTCATGACTCAGTCAATTAGATGTCGGAAGCAGGTTATTGAGAAGCTTCCATCTTTCTCCTCAGGGTTGTACTACACATATATCCGACCTAATACTAACCATGTTATGATGAGTTTAAAATTTAAAGACCCAAATTCATTTAAATTATGGCATGAGCGATTGGGTCATCCTGGGCAAAATAGGATGCGTCGGATAATATTAAATTTAATTGGGCATAATATGCCAAGCAGTAATGTTCCCTCATCGTTAGACTATATTTGTGAGTCTTGTGCTAAAGGAAAACTTATAGTACGCCCTTCTTGTACTAAAGTGAATGTTGAATCTCCCATTTTCCTTCAAAGGATTCAAGGAGATATCTGTAGACCCATTCATCCTGTATCATGAACCATTTAGATACTTTATGGTCTTGATCGTTGCCTCTACTAGGTGGACTCATGTTAACTTGTTATCCACCCGTAATAATGCCTTTGCTAAATTAATAGCAAAGATCATTGAATTACGAGCTAAATTTCCTGATTTTCTAATTAAATCTATTCGTATGGATAATGCTGCAGAGTTCACATCCAAATCATTTGATAATTTTTGTATGGCATTAGGTATTAAAGTAGAGCATCCGGTTCCTTATGTCCACACTCAAAATGGCTTAGCAGAATCGTTAATTAAGAGGATCAAATTAATTGCTAGGCCATTATTACAAAATTCAAAACTACTTATTTTTTGTTGGGGACATGCCATTTTACATGCTACTGCGTTAATCCAAATCCGACCCACTGCATATCATGATTATTCCCCCTTACAACTAGTGCGTGGTAAAGAACCAAACATTTCCCATCTGCGTGTTTTCGGATGTGCAATTTATGTTCCAATATTACCACCCAAGCGTACCTCTATGGGTCCTCAGCAAAAGCTAGGTATATACATCGGTTATGAAACTCCGTCAATTATAAAATACCTAGAGCCTATGACAGGGGATCAATTTACTGCTTGGTACGCTGATTTCATATTCGACATTAGGGAGAGATAAACACCAAAAATTAAATGAATTTCGGGAAATATCATGGTATGAAAAAGATCTTTAATATTTAGATTCACGTACTAGTCAGACCGAACTTGAAGTTCAGAAGATAATTAATTTGTAAAATTTGGCAAATAAGCTGCCAGAAGCATTCACTAATCACAAAGGAGTGAGCAAGTCCCATATTCCTGAAAAGTGGAAATCCCACAGGGACTAAGTATATCAAATGATGCTCCACTATGTCAGAAGCGTGGGAGACTGATCGGTGTGAAAGATAAGAACCCACGACAAACTAAATATAATAAAGAAAGTCAGTCACTCCCAAAACCTCCTGAAGATGATCGTCCTGAAGGCAAAAGCCGTAGTAAAATAACACGTGCACTTGATAATCATCGCACTGGGGTTGTGGTTGTGGAACAACCAAATCCAAATGTTATGGGAAATGATGAAGATTTGGTGGATATAAACATAGAAGTAGCTACAAATTTTGTGAATACCGAAAAACATATAATAGAAATATAACAGTTGTCGACAACATATTTGCCTCCACGATTGCTCTTTCCATCTCCAATAATAATCTGGATCCAGAGCCTAAGTCAATAGCAGAGTGCCGGAAGCGCTCAGTCTGGGAGAGGTGGAAAGCAACAATAGAGGTAGAGCTCGGATCGCTAAATAAAAGAAAAGTATTCGAACCTGTAGTTAGTACACCTAATGATATTATCTCTGTAGGATATAAATGGGTCTTTGTATGAAAGAGAAACAAGAATAATGAGGTGGTGAGATACAAAGCGAGATTAGTAGCTCAAGGGTTTAAGCAGAGACCCGACATTGATTTTAATGAAACATATTCTCCGGTTATGGATGGTATTATGTTCCGCTACTTAATATCAATGACAACAACAATGAATTTAGATATATAGTTGATGGATGCCGTGACCGCATATTTATATGGATCACTGGACGCTAATATTTATATGAAAGTCCCTGATGGACTTAAAATCCCTGAATTGAGAGAAAATGAGAATCATAACATGTATAGCATTAAATTGCAAAGGTCGTTATACGGCTTGAATCAATCGAGTAAAATATGATATAATCGACTGAGTGAGTTCCTCCTTAAGAAGGGATATGCAAATAATAACGTCTGCCCTTGTGTGTTTATAAAAAAAATCTAAAAATGGCTTCTGTATCATCTCAGTCTATGTTGATGATATAAATATTATTGGAACGCACAAGGAGCTTATAGAAGCTAGCTCATGCCTAAAGACGGAGTTTGAAATGAAAGACTTGGGAAAAACCAAGTTTTGTCTCAGCCTGCAGATCGAGCATTTCCCAGAAGGAATTTTTCTACACCAGTCGACCTACGTAAAAAAGGTTTTGGAAAGATTTTATATGGATAAATCTCATCCACTTAGCACACTAATGGTCGTCCGGTCCCACGAAGTGGATAAAGATCCATTTAGACCCAAAGAAGATAATGAAGAAATGTTAGGGCCAGAAGTTCACTATCTGAGTGCCATTGGAGCACTCCTCTATCTCACAAATTGCACTAGGCCTGATATTGCATTTGCGGTGAACTTGTTAGCAAGGTATAGTGCTTCTCCTACAAGGAGACATTGGAATGGAATTAAACATATCTTTCGCTATCTTCAAGGTACAAAAGATCTTGGACTATTCTATAAAATAAACCAAGGACATTGGTGGGCTATTCGGACGCTGGCTACATGTATGATCCCTATAACGCCAGATCCCAGACTGGTTATGTCTTTCTCTGTGGTGGTACTGCCGTTTCTTGGAGGTCTGTTAAGTAGACCATGGTGACTACTTCTTCTAACCACTCAGAGATTATCGCTTTATATGAGGCTTCACGAGAATGTGTATGCTTAAGATCATTGATACGACACATTCGTGGCTCGTGTGGTCTAGCGAAAGACGATATTACACCTACTGTCCTTTATGAAGACAATGCAGCTTGTGTTGCATAAATGAGTAGTGGAAGGAACCATGACAAAACATATTGCACCAAAATTCTTTTATCCACATGAGCTCCAAAAGAATGGCGAAATTACCATCGAAAAAGTTTACTCCAGTGACAATCTTGCGGATTTGTTCACTAAATCTCTGCCTACATCAACTTATGAGAAATATGTTCATAATATTGATATGCGTAGACTTGGAAGACTATCGTCTTCTGGGGGAGCAAATTCTTAAAGAACAATATTGAAGATTGGGACCTGAAGGTCTATCATCATATTTTCCCCTTTTCGCTAAGTTTTGTCCCACTGAGTTTTTCTTAGCATAGACTCAGAAGATTGTCATCATCAGGGGGAGCGAATTTTTAATGCAATCCCGAAGATTGCGCATTGAAGGACTATAGTTGTACTTTTTTTCCTTTTGCTAAGTTTTGTCCCACAGGGTTTTCTTAGCCAAAGGTTTTTAATGAGGCTACTAATGCAATACAAGAATCTATTTATGTCGTGTACTCTTTTCCTCCACTAGTTTTTCTCCCACTGGGTTTTTCTAGTGAGGTTTTTAACGAGACATTAACATCTCAAAGTAATGTCCAAGGGGGAGTGTTGAAATCTAAAAGACAAAATGTATGTGGACATTACTTTGTATGTGGACTATTAACTTGGTGCCTTTTCATTAGCCCAATGTCCTTTTATCTTCTATCATGTATCTATAAATTGTACCATGTATGAAACTAGATTAAGTGGAATAAAAGTTATAATTTCTCTTCTTCTCTTGTCTCTTGTCTTTTGTTTTAATTTCTTTAGTATATTACAACAAAAAATATATTTTGAAAAGAATAAAAAATAATGTTGTCCGCAAAAGGATTTACAAATTCACATTTTAAATTAACGTGAGTACTAGCATAAATATGATATGGTAACTGATAATTCACCTCTTATTCATGGTGATAAATGCTAATAGATAAATTGAAAGAGAATAAATATAGGGTTGGGCATGGGTCGGATCGACCCGTGAGCTGGTCGGATCGACCCGTGAGCTGACCCGGCCTAACTTGGCATGGGTCACGACCCGACCCGGCCCGCAGTGAGCCAGGTCAGACTCAACACGCGATATACGCGGGTCACAGGTCGGGTCGGGTCCAGCTCCAGACTCGGGACAAGAGAAATCAATTCGGCCTACCTTGATTGGGCCTACCGTCGACCCGACCCGGCCCGGCCTGGCTTGACTCAGAAATTTAATTTTTAACATAAGCAACTAAAACTAGTAAACTAATCAAAGCTTAACTACTGACTTCTAACCATCCTTGCACAAACTCTGACAAATAATAAGGAAGAAAACATTGCACTGTACTTGTATCACATAAATGATCAGTTCTTTCTCCCACTCTTCTTCGACAGTCGAGAAAGCTATCCTCTCCTCCACCCATCCACCCATTGAAGAAGAGCTAACGGGGCATGTCTCTGGGGGGGGGGGGGGGTGATTAGGGTCTTAAGGCAATAATCGCACAATAAAATAAAGACAAAGCAATACACCACAAAATGAAAAGCCAAAGTAAAAGAAAGAAGTTTAGAAATCGTTATCCAAGTGACCCGCGATGTGTTCACGAGGTTCGGTCCTCCGACCTACGTCCCCGTTCCCTACTCTCGAGGAAAATCCACTACATAACCCGGTTTGGAAGCCAGAACTTCTTCTACACAATGATCTCCATGAGATCTCACAACCACATAATTGATCTCCACGAGATTAAGCTCACAACAGTAGTAAAATGATGTAAAATCTCTCTCTTTACAGTGAACCCATGACAAGGAGAAAGATTACACTTGAAGCTTGGGATGTGGGCTTTGAAATAGTGAAAGCAAATTAAAGTTGAAGCTCTTTGAAAACAATAAACTTAAAAACAAGAGTTTTGCAATAAAAGCTTGGATCTGAAGTAGTTGGGGTTGTTGGGTACTTATAGGAAAAGAAGACAGCAGCCAAAACCCTAAAGAATCAGACAAAATCCCCCAAAAATCGGATTTCTAAATCTATACAAAAATAGCCGTTACAGTACCCATCAGTCGACTAACGGGAAGCATCAGTCGACTGATATGCTGATCGTTATATATGATTTTCAGCTCATCAGTCGACTATCGATCTTGTCAGTCGACTGACGATCTTGTCAGTCGACTGGTCAGTCGACCAAAATAGAATTGAGACTTTTGATGATTCCAGGCATTTTCATCGGTCAACACATTAGTCGACTGATTTCATCAGTCGATTGATAACAAGTTATCAGCCTGAAATAATTTTGAAATTGAGTTTCATAGCCCTGTTGAAAATAGTAAATAAATTACAAAAATTATGAAACTTTGTAAACAGTTTATAAATATTTTAACAAACTTGTTTAAAAAGAAATTATGCAAAAAGGTCCTCATATTTGTGAAAATCACTGTTTTAGCAAAAGTAATAAAATACTAGTTTTTAAAAGTGTGCAAGTGTGTTATCACATGAGCTTCAAATGTAATCAACTAACTACTTGCCTACATTTTAGCACTAGAGAGAAAATAAAAATAGCAAATATCTCTCACATAGAAGACATTTCTTGAGTCTTGATATTGCTTTTGAGTTGATGAAGCTTCTCATTGCATATAGTATTCTTGATAAACATTGCTTCATCACTTTGTCTCCGCCTCCTCTAGATGTCGTCGTTGTATCTCATATTCCATCCAATCCTCCATATATAGCACTAACAAGCTTGATATTTATATTATCTACAATGTTACTCAACAAGCAATTAGTATCGATAATTATGGTTGTAAATCATCATCAAAACATATGGGCTAATAATCTCCCCCTTTTTTATGATGATAACCAACCATTATATTGGAGCGAAACAAATATAGCTTATAGATAGTTGCTCCCCCTATCTATGAGCTCCCCCTATCTATGTGCACAAATGAGGAGATTTTTCTCCCCCTTTGTCACCATCAAAAAGGGGTATATGAAATAAGAAACATGTAAAAATACATAAAATGTACCGCAAGTGTTGGCCTCCCCATGTCACCTTCCTCAAGTGTTTGGAATTACGACCCCTCCTAGGCATTACTACCAACCCACTCCTCTTGGAATTGACCCCGATCCTCCCACACACTCCTCTTGGTAATTTTATGTGTTTAGGCATGTTGTGAAAATAAATGCACATGATGTTCAACTAACCAAACAAACAAGCAAAAACTTTTTACATAATGCATAAACCCAAAACATTTCTTATGCGACAAAAATCTTCTTTACTAAGAGGCTTGGTAAATATGTTCGCTAATTGAGATTTAGTGTCAATATAAACAAGGGATACATCTAGCCTCTCTACATGATCACGTAAGAAATGATGGCGTACATCAATATGCTTGGTTCTAAAGTGCAAAACAGAATTTTTTGAAATATTAATGTCACTAGTACTATCACAAATTTTTTTTTTGTGTTTTGAAAATGCAAATCGTAGTCAACTAAACTTTGTTTCATCCATAAAAGTTGGGCACAACATAAGCCGACGACAATGTATTCTTCTTTCGTAATGGACAAGGTAACACAATTTTGTTTCTTGGAAGCTCAAGAGACAAGAGAGTTACCCAAAAATTAACATGTACCGCTCGTACTCTTGCGATCTACCTTACATCCGGCAAAGTCGGTATCACAAAAACCATAAAGATCAAATAAGGTGCTTTTTGGATAAAATAAACCAAGATCAATTATATCATTAACATATTTGATAATTCTCTTAACCACAATTAAATGGGATATTTTTGGAGAAGCTTGAAAACGTGCACACGCACACACACTAAACATGATATCGGGTCTACTAACGATAAGGTAAAGAAGACCACCTATCATACCTTAATATAGTTTTTGGTCTACCTCCTCACCACCATCATCCGCATCAAGCTTGATACTTGTACTCATGGGAGTTGGTGCATGCTTAGAGTTCTCCAAACCGAACTTCTTTACTAATTCTCTAGCATACTTGCTTTGTGAAACGAATATCCCATCATTGCTTTGCTTGACTTGGAGACCAAGAAAGAAAGTGAGCTCTCCCATCATGCACATCTCAAAATGATCTTGCATGACTTTAGAAAATTCTTTGCATAAAGTTTCATTAGTAGCACCAAAAATGATATCGTCAATATATATTTGAACCAAGATAAAATCATTTTTCCTTTTTCTAACAAAGAGTGTATTATTAAATTTTCCTTTAGAAAAACCATTTTCAAGAAGAAAACTAGATAGGCGAGCATACCAAGCTTTAGGAGCCTTTTTTAACCCATATAAAACTTTTTGAACCCGGTAAATATGATTAGGAAATGAATGATCCATAAAACCGAGAGGTTGCTCAACATATACTTCCTCTTTTATAAAACCATTTAAAAAAGTATTTTTCACATCCATTTGAAACAATTTAAAGTTTTTAAAACTTGCAAAGGCTAAGAATATTCTAATAGATTCCAACCTTGCAACCTGTGCAAATGTTTCATCATAGTCTATGCCCTCCTCTTGATTGTATCCTTGGGTAACTAAACGAGCTTTATTTCTCATCACAATACCATGTTCATCAAGTTTGTTTCTAAAAACCCATTTATTTCCAATGACATGAACATTGTTAGGTCTAGGAACTAATTTCCAAACATTATTTCTTTAAAAATTATTTAGTTCATCATGCATTGATAAAACCCAAAACTCATCCTTTAAAGCATCATTAATCTTTTTAGGTTCTAATTGAGATAAGAAAGCTACATTACCACACTCACCCAAATCTTTTGAGCGAGTTAGAACCCCTTATGAAGGATTTCCTATAATTTGCTCATTTGAATAATTTGGTGCGAATTTTCATGCTTTAGGGAGTTCTTTTTGACTTTCTATGTCGTTGTTTTCCTCATCCTTTTGTGCATCTATTGAGAGAGTTTCATTTAGTTGCAAGCGTTCCAATCCTCCCACAATATCATCATCATCATTCCTAGGCAAGACATCTTATGAACCAATATTAGTTTCATCAAAAGTAACATCTATAGACTCTTCAACAACAAGTGTTCGTTTGTTGAAGACCCTATAAGCCTTACTTCTAGGTGCATATCCTAAGAAAATACCAACATCAATTTTTGAATCAAATTTATCATGGTGATCTTTGGTGTTCAAGATAAAACATTTACATACAAAAATATGAAAGTATCTAATAAATGTGGTTTTGCCATAAAATAGTTCATAAGGAGTTTTCTTAAGCTTTGGTCTAATCAAAATACGATTCAAAACATGGCAAGCCGTATTGACGGCTTCCACCCAAAAATATTTTGGTAGATCAAAAGCATTTATCATTGTTCATGCCATATCTTGTATGGTGTAATTTTTTCGTTTAACAACACCATTTTGTTATGGTGCTCTTGGAGCGGAAAATACATGAGTTATACCATGATGTGCACAAAAAGTATTAAAAATTTTATTTTAAAATTCACCACCATGATCACTTCTAATTTTAACAACTTTTAACTATTTTTATTTTTAATTCTTTTGTCAAAATTAGAAAATTCTTCAAAACATTCATCTTTAATAGCAAGAAAGATTATCCACGTAAATCGAGAGAGATCATCAATGATAACAAAAGCATAGTATTTACCTCCTAGAGAGGTAACATGCATAGGACCAAAGAGATCAAGATGTAGTAATTGCAAGGGTTTAGAAGTTGATACCTCATTAATGGATTTAAAAATAGAATTGGTTTGTTTACCTTTAGCACAATCTTCACAAACGGTATCTTTGATGAAATGTAAGTTTGGTAACCCTTTTTCAAGATTCTTTTTGGATAGCTTGGATATCAACTCCATGTTGGCGTGACCGAGCCTCTTATGCTAAATCCAAGGATTTTTATCAATTGCTGCAAGGTATTTAACATCTTGATCTACTAGCTCATTCATCTCAAAAATATATACATTAGATTTTCTATTAGCAACAAAAATAATTTTATCATTTATGCTAACAATGCACTTATCTGGTTTAAAAGAAATATCAAAACCTTTATCACTTAATTGGCTAATACTAAGAAGGTTGTGATTTAAGCCTCTAACCAAATAAACATCTTTTATTACGAGAGAAGGTGTCTTACCAATACTTCTAATACCTATAATTTTACCTTTCTCACCACCACCGAAGGAGACGTTACCTCCTTCAATCCTTGATAGGATTGCGAATAGCTCTTTATTGTCCATCATATGATGTGAGCAACCACTATCAAGGTATCATATCTCTTTACATCATATTCGTGATGTTCCCTACATAAGATGAAGACGTAGAGACTTTAGGTAACCAAATCTTGGGTCCTTGGGTGTTAGTATACTTGGTACCTTTGGGTACCCATGTTATTTCATAATAATCATTGTTATTTTTAATCCTACAATGAGTGAAGATATGACCATGTTTCATGCAATATATGCACACAAAATTTTTTTGTGTGTAGAAGCATAAGATCTATGAAACCTATTTCTTTCAAAACAATGATGACTAGAGTACACATGAGTGGGTTTAATTCTACAATTTTCAATTTCTTGCCTCTCAACTTTAGATCTTAATTGTTTATTTTCAAAATCGAGATTCCCTAACAATTCATCTTTTAGAGCAAGTGAGAATTATAGTTGCTCAAGTTTGGAATCACAAGAAGCATATAATTTTTTAAAGGAAGAGTATTCTTTTGTCATTCTTTTAAACTCAAAGTTTAACTCTTCTAATGCGCTTGCTAGATCATATTGTATATAGAAAGACTCACTTTCAGTATCGGATATTACCTCATCTTCATGAGCCATAAAGCAAATATTAGGATCATGAAGAGCAATCTTTGCCGCTTCTTCATCGCTATCCGAATCGCTTGGTTCCGATTCCTCCCATCCGGCATACAAGACTTTCTTCTTCTTGTATTTCAAATATTTCTCTTTGAGCTTAGGGCAATCTTTGGCAAGATGACCCGGTTCGTTGCATTTAAAGCATTTTCCTATACGTGAAAAAAATTTGTTAGATCGGTTATTAAAATTATTATTTATTTTTATTAGTCTTGATATTCTTCTAGAGAGGTGAGCCACTTCTCTAGAAATGTCAATTTCACTATCCGAAGAGGAGGAGTCTTCAATAGCTTCTTTGAGGGCAATGATCTTCATATTTTGGGATGGCTCCTCAATTTCCCGTGGGGGCTCTTACTCCTTCTCCTTCCCTTTAAGCTTCTTCTCATGAACTTTAAGCTTGCCGATGAGGCTATCAATAGGTAGAGTAGTAAGATTGTGAGCTTTCTCTATGGCCGTAGCTTTGGGCTCCCACACCGAAGTTAATGAGCGAAGGATCTTGTAGTTCGTCTCTTGGGTAGTCAATTGCTTGTCAAGACCATGCAATTCATTGATAATATTAGTAAAACGAGAAAACATAGTATCAATGGATTCATTAGGAAGCATTTTAAATAGCTCATAGTCATGCATAAGCCCACTAATTTTGGACTCCTTAACTTGGGGGTTCCTTCATGTGTAATACATAATTTCTCTCAAATTTCGTGTATGGTTGCACACGAGGAGACCCTATTATACTCATTTGGGGTAAGACTATAAATTAAGGCATTCATGGCCTTTACATTGAGATTAACTTGGAGTCTTTCTCCATCGGTCATGGTACTACTTTTAGGCTTTTCTATATATTTCTTCTCTATGATATCTAAGATGTCAAGATCAATACAATGAAGGTAAATCCTCATTCTAGCTTTCCAATAGGCAAAATTGCTATCCGTGAAGAGCGGGGGTCTAGTCGTGGATTGTCCCTCAAGCATATGCACATTCAAAGAAGCCTCCATTAGATCTTTCCTCTAAGGTGGTTAGACCAAAAACAACTATAAAGACTAAGCTCAAATACCAATTGTTGGATCCTAGAAGGCAGGTGATTAGGGTCTTAAGGCAATAATGACACAATAAAATGAAGACAAATCAATACACCACAAAATGAAAAGCCAAAGTAAAAGAGAGAAGTTTAGAAATCATTATCCAAGTGATGCGCGATGTGTTCACAAGGTTCGGTCCGCCGACCTACGTCCCCGATCCCCACTCTTGAGGAGAATCCACTACACAACCCGGTTTGAAAGTCGGAACTTTTTCTATACAACGATCTTCACGAGATCTCAAAACCACACAATTGATCTCCATGAGATCAAGCTCACAACAGTAGTAAATAATATAAAATCTCTCTCTTTACAGTGACCCTATGGCAAGGAGAAAGGTTACACTTGAAGCTTAGGATGTGGGCTTTGAAATAGTGAAAGCAAATTAAAGTTGAAGCTTTTTGAAAACAATAAACTTAAAAACAAGAGTTTTGCAATAAAAGCTTGGATCTGAAGTAGTTGGGGTTGTTGGGTATTTATAGGGAAAGAAGACAGCAGCAGACAAAATCCTCTGAAAACCGGATTTTTGAATCTGTACAAAAATAACCGTTACAGTACCCATCAGTCAACTGACGGGAAGCATCAGTCAACTGATGAGCTAATCGTTGTATATGATTTCCATCTCATCAGTCGACTGACGATCATTTTAGTCGACTGACGATCTTGTCAGTCGACTGGTCAGTTGACCAAAACAGAATTGAGAATTTTTGATGATTCCAGGCATTTTCATCGGTCGACACATCAGTCGACTGATTTCATCAGTTGACTGATCAGTCGACTGATTTCATCAGTTGACTGATTAGTCGACTGATAACAAGTTATCAACTTAAAATGATTTTAAAATTGAGTTTCATAGCCCTGTTGAAAATAGTAAATAAATTCCAAAAATTATAAAACTTTGTAAACAGTTTATAAACATTTTAACAAACTTGTTTAAAAAGGAATTTTACAAAAAGGTCATCGTATTTGTGAAAAACATTATTTTAGTAAAAGTAACAAAATACGAGTTTTTGAAAGTGTGCAAGTGTGTTATCCCTTGAGCTTCAAATGTAATCAACTAACTACTTTCCTACATTTTAGCACTAGAGAGAAAATAAAAATAGCAAATATCTCTCACATAGAAGATATTTCTTGAGTCTTGATATTGCTTTTGAGTTGATGAAGCTTCTCATTGCATATAGTGTTCTTGATAAACATTGCTTCATCACTTTGCCTCCGCCTCCTTTAGATGTCGTCGTTGTAGCTCATATTTCATCCAATCCTCCATATATAATACTAACAAGCTTGATATTTATATTATCTATAATATCACTCAATAAACAATTAGTACCGATAATGGTGGTTGTAAATTATCATCAAAACATAAGGGCTAACAATGTCTCCAATCGCCACATCTCGACACAGTCATCTGGAACAAGTACAAAGTAGAGATTTTCATCGAAACCACCTATAACCCAACCAAAAGTTCAAATGATATCCAACTATATGCTTGCTTGTAGGTGTAAATTTTGATTTCCTGAAACAGGGATCTCATGTGTATTGATAAGAATAGCTTATTACAAACTAAAGAATAAAAAATACAACAGAAGAGGAGGGAATACCCTTCTTGTTTAACGCGGGGTATTTGGTAGCGATAGGATGTCTCCCTCGGTTCTCGCACCGATTTTGCTTCCCTTGGACGATCCGAGCGAAGTTACGGGGGAGCTTCAGTACACAGCAGAAGCTCATGTTGATCGAGTTCGAGTTCCTAAGCTTAATGGCTATCAAGACCGAAAACTGGAAGAAGATGCTACAGTGCAAGAACAATGCAAAGAGCCCAGCTCGATTCTCTTAGAGATTATGAGAACTGGTTGCCAAGGAGCCAAATAGGTTCGGTCTTGATCAAGGGTTCAAGACCTCTCTTTTGTTAGCCATCATTGGCTATTTATAGTGGAGGAGAAGCATGACCACTCCCTCAAATTGTAGGATTGTGGTTGAGAGGGACCATAACTCAATCCCTTAAATCTTGGTATGTGACCATTGGAGGTGAGAAGAACCATACTCCATCCCTTAGATCATGGGGAGTGGGTGTACCCACTCCTACGTTTTAAGCTCAAGTGGCTGACTTGGTCCAGCCATGCAGGCGAGCTTGGGCTATCAGGCGAGCAGGAGAGCTTTCAGGCGAGCAGGCGAGCTTGGGTCTGTAGGCGATCCTGGCGGGCTTTGGCATGCAGGCGAGCCTGAGTGCTACAGGTGAGATCGGCCTTCATGCGAGCTGTGCAGGAGAGCTTTCAGGCGAGCAGGCAAGCTTGGGCTATTAGGTGAGCAGGAGAGCTTTCAGGCGAGCAGGTGAGCTTGGGTCTGCAGGCGAGCCTGGTAGGCTTTGGAATGCAGGTGAGCTTGGGTGCTACAGGTGAGCTCGGCCTTCAAGCGAGCTGTGTAGGTGAGCCTCATAGGCGAAGCTGTGCAGGCGAGCTTCGCTTAGTTCGGGCGAGCTCCAATGTTCAGGCGAGCTCTATCCTTGCAGACAGACTTTCTTACAGGAAAACTTTACCCTTTTCAGGTGAGCTTCAACCTTCAGGCGAGCCTGGATCATGCAGGCGAGCTCTGCAGGCGAGCTCCCGAACTTGCCACGAAGAACATGTCATAACTTTAAAACCGTAAGTCGGAATTTAACGAATTATATATAAAAATCAACTATCTCGACGAGATGGAGCTAACTAAACCTACCCCATAGGGTTCTGTTTGTTCCTGTCTATTTCGCCAAATTTCTTCCGGTTTGAGAGATATCAACATTTTCTCCTTTTCAACTATTTCGGGCGAGGTATTAGCAGTCTTATTCTGAACTTCTCTGATAGGGATTAAAGGCAATTTTTGTTGCCTACATTGGTATGACTAATAACATCCCTCGGAAACTCAATAACTTGGAAACTCAAATGATATGCAGCTATTAACTAATGATTTAATAGATTAAAAATAAAATTAATATAGTTTATAAATTAAAAATAAACAAAGAAAAAAGTTAAAATACACGGGTCGAGGGGGGTCCGACCCGCCCTCCCCTAGGCGGGTCGTGGACTGGACTGCGTCTAATCCCAGACCTGGGATCAGAGAAATAGGCATGACCCACTCTGACCCGGCCCAGATTTGAACCCGGCAGACCGGGTCAAGGGCCCAAACAGGCCCGGCCCACGCCTACCCCTAAATGAATACTTACAAATGGACAAAAGGGTTCATTTCAAATTAAACCACAGTTTAACAGGTCCAATTCATTTAGATCTAACCTGGCGCAGGCCCATTTGCAGGACTGCACCCAGATCAAAAAATAGATCACCAAAGGGAAGCCTTCATGTTTTATGCTCTCTTCTCCTCTTCACTCCTCTAGGTTAATAGAAGAAAATAATAATAATACTTCTTTTGTTCACCATTCTTCTCAACTCTACAAGTGGTATCTGAGCAAGTGGTTAGAAACCGCTACCCTTCTTTTCTCATACGGTGATGTTATCGGCGTTATTGAAAGGCCAAAATTCGTGCTCAATCCGAAACTGTAAAGTTGGTTGGTCAAGGGTCAGACTTACATGGAGATACTAAAGCAATACCACATGCAAACACTATTGTTACACTTGACAAACTCAACGACAATAATTATAGTTATTGGGAGGCCTGTTTAAAGTTCTATTTGCAAGGATAGGATCTCTAAGAGGTCATCAGTAGTGCCGAAACCTCAACATCTCAAGAAATAGGTGAAGTGCTAAGGAAATAGAATAAAAATCCTGGCAAAGCCATGTATGTGCTAAAGACGACAGTAGAAGAAGATCTTATAGACTATATGCGAGATGTCAAAACTCCAAAGGAGGTATGAGATACACTCACCACATTCTCCTCAAAGAACAATGACACTAGACTTCAACTCCTTGAAAATCAGTTGATGACCTTGCAACAGAACGATCTGATATCAGTCAGTACTTTAAGCACGTAAAAACACTTTGTTTAGATACTGATCAGCTAGATCTGGATTCTAGAGTCTCGGATGCAAGAATTAGAAGAATAATCATCCACGGTTTGAGACTAGAGTACCACAGGATTGTTGCAGATACACACGGTTGGCCAACTCAGCCAATATTATTTGAGTTGGAAAGCTTATTCACTACACAGGAGACCTGAGCTAAATAAATGGTGGGGTTTCAGTAAAAAGTGAAGACGAAGCATTGTTTAGCAGCAACAAAAGAGATAAATTAAAAGGCAGAAGTAAAGAGTAGTACGGAAAGGCTAGCTCATAGAGACAACCGGAAAGACCATACACCAAAAAAATCACAACAGAACAAGAAACAAGGTAATCACCAAACAAGGTGACCTGACGATAGCTGCTACAACTGCAGGAAGAAAGACCACTTCATGATAGATTGCTGCTATAAGAGAAGACCAGTAGAGGGTAATGATGCAACATCACATAGATATCAAGATGATGATGAAGAATGGGATGCCCAAGCATCTGTGGCCATCGTCGAAAAAGCATCACTGGACAAAGAGGAGCTCGTTGATAGCACTAGCCTCGATTATGGAGGAAAATGAGTCCGCACTTGCAGTGGTTTTAGATTGAGAAGAAATTAGTTACCGTAAAGATTCGATTGTCGATTCTGGCTTAACCACATGATGAGATACAAGGGGAAACTCATTAATATGGAGTATAAAGGTGGCTGAGAAATTATGATAGCAAATAATTCAAGATTGCCTATCACACACATCATAAAGACTATGTTTACACTATGATACAACCCAAATCGAATAAATCTACTAGATATATACCATATGCAGGGTATAAAAAAGAACCTCCTATCTGTTTCTCAATTAATGACTTTCAAAAATTTTATAGTATTTGAGCTACAATGTAAAAGTCTACCAAAACTTGAAGCCTCTAGGAGAACCCTTCATCGTGGGACGAAGAGTCGAATCAATGTAATATCGACAGAATAGGCATACATAAATAAAGCTCAGAAGAATGAGATGGCTGACCTGTGACATGCTCGGCTTTGGCCATGTGAGCTATCACAAGCTCAAAATCATAATGAAAAAGTCCATGTTGAAGGGTCTTTCCCATCTAGAGGTTAGAGGAGGAATCGTATGCGGAGGTTGTCAATATAATAAGGCACATCAACTACCATACAAAGAGTCACAATTCAAAGTAAAGGAACCTTTTGGAGCTCGTGCACTCAGATGTATTTGGCCGAGTGAAGTAGGAATCAATAGGTAGCATGCGGTACATGATCAATTTAATAAATTATTACTTGACGTATGTTGGGTTTATTTCCTGAAGGAAAAATCCAATGCACTCTCCAATTTCAAGCAATTCCGAGAAGAAATCGAAGAAGAACTCGACAAGAAGATTCGTTGCCAACACATAGATAATGGAAGAGAATACACATCAAAGGATTTATATGACAACTTAAAGCAGCACAAGATTCAGTGACATCTAATATACCCAAATACTTCGCAAGAGAATGATAATGCTGAAGGAAGAATTGTCATCTTCCGTAGATATGTCAAAGCATGTTTCATGCTAAGAATATGCCAAAGCATTTTTGGGCAGAGTGTACGAAAATTGTGGTCCGCATGATCAATTGGTTACCACAACCAAAATTGGAGTTCATGTCACCCTTGCAGAAGCTATAGAATATCAAGCTAACAATGAGCCATTTTAAAGTTTTTAGTTGTGTGCTATGCCTTTATGCCTGATCACTTGTGCAACAAGTTCTACAAAAAGGCTGTGAGGTGCATTTTTGTGGGGTATGACAGTGGAAGAAAAGGATGGAGATGCTATGATTCCACAATCGAACGGTTCTACACATCAAGAAATATTATGTTTGATGAAGCCTCATCATAGTGGGCTTCATAAGAAGTTACACCACCAGATTCTAAAGATCTGGAGGATTGGCCACAAGAGAAGCTGAGGGAACTAAGTCAACAAGAAGACTTACATCAATTAGAGAAGGCAACTA
Organism: Asparagus officinalis; assembly: GCF_001876935.1. Classification (NCBI taxonomy): domain Eukaryota; kingdom Viridiplantae; phylum Streptophyta; class Magnoliopsida; order Asparagales; family Asparagaceae; genus Asparagus; species Asparagus officinalis. Next base: position 37,517,443 of record NC_033800.1, read on the forward strand.
AGTTTGTTAATATCCCCAAATGAGGATAATCCATGGAAGAACTATGTTTATTAGATAAGACCATAAGAAGTATGCCCGAACTAGATAGAGGATATTGAACAAGAACCCGTAGAACAACTTCGAAGATCAACTAGACCCAGGAAGCCAAATCCTAAATATGTTAACGTTGCCATTATGAAAGATGTGAAGGAGCCATCTACTTTCAAGGAAGCATACAAAATCACTAAATGGAGACAAACAATAGAGGAAGAAATTCAAGCCATGCAGCAGAACCGAACTTGGGAGTTAGTGCCGAAGCTCAAGGAAGTTAAACATATCTCTTGCAAATAAATTTATAAGGTCAAGACTCGACCAAATGGGTAAATTGAGAGATACAAAGCTTGCTTGGTAGCTTAAGGATTTACTCAACAATATGGACTGAATTATGATGAGATATTCAGTCCAATCGCCAAGATAACAACAGTTCGAGTTCTTCCAGCTCTAGCAACCAGCAAGAGTTGGAAACTTTGACAAATAAACATGAAGAACATATTTCTACATGGCGAGGTGGATCGAGAGATTTACACAGAGCAACCTGTGTGATTTGAAAGCAAGGAGAAGGAAGGTTATGTCTGCAAACTAAAGAAAGCTCTTTACATACTAAAGTAAGCTCCAAAAGCTTGGAATGATACGATTGGTGAGTTCTTAATTCAAATTGGCTATTCTCTTGTTATTGCAAATTCTAGTTTATTTGTCAAGAAGACTAACAACAGGTTATCAATCATCTTGATCTATATAGATGACTTAATCATAACATGGGACGAATAAGTGCAAATCCAGAGAATAATGACAAATCTCTTCGTTAGATTTTAAATCAAGGAGCTTGATGAGCTCTAGCATTTCTTCAGATTAGAGGTCAATCAAAGGAAGGATGAATTGTTCCTTTGCCAAGAAAAGTATGTGAATGATATGGCTCAAGTACGAGATGTTCAACCGCAAGTCAATCTGTGCACAGGAAGGAAATATTTTGGAAGATCCAACTATGTATTAACAATTAGTTAGAATCTTAATCTATCCGATGATGAAAAGACCAGATATTTTTCATTTGCTGATGAGCCAATACATGCATAAGCCAAAAAAGCCTCACTTAGAAGCAATTCGAAGGATCCTAGAATACGTCAAGGGTATGATTAACTATAGTCTCATGTATAAGAAAGGAGGAGAAAGTGAGGTCTGTGGCCATTATGATGCTAACTTTGCTAGAGATTACGACACTCAGAGGTACTGGATATATCTTCAGTCTCAACTCAATGATTATATCTTGGTGTAGTTAAAGACAGTCAACAATGTTACTATCAACTACAGAGATAGGGTATAGATTTATAGCGATGGTAGCTCAGGAAAGCATATGTCCGTTTCAATTAATGAGGGATCTACATCAGTTTATAGATTACTCATTAGTTTTACATTGTGATAATCAGTATGCAATATAATTGGCAGAGAATCTAATTTTTCATGCTATGACAAAGCATATCAAAATACATCATCACTTTCTATGAGAGAAAGTTCATTACGAGGAGATCGTAATGAAGCCAATTAGGACAAATGAACAAGTAGCTGATATATTAACTAAAGCACTAAGTTCTTTAAAGTTTACAAAATTTCGAAGTCAGGTTGGACTCGTGGATAAAGAAGTTGCTACAATGGGAGTGTTGAAGTTAGCGGCTCACCTACCACCATACAGTAACCACTTGCCTCAGCCATAATTGTAACAGTAACTACCAACCCCCTAATAGTATATACTTACCTCAACACTAAGTAGCAAAGGATCAATCCTAGTAGCAAGCTAAACGAAGAGAGAAATAAAGAGGGAGGAGAAAAGAAAAGAAATAGTAACGTGTTGTAAAGAGTGTAGTAGTGTAGTAGCTTGTAGTAGAGAGTGTCTTTATTGGAGTGAGAATAAAGAATTGTACTACTAAAGAAATAATAATATAATATTTCTATGTGTCCACCATCATTTTCAACTTTATAGTTATACATATGGGCATTTCCTCCAACAAATTATGATCAAAGTGAAAAAAAAATAAAAATAAAAAACAACGTAAGAGCCAAATCCTTGTGAGCTTGTGTAGATGCTTGAGTTGTGAGAGTAAACTTTTATTTCATAATTTTAAACAAGATTCCGACAATGAACGGATTGAAGCACATGAATCTGCTCGATGGAGAAGATCTTGGAATGCCTCAAATTGGGATCAACTAAGTCTTAAACTAGAATTGAACTTTGTAAGATGTGGGAAATTGCTTTGCCCATATTCGGAACAACCTCCTGCACTAGTTGAGGTTGCCGCTAAACCCAAAATTCTCCTAATGTTTATTTCATGAAGACAAAATGCACTAAATTACCATATTAGTATTTTATTTCGATCTTATTTACTGATAAGGTATTTCAAAAATCTCTAGCTATATTAAGGTATTTTATTTTGGCATCTTTTATTAATAAGACCTTTTTTCTCATTGGCAGCGAGAATTCCAGTATTTAGCCCCCTAACCTATCAAAGTTGTTGAATCTACACTCTAAAATGAATGTACACCCTAAAAGCATTTTAATTCAATATATTTCTTCTTTTTTCTTATTCTCTTGCCTTCCTCTATCTCTCTTCAAGTCTAGCTGCCCATCATATTAAGATCAATCACCTCCTACCTTTACTCTCTACTTGTAATTCCTAGAATAAGGATTAAAACCACTATTACCACTATTACCCTAGCCCTAAGTTGCATGAAAACAGGCACCGTTACCAATACGGGTGCGAGTACGGGTACGGAACATGATAAAATTATAAAATGCAGGGTGCAGAGACACCGCTACACATGTTTATTGAGATTAATCATTTACATGAGATTATTATTGTTTTTTAATTCTTGTGTTACTAGAATTAGAATTCCTATTATATTATTACTTTCTTTTATTATATTGATTATTATAAATTGGAAGCTACTCAGATTTAAACTAGACACTCAAAACAACCCTTTAAAATCACAGTTTTAAAGTTGGGTATGGGCAAAAAAGAACTCGAACTATGTCTAATAAGTTTCAAGAAATGGATGTTTTTTTGAACTAAAAAACAGGGTGAGATACTCTGTTCATAAAAGATATTATATAAGGATATTAGAAAGAAGTATGATGTAAAAACTAAACAAAACAAAAAAAGAAAAAAGCTGAGGGGGAAGAACAAAGAAGAGAAGAAAGCTAGTAAGGAGCGGACCTAGTCGTCACCTACCGAGCTAACTCAAGCGATATCCTCACTCAAGGCCAAAAGAAAAGCACGTGAGATAGTATATAGTCTGATACAACAAGTCGACAACACTGAAATTCGACAACACTGAAATTCGACAACACCATATCCTACAGCAAAAAACTGAGAAAAGCCAGGATAGAGAGAAAAACTGGCCGCATCAACTAACATCGGAGAGATTATCTCCATAAGTGCTAGCAGTGTTCTTCTTTGCGTTTTCTTGAATTTTTAGATTTTGGGCAGCCCTACGAATGCGCCTAGCCAATCTATCTTCTTCGGCCCCTATCCAAAAAATGGCATATCTTGCAATATTAGCAGCGATATGAATTAGATTTGCAGGAAAATCTCTAAATGTGAGATAGTTTCTACAGTTCCACATCCACCAACAGAAGCACAGTAATAGATATTTCCAAATAACTTTAATATCAACACAAGTATTAGAATCCATGTATAAGAGAGTCAGCTCCTCCATAGATAGGGGCCACCTAGAAAAAGGGGCGAGAGGAAGGAGGGTAGACTAGACTGCATTTGCAAAAGGGCAGAAGATAAATAGGTGATCTTGAGTCCCAACCTCCTGGTTGCAGTGAGGGCAACGGGGATCTCCTGACCAGCCTTTGGAGATCAAATTTGCTCTGGTGTTGAGTTTTTGTTTAGAAATGATTCAGAATAGGACCTTGAACTTCAGAGGGATGTGAGATTTCCATATGAAGTTGAGAATATAGGACTTAACCCCACTAGAGGTGATGATGGTGTAAGAAGATTTGACAGTAAATAAGCCTGTAGGATGATAAGGCCACCAAATACTATCAATATTAACATTAGAAGCAACTGAGAACCCTTCCAGGTGGGTTAAGAGCTTATCTATGTCTCTTTTATCTTCATAGGTAATACCCCTTCTGAGAATAGGGTGCCGATGCCAGGTAGATTAGAGAATATATCCTTGGGACTGAACAGAGCTGCAAGATGAGAATGCAAGATGGCAAGCTTTTGGAAATAGACTACTAAGGGAGTTGTCATTAGTCCACTTATCAAACCAGAAATTGTAACTTTTAGCATCGTCAACCTGCCATTTAATCATGCTAAAAAAGAGAAATGAATAGAATGCAAATCAAGGATGAATCTGGATGCATAGTTTTTTGGGGGATGCACGAAAGGGTTAGAATTGTCTTTGGAGTAAAGAGAGAATATAACTTTACTAATAAGAGAGTTTCTATTGAAAGCTTTCCAAAACCACTTGGAGAGAAGGGCATGATTGAAAGAAGAAATATCAATTACCCCCAGCCCTCCCTCTTGCTTAGATCTGCAGAAAGTTGCCCAATTGACCAGGCATTTAGATTTAGACTGAATGTGGCTACCGTTCCAAAGAAATTTTCTCCTGATTTTATCAATAGCCTTGATGGCTCATGAAGGCAGCTTGAAGAAGGACATGTAATAGAGAGAGATAGAAGAGAGAACAGAATTTAGAAGAGTGAGTCTGCCACCAATTGAGAGGGACATATTCTTTCAGAGAGATAGTTTTTTCATGAAAGAGTCTAGGAGGGGCTGCCATTCCCTTCTGGTCAAAGAGCCTCTTTTGAGGGGTAGACCAAGGTAAGTAAAAGGGAGTGAGCCAACAGAGCAGTTAAGGATGGAAGCTAGTTGAGAGCTTTTATGAGGAATTTTACCAAGGTAAAATAGATTAGTTTTTTGTGGATTAACGTGCAGACCAGATATATTAGCGAAGAAAAACAGAATAGTTTTAAGAATGGTCATATAAGAGGGGAAAGCCCTACTGAAAATGATGATGTCATCAGTGAATTGGAGAGTTCTAACGGAATTAAGCTCGCCCTTCAGCTGAAGATCAGATAAGTCCCCCGAAGCTGCACTAGTAATCAACATCTTGTTTAATACGTCAACTACAATCAAAAATAATATGGGGGATAAGGGATCACCTTGTTTGACACCCCTAAAACATCTAAAGAAGTTAGAAGGGGTCTTGTTAACTAAAACAGCAAATTTAGATGAATGAAGTATATGATGGATCCAGAGGCACCATTGAGGGCCGAAGCCTCTGGCTTGAAGGAGAGAGATGAGGAAATTCCAATTGACACAGTCAAAATACTTAAAAAATCAACTTTAATTGCAAAAATCTCTTTCTTACCAGAGGAGCAGAAGTTTATCATCTCATGGGCGAGGAGAACAGAGTCCAACGTGGATTTACATGACTGAAAAGCTGATTGAGAGCTATCCACCAGCAGATTCAAGAATGTTTTCAATCTATTAGCCAGAACTTTAGAAAAGATTTTACATAAGCTGTTGATGAGACTACTAGGCCAACAGTCTTTAGGGCTACTGGCACCTTCCTTTTTAGGGATGAGGCATATGTGGGAATAGTTGATGTTGTGCAAGGATTGTGGGTTGGAGCGGAGAGCTTGAATAAAGGAGATGTCATCTGTTTGGATAGTGCTCCAGAATCTCTGGAAGAAGAGAAGGGAAGCCCATCAGTCCCAGGAGCCTTGTCTAGGTGAAGGTCAAACACTGCTGTAGAGATTTCCTCTTGGGAAAAAGGATGATCAAGAGAAGAAAGATCTATGTTGCTATGAGGGTAAAGGAGATCCCAGTCCAGCTGCATGTTAGAGTTAAGAGATTTATGAAAGAGCTTGGAAAAGAAATAAAAAATAGATTGTCTGATGTCGGACTCTTCGGAGATAAGGACGTTGTCAACCATAAGATGGGGGATGAAATTTTTTCTACGGCAAAATGAAGCAGATTTGTGGAAGAAAGCAAAATTATTGTCTCCTTCTTTAAGCCATTGGATTCTAGATCTATGTTTCCACTTGATCTCTTTAGCCTTAGCAAGAAGGAGAAGCTGGTCATGTAGATTGACTCTAAGCTAAGATTCTGGAGGAGAGAGACTTTTGGATTCTTCAATGGAGTTGAGGTAACCGAGTTGGTCCATAGCTCTAGAATAGAGCTGATTGAAGGAGGCAAGATTGTCCCTGGACCACCATTTGATTCTCTTCTTGATGAGTTTCAATTTAAGAGGGAGAATTCTGGAGGGATCCTCTTTAGAATAGAATGAATTCCAGCAGAGTTCGATGAAAGGAGAGAAGGATGGGAAGGTTAACCAGAATTTCTCAAATCTGAAGAAAGGCAATTTAAGGGGAGAAGACGTATCCAACAAAATGGGGCAATGGTCCGAGCATGGGGATTGATATGCAATTTGAATAAGGAGAGGGATTTAGATTTAAATTCCACAGATACCAGGAATCTATCTATCCTGGCTAGCGAAGGGGAGATCTATGGTTAGACCAGGTGAATCTCCTGCCGCTGAGAGGGAGATCTATCAGACAGATGAAGTTGATGAGATTATGAAAGACCTCTATATTTTGAAGAGAGCTCAAACGACCACTCCTTTCAGCTAGACTCATGGTCATATTGAAGTCACCAAAAATGACCCAAGGCAGGGAGTGGGAGTCCCTAATCCTTTTGAGTTCCCACGAACACACCTCTCTATCTGTCGAGTCACACGAAGCATAAATAGAGGTGGCAACAAAAGACCAATTGGAGGGAAGATACGTGAGAGTATTAGAGACAGAAAAGATACCTATGGAAGAGGAGGAGCATGAAAAATATCTTCTTTCCAAGCTAAAAGGACCCCTCTCTAGAATCAGAAGCATCTAGGGAAATCCAAGAGGAGATGTCCCTACCCCCCCCCTAATGTTTTGAGGATGATAGGAGTAGGCGAGCATAGTTTGGATTCTTGCAGACCTACTGATTGTACTTTAGCAAACTACAAACATTCTCTCACTAATCTACGTTTAGCTGGGTTGTTTAACCCTCTAACATTCCAAGAACCAATCCGCATGGTAAAAGAGGAGAGGCAACTTGGAAGGAAGGCATGAACCCTTAGTTAGGATGATCCCCAATAATCTCCATATTCTGAATATCCCTCATAACACTGAGGTCAACCGGACCTTTGATACCACAATTGATAGAAATTTCCTCCAACTTTTCCACATTAAGAGAGTTAATAGGAAGCGTAGATGAAGCAGAGGAGGTTTTACCCTTAGAGGTACCTGGATACTTGCCTCTCCTCATCAACGAGAGGTGCCGCCTGTAAGGAAGGTGAGACATTAGCCTGCTGTGGGGCTTCTTCTTAGACACCTTAGCTTGTTGTCTTTTAACATTCTCAAAGCTAGGAGGGGGATTTGAGGAAGAAGCAATGTCCAGAGAGTCAGAAGAGCTTATCTGAATAGCCTGGTCAACTTGAAGGGTGATGGCTTGGATGGGGATGTATTCGTCGATATTAGGGAAAGCTTCTTTGATAGAATCCCAAGAGGATTTAGAGATCTTGATCTGGATACCTTTGAAGATGACATCTATCAAATCTGGATACTCCTCTGGTATTTTATCCACCTGAGGAAGAGGCGACTTACTAGATGATCCAAACATAGGACTCTTGCCTTAGGGGTCCTTCGAGGGTGGTGGGCCTGGCTTGGGCTGAGAGGATGCCAGACAAACACGGGGAGGAGGCCCATCTGGAGGCGAGGAATCTGGCGACAATGATGGAGCCCCCTCTCTACGGACAAAAGACTCAAAGAGGTCCATGTTTTTACCTTTCTCCACAGAAAGAGGATTGTCCACCAACCGCAACTTAACGAACCCTCCGTAATACGGGTATCATTGGGGGACTCATACCTGAAAATCACCTCCTGATGAATCACGGATGGGTCCCGAATATGCAGCATGACTTTACACTCCTTGGCTTCCTTCTTGAGCATGGCATCTTCAGATACAGTGATGATGTCTCCAATATCACCTATAATGGTGGAGATGAAGTCCAGATCCCAAAGATGAATGGCAATGTTGAGGATTTCGACCAAGGCATAACAGAATTTGGGCAGGACTTTGAGACCAGACTTCTCTGACCATGGTGAGAAGACCCTACCAATGCTACCCATACTAAAGGAGGGTTTAGAACATGCATAGTCTAGAGTCTCTGCGTTCGGGAACTGGATGAAATAGGAAAGGTTTGAGGATTGTCTAACAACATAGGACCATTTATCGACTTTGAGGTGGTACTCTAAGTTTTCTATGAGCTCAACATAAGAGGGGCTCCCTACTTGGATCTAGAAATGAGCATAGCAAGAAAACTCCTCCATGTTAGAGATAACAGAAGGGAGGAGAGAGACTTTGGGAAGGAAAAGAGGTGGCGGGGGTGGGAGGTTGGGAGGTGATGCTGAGAAGGGGTGGTTGCTTTTTGTTAGGGTAGCAAACAGAGGTATGTCCTACCAGATTGCATGCAAAGCATTTGAAAGCACCTAAAGAATAGTTCTTTGCCATATGATTAGGATTACCACAAAGGAAACACCTTGGAATTTTAGGGGAAGGGCAGTGCGGGAGGGAAGAAGGTGATGGTCTAGGCCTTTTGAGATGATTCTTGTACGACACCATGGTCCTGCCTGCTTCTGGGGTAGGGAGGATACCTTGATGATCTGGGGGGAAGATAAAGGAGGCTGAGGAGGCTTAGAGCCCTTGAGGAGGTCAGCATAAGATGGTTTAGAGACTGGGAGGTGGTGGCCTAGAGGGCGAAAGGAGAAAGAGCGAGAGGGTTTGTGGAGTTTGGTGAACGATGGAAAGACTAATGAGGAAGCAAGGGGTGGAGGACACGGGTAGGTGGCCGGCACTGTAGACAGAGAAGACGCGAGGGAGATGGTGATTTTACCGCCTATGATGGAGACCACACGACGACTGGGAACTCGGGCCGCCTCTTGCACGTCCTTCGCTCTTGATCGCGTCGCTTCGTCTCTCACGCCGAATCGCCTCGTCTGTCGCCACATCTAATGCTCCATTTTTTGCTTTTATTTCTTCTATCCACTAGTTTCAAGAAATGGATGTGAGCATTGTAAAGTGTAAACTATACGTTTAAGAAGTGTTTGACAAATGTTATAAATTAAAACATATATCATATATTTGACCACATGTCAGAATAAATGTATGCATATATGCAATGAGTTTTCATGAATTTTGGGCATGGATAAGCGACAAGTATAGGTACGACTTTACAATAGAGGTACCCATGTAATATAGCCCTACCCCCTGCATGTGCTCCCTATCCCCCCTAACTGATGTTGTTGACGGACCGCTTAAATGATCTCCCATCATAGCATCAACTGTTTCGGCATGAGATTTGTTGCAAACAAAGCAGTCCTCTTCAGTGGAGTCAATGGGTTCTCGTGGTTGGACCACTAGTGGCCCCCTTCAACCTCATGGTAGTTTTGAAGAAACACGGTGAGGGTCTTGACGTAATCGTCATTGTCGGCTTGATCATGGCCTGGAGCACGTCCTTTGCTTAAAAAGAGGTAGAGGACGATGACTTGAGAGAAAATGAGAAAAATAAGAAAGTATATTTTGAATTAAAATGAGTGTAGATTGAACAGTTTTGATAAGTTAAGCGGCTGAAAGAATTTTTCCGCTGGACTTCTCATCACTGGAGTTCTCATCACCGTCAAGAAAAATGTCTTATTGATAAAAAGAACCAAAATAAAATACCTCAATGTAGCCAGAGCTTTTTAAAATGTCATATTGCTAAAAGCGATCGAAATAAAATATCAATCTAATAATTTACCCAAGAGAAAACCTAACTCCATATATTGAGAAATTCCTTCTCTCATGTACACACAAAAAAAGTGACATAAAGAATGCAAAATTGTAACCAATGCTTGTAAGGAGAGAACACATTTGAGCTTTGACTCTATACTTCTGTTACGTTATCGTAGACTGGCGGTCGATAGAAAACGAATTGTAGTGTCTGAATCTGGCCAGTGGTAAAGATTCTGGAATTGATAATTGATCTAAAGTTGTAAATGGTGTTTCTCAAATACCTAACATTGGTATCGAGCAATAGACTAGATTTCTTGCAACTATGCCTAAGATCAAGAATATGCCTGAACATTGTATATACGCCCATTGATTGAAAAGAAAGCTCATATAATATGCTTAATGAGAATTTTAAAATACATATTGTTATCGTCTCAAATTTACGTGAATTATAGACTATATACAAGTGAATATATCTGTAAAGTTTCAATGAGAACCTATGCATGTTTTAAAAAAGATATATTTGGATTTGAAGTTCTATAGGTTTTGAACAAACAAGAATTTATGTTTCTTTGCACTTTGAATTATGAGATTCTTTTTTTATTCCTACTTGTAGATCTTTGTCTTACCGATAGACATTATTTGCAGGTTTTCGTTCATCGGTTGAAAATATATGATAATTCTAAGTTGACACAACGTCTTTCCATTGCAAGGTAGAAGATGAAGTCATCTTTTCTATTTATTGCAGTTTTTGTGAATTGACGGGTTTTTACAAAATTATACACAAAACCTTACTTTTCTAGAAAATTACAAGCATATTCCATTTCTGTAAAATTATATCTTAATCCAATTTTTTTTTTTAAATGCAAACACATTCGGAATCTTTTTATTGTGCAACTTTGGTAGGATTCCCGTCTGGGATTTCATAGTATATTACAACATAAATATAGTACTTGGAAATTATATGTACTAAATGCGGTTTGTACCTACTAAGCTGTTAGATTTTTTAAGTGGTATTATAGCATCTCTCTTTATGTCATATTACAGCTCCTTAAAACATTACAACTTCTTACGTAAGTATTATAGCTCCTTATCATATTATAAGTTCTCTTTCAAGTGTAAGCAAATTAATATATATGGACTAATTGTGAATTATAAAAATTGACAATATAGAACAACATACCAAATGCTTGGTTGTTGATTAAATAATATATCTCGGTCTATATCAACATGAATCTTGAGTATCTTCGTCTTCCTACTTTGATGTGTACTGAACATTATTAACACATAGACATCATCGTGAATGTGCTTCGAGGAACCAAACCAAACGTCGAGATAAAGGCCAACCAAATCAAAATAACAACACGAAACACAAACAACCAATTTTAACGTGGTTCGGTAAGTTGCCTACGTCCACAGGGCAAGAAGGGGACGAGATTTTCACTAATAAAGAAGAAAAGTACAAACTAAGATTACAAATCACCCAAACCAACCAACTAATTTCACCAACAAATCTCTAATTTTCTCCAAACAAAATCCTAAGTAATAGCTTAGAAAATACATCTTTTCTGTGCTCCAAATATCCTCAATTCAATCACCAATTAAAGACAAAGAAACCCTAAAACGTGTGTTGGTATTTACACCAAACACAAATCCCAAACAGAACAGGAAACCGCAATCAGGCCCAAGCCCGAATCGCGGTCAACCGCAGAGACACGTGCAGTCGACCGAAACCAACGACAGGAACCAATAATCACTACAAGGTTTGGCCGGTCGACTGGGCCTGACACTACAGTCGATCGCCAAAAGTCCAGAGACTTTTTCTTGTGCTGTGCACGTTCGCAATCGGCCGTCACGTCACTTGCAGTCGACCGTGAAGCTTCCAAAAATATTTCTTCTTTCCAAAATATGTTCTTCTTCGAACCCTTTGTCAAATCTACAATTCTCCACCTCGGCGAAGTTTTCCCAAAACTAAGCCGACACCAACCAAACCAATATCTCACTTGTTGTGTCCAGTACGAAGTGAAACAAAATCACAACAACGGACTTAATCCACAACAAGTCAAGACTCAAATGAGAATGAGATCACTCTCCAAATGTCGGTATCTACTCATCAAATCAGCTTCATCAAAACTGATTGCTTATGTATCCTTTTGCCCAAGGAATCAAGTCTTCATATAGTTCTCCAAATGGCCTCCAAAGGTCCTCAATCAAATAGAAGAGTTCGTAATTCTTCACCAACAAATCTACGGTTGATAGCTCTCCTAATGACCCCAAAGTGAAACAAATCAAACACCTCCACCTGAGTTGAACCAATGGCCGTATCCAAACCCAAACTATGTTTACCAGCTACAATCGAATCAACCAACTCATCATCTGCATCCAAATCAACATGATCCCCAAACTGTGTCATCTCAGCTGGAATCCCAATAATGTAGTATGATCTGGAGTATGTTGAGTAATCTCTACCCAACATGGAGTAGCATCACCCTCCACCCGCTGTGATATCCCAACGATCTAATCAACACTCTCCTCATGCACAGAGTCAAATGTGATATACCTACTTAGAACAAAATCAAGGTCTCCTAACTGATAACCAAACGAGGCTCTGAATTCCAAATGTGTAATCGGATCAAATCTCACATCCTCGATGTGACCAAATACTGGGCAACCAAACATCCGACGTAACCCAAAATCTGAAGCAGCTCCACCAGATCCAAAATCTCCAAACGTAGCAGTCGGCAACCTATGACTAAGATGACCCAAATATGTCGAAGTATCAACACTAGAATCAATGTTCGACATTAAAAGCCGATCCTCCTCTAGCAAGGAACAGCTCACCACCTATCTCATCTCGTCGCCCTAATGTTTCTTCTACAATGAAGTGTGTCATGAGCTCGACACAAATACAGAAACATGTCCTTTTTGTACCTCCCACTAAAATCAGAATGAAGTACCTTCACCTTTCTGCCTATCATACACTTCTTCAATCTGTTGGAGACTATTAGGACTTTATCCAAACAGGATTTGGTAGCAACCTAAAATATACCTAGTACAATCCCCAACATAAGAAACCAAATATTGATTACCTTCTAATGATGCCTCCTTGGAAGGCTCCCAAATACCTGAATGAACATCACCTAGAAGACCTCTCAATCATCAAATAGAAGTACCAAAATCCTTCTTGGTCTCTTTGCTCATACTAATGTTCTCAAAGGACTTCAATATGCGGGTTAAGACACTTCTCAATAATCCAATATCACAGCCTCAACTCCTTCTTTCTCGACCATCTATCTCAAAGCACCAACAAACCAATATGGAACAAACAAAGAATAGATCCAAATTGATAAAGGAGAGATTTTTATCTCCAATTAAAATCCTAACAAGAGCCTCCAAAAGATCCCACCCCCACACGACGGAAGATAAGATGCACAATAGTAAAAATCACACCTTTATCACTAACTGAAACCCTGGACGAGCTTCCAAAATGATCTACTCCTCCACTAATCCCCAAGCATAGCCTGGGCTCTGATACCACTTGTAGTGCGTGGAAGCCACCAATCGTTTTGCTTCGAGGAATCAAACCAAATGCCGAGAGAGAAGACCAAACAATACAAAATAATGACATAAACACAAACAACTAATTTTTACTTGGTTCGGCAAGTTACCTACGTACCCACGGGGCAAGAAGGGGATGAGGTTTTCACTAATAGAGAAGAAGAGTACAAACTGAGATTACAAATCACTCAAACCAACCAACTAATCTCACCAACAAATCTCTAATTCTCTCCAAACAAAATCCTAATTAATAGCTCAAAAAATACCACTTTTTTATGCTCCAAATATCCCCAATTCAATCACCAATCAAAGCCAAAGAAACCCTAAAATGTGTATCGGTATTTATACCAAACACAAATCCCAAACAGAATAGGAAACCACAATCAAGCCCAAACCCGAATCGTGGTCGATCGAAACCAACGACAGAAATCAATAATCACTAAAGGGTTAAGCCGGTTGACCGGACCTGACACCGCGGTCGACCGTCAAAACTCCAGAGACTTTTCCCTGTGCTGTATACGTTCGCGGTCGACCGTCACGCCACTCGCAGTAGACCGTGAAGCTTCTAAAAATATTTCTGCTTCCCAATAAGACACTTCTCAATAATCCAATATCACAGCCTCAACTCCTTCTTTCTCGACCATCTATCTCAAAGCACCAACAAACCAATATGGAACAAACAAAGAATAGATCCAAATTGATAAAGGAGAGATTTTTATCTCCAATTAAAATCCTAACAAGAGCCTCCAAAAGATCCCACCCCCACACGACGGAAGATAAGATGCACAATAGTAAAAATCACACCTTTATCACTAACTGAAACCCTGGACGAGCTTCCAAAATGATCTACTCCTCCACTAATCCCCAAGCATAGCCTGGGCTCTGATACCACTTGTAGTGCGTGGAAGCCACCAATCGTTTTGCTTCGAGGAATCAAACCAAATGCCGAGAGAGAAGACCAAACAATACAAAATAATGACATAAACACAAACAACTAATTTTTACTTGGTTCGGCAAGTTACCTACGTACCCACGGGGCAAGAAGGGGATGAGGTTTTCACTAATAGAGAAGAAGAGTACAAACTGAGATTACAAATCACTCAAACCAACCAACTAATCTCACCAACAAATCTCTAATTCTCTCCAAACAAAATCCTAATTAATAGCTCAAAAAATACCACTTTTTTATGCTCCAAATATCCCCAATTCAATCACCAATCAAAGCCAAAGAAACCCTAAAATGTGTATCGGTATTTATACCAAACACAAATCCCAAACAGAATAGGAAACCACAATCAAGCCCAAACCCGAATCGTGGTCGATCGAAACCAACGACAGAAATCAATAATCACTAAAGGGTTAAGCCGGTTGACCGGACCTGACACCGCGGTCGACCGTCAAAACTCCAGAGACTTTTCCCTGTGCTGTATACGTTCGCGGTCGACCGTCACGCCACTCGCAGTAGACCGTGAAGCTTCTAAAAATATTTCTGCTTCCCAAAACATGTTCTTCTTCGCACTCTTCGCCAAATCTACAATGAATACATATAAATACTCATTCTGCATGTACTTCATTAATCAACTACACTAAATCATTGAAATTCCCCTTGATGCCTATGGGAATCAAGTGCGCTTCTTCTCAAGTCTTAGTGCACAATAAAAACTCTTCATCCATCTATGAAGTTTATAATAAACAAAATAAGTGGTGCACAATAACTAACTATAAAATATTAGCATAAAAACACTATAATTCAACATAAAATCAGTTATGTCACATCTTGTAACCTAAGCTGTTGGCCTTCTTGTTTTGATGATGTTTAACAAAAAATTTACTTCTAATGTTGTTTGTCTAGTGTTTGTGTTTTCGTATTTATTCTAGGCAAACAACGAGTTGGAGGATGGATGGAATCGAGCATTCACGATCATATCAAATGGAGGTTTGCAGAATTGTGGAGTGAAGCCTATGCAATTCAAATTGAAGATCTAAGTTCTAGCTTCATCCGCAAGTGTAACAAGTTGAGCTACATCGAAGATCAATCAAGCTTGGGTAATCTGGTTTAGAAGTTTATATTACGTGTGTTAGTACCTTAAGCTCAATATAATATACACACACACATTTATTGGTTTCCATGTATATATATAGTTATATATATACATATGTTTTGGTTTGATAGTTTTCTAGTTTTACTATAAAACAATTGAATACAATTGGAAAACATATTTTTGTTTCATACTTATATGCATTTATATGATTTCATTAATATCAATTTTATTTAGTTTAATGAAATCATGTTTTAGTGCATTATATGTGTATTTTGATAAAATAATATATTCATTGTTTATAGACTTCATAACAATAGTTTACATCTTTCTTCAAGTCTATAAAATCATGTGTATTATCATGTCTACAATCATTTCCCAAAGTTTTATAAATTTTGGAATTTATTTGATATTTTTAAACAGTGTTTTAAAATCAGCAAACTGTTTTCAAACCTGAAAATTTCATATATCAGTTCACGGTCGACCGCCACGGTCGACCGCGCCTTTGTTTTTCCATGCAGAGCCAACATAAACTTTCACGGTCGACCGTCATAGTCGACCGTCAGCTCGAATTTTCCTACGGTCGACCGTCACAGTCGACCGCCAAAGTCTCTGGAAAATTCTCAGCTTCGAAAGTGGCTCGCGGTCGACCGCGAGATTTTCACGGTCAACCGCCGTATACTCCAATGGCTCTTTTTGTACAGAATCGTATTCCTGATTTTTTGGGATTTTTGTTGTTTTGTTTTGGGGTTTTTGCTGTTACTTCCTTTTCCTATATAAACCCCTAAACCCCCTTCTATCTCAGCAACCAATGGGATATTTTATACAAGTTTAAAAGAGCTTTAACAGGGGTTTAAGTTTGGTTTAAAGCTGTTTTGGTTGGTTCACAAGTGGAGGAGATCATCTACATTGTTTGAGCTTCCTTTTAATCCATCTCTCCATCTTGTTTTTCAGAGAAGAATTCCTAAACTCTATTTCTAGCTATTTATTGTTTTATTCATAATTTCTATATGCTAGATTTTATTTGAGTTTAGTTGTTTTAATTTTTTTATTGTTTACACACACAACCATTGAGCTTATTGTATTTACATTCATAGTATAATTTGGGTTGTGGGGAGTTGTAACAATTGAGAGTGAGCTTTCATTGTGTTCTTATCCATATTAGAGAACAATCATTTGTTGTATTTTTGCTTATTATGAGATACACTTTCTAATACACTTGTATACTGAGAAGAGTGTGTGGTGAGAGTCGGGGATCGTCCCAAGAGGAGTGGCGTCGGTTGACGAACCTAGAGAGAGGTTGTAACTGAGCACTTGAGGGAGACACGGCTAGGTCCAACATTTGTGAGGGTGTAGAGTGGGTTTGCAAGAGTGTGAGTTATAGAGTTTTCGGTTAGCTAGAAAACCGAGTGTGTAGAAGTTTCAGCTTCCAAACCCGATTGTGATAGTGGATTTCTCCCCGGGAGTGGGGAGCGGAGACGTAGGACAGAAGGTCCGAACTCCGTGATCATTTGATTGTGTTTGTATGTGCCTTGGCGTTTATTCTTATTTGTGCTCATTGCTCATTTCGCCGTTGTCTCACTATTTAGTTTGTCCACTATCTAGTTTAGATTATTTACTCTTGTGTTGTTTATATATCCTTGCACATACATTGCCTATATCTCTTTGTTAGGATATATCTTGTTATTCATATTGCTTATCCTAGCTCATATATATTGTTGTATTTCATACTTGCTAGGATAACTTGTTAATAAGTTTTAATTGGCATAAAATCGGATTAGATTAGCATAAGACCCTAATCACCCCCCCTCTAGGGTCTAACAATTGGTATCAGAGCTTGGTGCTCTTTGATTTAAGGTCTAATCGCCTTGAGTTAAAGATCCAAGTTATCTTTTTATGCTAATCTTGTTTTGATTACATTTGTATCTTGCTTGCATATTTTTTACAAATTATGGATATGAATGATGCATCTTGTTTAGGCTATGATTCTAGTATTGCTCCTAAATTCAATGTTTTCCCTTATGCTCAATGGTGTTTTAGATTCAAAATATTTGTTTAATCTAAAAATATCAATTTATGGGAAGTCATTGATTATGCTTATATTGTGCCCACATTGGAGAAATCCAGGTGGAATAAAAATAATAAAAGATTATTTATTATGAACAAGCTCTTGTTGGAATTCTTACATAATGCATTTAATTCATCTATGTCTAACAAGTTTGTTCATTTTGATAGTGCTTACACCTTATGGAAACTTATTGAAGCACATCAAGGGGACTTGGAGGCGATCCGATAAGCTTTGGAGGATCCCGCTTCAAGTTCAAAAGGAGCATCATGCACACGCGCACTAGACGATAGCCCTAGTGAGGTTTGCAAGTTCGAATCTATAAATAATTTATCTAGTGATGAACTTGCTTGTGCTTCCGAAAAATTATTGCATGCCTTTAACAAATTACATAAAGATTTTATTGATTTACAAAGCAAGCATGAAAATTTAGAATCCGATCATGAGGAGCTAGTGTCAAAATTGGATGTCATTACAAAAGAAAATACCATGCTTAAAGAAAACAATGACATGTTAATTTTGAAAAATGAAAAATTAAACACATCTATAACTAGCTTATCTCATGAAAAAGATAATGCCATGTTAGAAGTAGAGAACATACAAAATGATACTGCTTCTTTCATAAATGACTATTTATGTTCTACTTCTAATAAAAATGTATATGTGTCTAAAAATAAAGATTTGAATCTTATGAATAATCACATTTCATCTTTAGATTCAACTTTTAAAATATGCATTGATAATCATAAGAGGCTTATGGATATGTGTGCCAAGTCTAAGTCATCATTCACTCATTATGCACACATATATAGTAAAGTTTACAAGTGTTCTATTTACGGTCGTAAAGGTTATTTAGCTAAATTTTACTATGATGCACACAAACATAAAAATGTCAATGCTCCTTGTGCATCTCATCAAGTTTCTTCATCACATGTACACACACATGCACCCATTGTTCATCATAAGCATGCTCATGTGTATAGATGTGATCATTGTGGTCGTTTTGGTCATTTGGCTGATTATTGTTTTGATTTGGAAAAGAAATTTTATTTTCCAAATGTTTCTAGTAGACCACATGTTTTTAAATATGATATTTGTGGTAGGTTTGGACATCTTGCTAAATTTTGTTTTGATTCGCAAAATGCTCCAAATTTGTAATTTGCTCCAAAAAGACCACCTTTGTTTAATGATGTTTCTCATTTGTAAAATAATTTTAAAAGACAATCTTTATTTGTAAATGTTTCTCGTGCACGAGCTAATGGTCCACAAAAACAAATGGATCTCTTTCATTGCTCAAATTGTAATCGGAAGGGTCATTTGCAAGATTATTATTTTGACCGTGCTAGTGCACCATATGCGCCCAAGAAGGTTCATAATCCTAGGGCTTTGAACTTAAATGATAGGGGTCATGTCCCTAAATTTTTTGGTACCAATAATTCTTGGGTACCAATACAAATTTGATTTTTAAACCAAGAATTTTAGTATTTTTCTTTTTCTTTTTCTTGGTTTTGAAAATTATGCTTTGAAATTTTTGAATATGAAAATAATTTTTCTTTGATTAATTATTTTGTTTTCATGACTATTAGTTTTGATTTTAAATGAGAGGTTTGTAGTTATATACCCTCCGGGTTTATTGGGTGATTATTCCGAAATCTTGTTTACTGGATGCTTAAATGTTTATATGGGTTATTACTAGCTCAAGAGCTAGATATGGTTGCCTCTCATGATTTTTTTTGAATCAATGATGATTTGGTCTTACGTTTTTGGATTTAAACTATGATTTATGATTTCTTTTGGTTGATTTGTTTTTATTTGAAAACTTTTTGCATGATTCTCATGTTTCTCTTCTCTTGATTTCATAAATCTATTTTTTATACATAATTTTTATGATGAGACAATATTCTTCATATTGATATATTTATATGTGTTCTCATTATCTTTTTGTATGTGAGTAGTGTTTAACATCTGTGCTTGCTCACATATATTTTTGCCTTAGCATTCATTTCATGTATCTTATGAGGCATTTTGATAGGGGGAGCAATCCTTGTATATATATTTTTTGTGTTATACTCACCCATGCATATTGTTAGGGGGAGTTTTTGTTGGCATTTTTGTTTTGATGATGTTAAACAAACAATTTACTTCTAATGTTGTTTGTCTAGTATTTGTGTTTTCGTATTTATTCTAGGCAAATAACGAGTTGGAGGATCACTAGTGGAAATAGGACTATCACTGACGGCAACATCGCTGACGGGAAATTCCCGTCAGCGTTGTTTATATCGCTGACGGGAGTTCCCGTCAACGACATTGCCGTCAACGTTTCTTCTTTCCCGTCAGCGTTGTTTATATCGCTGACGGGAGTTCCCGTCAACGACATTGCCGTCAACGTTTCTTCTCTACCGTCAGCGATGAAAACATCGCCAACGGGTTAAAACATCGCTGACGGGTTTCCCGTCAGCGATGTGAGGTATATATATGTCGCGACGTAATTTTTATCGGAGAAAAGCCCTAAGTTTTCATCGCCGCCGCTCAGCTCAGCGAACGACTTCCCCACTCTCAGCTCAGAGACTCGGCGTCAGCGATCTCCTCGCCCTCGCGGCCGGCCTTGCACAAGCCATCACCTTCCCCTCCCCCTCTCCGACTCTACCGGTCGTGGAACCGAGTTCACCATCGACCTTGGAGGTCGTCGCTGCACCATCCCCGCGATGACTTGAACAGAGGGGTCGCCTGAGCTCTGTCATATTCTCTTGAGTCGCGTATGATTCCTTGTTTTTTTTTCAAATTTTTTATAATTTTTTTGTTGTGATTTTAGGTTTTGTTATTTTTCTAATCTGAGATTTGATTTCTTGGATTGCAGTGCAGGAGGTCTAAGAGAGTCTTACGTTTTCTTGGATTGCAGGAGATCCAAGCGGTAATTTTCGGTCCTTTGTTTGATTTTTCAGTTGAAAATTGGATATTAATTGAGGGGTTTTAATGTATGCAAACTTATTTAAAGCCATTAGGATCTTATGAACTCGGATAGAGGAATTAGGCAGGGATCTCATTCATTTACAATAGTATTCTAACTAATTTTCCAATCGTAATTGTGGTTTTCTTCCATTTGATATAGAATGGTTTTGGTATTTACTAACCCACTATTGGTTTTTCATAAATTTAATACTCCCCAAAATCCTACAGTCCATGGAAGTTGCATTTGCTGCTAGTTGATCTATTTGTATTCGTCTAGTTGTCATGTTTTGGAGCCGAAAGAAGTGATCCATACGGTTGAAAATATAGGTACAGTGGACAACCAACTTCGAGTAGCTGGTTATGAGGGAAACATGTCATCTTTGTTAAACTCTTGTGCAAGTTTATTCTCTGTTTGTTTGTCGATCTCAAAGACTATGACGAGCTATCCAATTTCAGAAGAATTTAGACTTTTCTTGGTTTAACGGTTAATCTCTGGTGGGGAACAAACATGTAATGTTGGCAGGAACTAGGCATAAAGAATATCTATGACACGGATTGTTAGATTTACATCTCTTCACATAAATACAAATACATTTAATAAGATTTCGTGTGGCATTTTAGGGTCTTAAAATCTTATATCCCGTGATCTTATATAATTTGAAAGGGGATATTGGGTTTGAGCTGACAATTCTTAGCAAAGTGAGTTGTGAAGAAATGGAAATGATGTAGTTTATCACTTAATTACCTACTTTAAAATTCATATATCAAGTGACACCTCATACACTTTTCATTATTTTAAGAAACATTTTCCCACTTTAGTCATCATATCTTAATTATTTAATTTTTTTTCTGGGGATGAATACGTCCAGGTTTGCAACAAATGAAAGAAGTTGAACAAGAAAAAACAACGAAACACATGTTCTCTTATGACTTGCTGGTGTTTGATATAATACAGTTGACCAGCTGCTAATTTACTCTATGGGTCTTTATTCTCTTTTGGTTAATTTATTCTCTTATGGGTAATTACAAGTTTTATTGTGTTATATATCATGATTTATGAATCGAAAGTCGTTACCCCTAGTTTCCCGTCTAATAATGTTGGATGTGAATCTCTTCTGATATAAACTCACGTAATTCTAGTTGGATGTGAAAATACTTTTTACATCTAAAGAGAATTAACGTGATTTATGTTAGGAGCATGATATACATGCAATAATTATTAGATCTGTCCGGGGAGGAGTCCCCTTCTCGTACAGGTTAGGAATACAGTAGTGTATCATCTATCTTTGTATACTTTATAAATTTTTATTTCTTAAAAATTTCGATAACACGTACCGCATTGTTCTCCGTGTACAATAAGCGTATGTTGTTTTGCGTATCGATTTATAATCGATCTATTATCGATGATTGATACGCATTATAACATCCGCACAGTGTACTCGGAGAACTGCGGGTAGGTGCTGCCGAAATTTTTAAGAAATAAAAACGCTTAAAATATATAAAGGTAGTTGTAGACACTACTATATTCCTAATGGGATAGGTCCATTTCCTATGACAACCGTTAAATTGTCTTATTTCAAATATGAGCGTTAGATTTTACTCCCACATAATTTATGTTCTGGTAATTTTCCCTCCGAGATTATTATAATTAAAATTTCCCTTGTAGACACTACTATATTCCTAATGGGATAGGTCCATTTCCTATGACAGTCGTTAAATTGTCTTATTTCAAATATGAGCATTAGATTTTACTCCCACATAATTTATGTTTTGGTAATTTTCCCTCCGATATTATAATTAAAATTTCCTTGATGTCGTGAAGAAAGTTAATATCACGCAACCTTTTAATTTGATGCGTTACTAATAAAAATTCACATTACCTAATTATGCTTAATATCATACAGATCTATGAGGATAGTTCCCGACAAATCATGGATCGATATTCCTCGTATTGATAGATGGAGGGATAGTCGATATAAAGATGGAATAAATCAATTCATACAGTACGCCTTGGCAGACCCACGGAAGTTAAATAGTGATGTCGTGTATTGTCCTTGCTGTTGGTGTAAAAATACTTCCGGTGGGAGAATAGATGATACGAGAATAGATGATACACATACGATGCTCGCGGATATGTTAACAGTTCCTAATATAGATCAATCTGATTATGCCGAGGATGCTGACGAGTCAGGAAATGAAGGCGTGACTGATCATGAGGAGCTGGCGCAGATAATGAAATTAATAGCCGACAATGAAAATGATCTGTACGAGGGTTGCACCGAGTTCACCAGGTTATCATTTATGCTGCGTCTTTTGCGTATAAAATCTCTTAGTGGAATGGCAGATAAATATTTTAATATGTTGCTTGTGTTACTGAGAAAAGTCATTCCAAATGGAAAAGAGAGCATACCAGAAAATTATGATAACGCAAAGAAGATTGTTTCCGTTATAGGACTTGATTACAATAAAATCGACGCATGCCCTAATGATTGTATCCTCTACTATAAGGATAACAAAGATCTTCAGGAGTGTCCAATTTGTGGAGTATCACGGTGGGTACAACGCAAAAATTATTCAACACATGGGACAACAAGGTCTATGCTTAAGCAAAAGAAGATTCCAGCAAAGGTCCTGCGTCATTTTCCCTTAATACCAAGGCTAAAACGGTTGTATATGAATAAAGACACTGCTAAGCAAATGAGGTGGCACATGGAAGAACGTACTGATGATGGTAAAATCAGACATCCGGCTGATGCAGAGGCGTGGAAGCATATGGATAGAACTTTTCCTTGGTTTGCGAATGAGTGCAGGAATGTTAGACTAGGTTTGTCTAGCGACGGATTCAATCCATTTGGGATAATGAGTTCTGGTTGGTCTACATGGCCTGTTGTATTAACACCTTACAACTTACCGCCTTGGCTTTGCATGAAACAACCGTATATGATACTTTCATTATTGATACCGGGTAAGCATGCACCAGGCAATGACATAGATGTGTTTTTAGAACCGCTAATTGATGAGTTAAAACAACTATGGACTGAAGGGGTTATGACATATGATACTCATGCAAAGCAGTCTTTCAGACTACGTGCTATTTTACTATGGACAATTAATGATTTTCCAGCTTATGCGAATCTTTCAGGTTGGTCTACAAAGGGAACATATGCATGTCCAGTGTGTGGTCCAGAATTCAAAGGTCTTTATCTGCAGCACAGTCGAAAGTTTTGTTATTGGTTTAATAGAAGGTGGTTGAACATAAAACACAGGTACAGAACAAAAAAATGGAGCAAGTTTTTTGATGATACTATTGAGAAGAGAGATGCTCAATCGATGTGTATTATCATGTCACACATCATTTCCAAAGTTTTATAAATTTTGGAATTTATTTGATATTTATAAACAGTGTTTAAAATCAGGCAACGTTTTCAACCTGAAAATTTCGGATATATCAGTTACGTCGACCGCCACGGTCGACGCGCGCCTATTGTTTTTCCATGCAGAGCCAACATAAACTTTCACGGGTCGACCGCGTCATAGGTCGACCGTAAGCTCGAATTCTTCTACGGTCGAGCCGTCACAGTCGCCTGCGCAAAGTCTTGAAAATTCTCGAGCATTCGAAAGTGCTCGGGGTCGAGCGCGAGATTTCACGGAACCGCCAGGTATACTCCAGATGATCTTTTTGATAGCAGACTCGTATTCCTGTTTTTGGGATTTTGTTGTTTTGTTTTGGGGTTTTTGCTCGTTACTATCTTTCCTATATAACACTAAACCCCCTTCTATCTCACGCAACCCAAATGGGATATTTTTATAAGTTTAAAAGAGCTTTAAACCAGGGGTTTAAAGGTTGGTTTAAAGCTGTTTTTGGTTTGGTTCACAGTGGAGGAGATATCTACATTGTTTGAGCTTCGGCTTTTTATCCATCTCTGCCATTTGTTTTCAGAAGAAGAATTTCTAAACGCTATTTTAGCTATTATTGTTTTATTCATAATTTTCTATATGCTAGATTGTTATTTGGATTTTTTTTTTTTTTTTTTTCAGTTGTTTTTAATTTTTTGTTATTGTTTACACACCAACATTGAGGCTTATTGCTGATTTAACATTCAAATAGTAAATTTGGGTTGGTGGGGAGTTGTAACAATTGAGAGTAGCTTTCATTTGTGTTCTCTTATCCTATTAGAGACAATCATTTGTTGTATTTTGCTTTTATATATAGCACTTTCTAAAGCACCTTTTTTTTTTGTATTACTGAGAAGAGTGTGTGGGTGGAGTCGGGGATATCGTCCCAAGAGCGATGGCGTCGGTTGACGAACGCTAGAGAGGTGGTAACTGAGCATCGTTGAGAGATCACGGCTAGTCCAACATTTGTGAGGGTGTAGGTGGGTTTGCAAGAGTGTGAGTTATGAGAGTTTTCGGTTAGCGAAACCGAGTGTGTAGAAGTTCACAGGCTTCAAACCCGAGTTTGATAGTGGATTCTCCCGGGAGTGGGGAGCCGGGAGACGTAGACCAGAAGGTCGCGAACTGGTGATCATTTGATGTGTTTGTATGTGCTTGCGTTTATTCTTATTTGTGGCTCATTGCTCATTTCGCGGTTGTCTCACTATTTACGTTTGTCCACTATCTAGTTTAGATTATTTACCTTGTGTTGTTTATATATCCTTGCAGCATACATTGCGCTATATTCTTTTTAGGATATATGCTTGTATTCATATTGCTTATCCTAGTCATATATAGTTGTTGTATTTCATACTTGCTAGGATAACTTGTTAATAAGTTTAATTGCATAAAATCGGATTAGATTACATAAGACCTAATCAACATCCCTCTAGGGTCTAAACAATTGGTATCAGAGCTTGTGCTCTGTTGATTTAATGGTCTAATCGTCTGAGTTAAAGTTCAAGTTATATTTTGTTTGCAATCTTGTTTTGATTTGACATTTGTCTCTTGGCTTGCATATTTGTTAGCAAATTTTGATTTGAATGATGCATTCTTGTTTAGCATGATTCTAAGTTATTGCTCCTAAATTCATGTTTTCCCTTATGCTCATGGTGCTTTTAGATTGCAAAAAAATATTTGTTTAATCTAAAGAATATAATTTATGGGAATCATTGATTATGCTTATATTGTGGCCAACATTGGAGAATCCAGGTGGAATAAAATATAAAAGATTATTTATGATGACAGCTTTGTTGGAATTCTTACATAATGCATTTGATTCATATTTGTCTAACAAGTTTTGTTCCATTTTGATAGTGCTATACACGCTTATGGAATAAACTTATTGAAGCACATAAGGGGACTTGGAGGCCGATCCATAAGCTTTGGGAGATCCCGCTTCAGTCACACGGAGCATCATGCACACGCGCGCGACTAGACGTATAGCCCTAGTGAGGTTTGGCAAGTTCGAATCTATACATTCTTATACTAGTGAATGAAGCTTGCTTGTGCTTCCGAAATTATTGGATGCCTTTAACATATTAACATAAGATTTTATTGATTTTCAAAGCAGGCATAAAATTTAGAATCCGATCATGAAGGAGCTTAGTGTTCAAAATTGGATGTCATTACAAAGAAAATACCCTGCTTAAAGAAAACAATGCGATGTTAATTTTGAAAATGAAAATTAAACAATCTATAAGCTAGCTTATCTGCATGAAAAGATAAATGCCATGTTAGAAAGTAGAGAGACATACAAAATGATACTGCTTCTTTCATAAATGAGCTATTTATGTTCTACTTCTAATAAAATGTATATGTGTCTAAAAATAAAGATTTGAATCTTATGATAACACATTTCATCTTTAGAGTTGCAACTTTTAAAATATGGCATTGATAATAAAGAGGCTTATGGGTATGTGTGCAAGTCTACGTCATCGCACTTCACGCGTCATTATGCCACCTATATAGAAGTTTTACAGTGTTCTATTTTTTAGCGGTGCGTAAAGGTTATTTAGCTGAATTTTAGCTATGATGAACAAAATAAAAATGTCATGCGTCGCTTGTGCGGCTCTCATCAAGTTTCCTTCGATCACATGTACACCACATGGCACCATTGTTTGCATCATGCATGTCATGTGTATCGAGGATGCATTGTGGTCGTTTTGGTTCATTTGCTGATTATATGTTTTGATTGGAAAAGAATTTTAATTTTCCAAATTTTGCTAGTAGACACATGTTTTAATATATATTTGTGGTAGGTTTGGAAATCTTGCTAAAATTTGTTTGATTCGAAAATGATCCAAATTATGTAATTTGCTCAAAAAGACCACGCTTTGTTTAATGATGTTTCTTTTCCATTTGTAAATAATTTTAAAAGACAATCTTTATTGTAATGTTATTCGTGCAGCGAGCTAATGGGTCCACAAAAAGCAAATGGATCTGTTTCATCTGCTCAAATTGTAATCGGCAGGGTCATTGCAAGATTATTATTTGGACGAGTTAGTGGTCACGCAATGCGCCAGAATCGGTTCACTAATCCATACGGCTTTGACTTAAATGATAAGGGGGTCATGTCCCTAATTTTTTGGTAGCCAATAATTCTTCGGTACAATAGCATTTGATTTTTAAACCAAGAATCTTTAGTATTTTTCTTTCTTTTCTTGTTTTTGAAAATTAGGCTTTGAAATCTTTTGAATTGAAAATTTTTCTTTGATTAATTATTTTGTTTTCATGACTATTAGTTTTGATTTTAATGAAGGTTTTGTAAGTTAAATACGCTCCGGGTTTTATTGGGTGATTATCGAAATCTTGTTTACTCGGAGCTTAAATGTTTATATGGGTTATTACTCAGCTCAAGAGGCTAGATATGGTTGCTCTGCATGTTTTTTGGAATCAATGATGATTGGTATTACGTTTTTGGATTTAAACTATGATTTATGATTTCTTTTTGGTTGATTTGTTTTTATTTGAAAACTTTTTGCATGATTCTCATGTTTCTGCTTCTCGTTGATTTCATAAATCCTATTTTTTATAACTAATTTTTATGATGAGACAATATTCTTCATCATGATATATTTATATGTGTTCTCATTATCTTTTTGTATGTGAGTGAGTGTTTAACCATTGGTGCTTGCTCACATATATTTGTTGCCTAGCTTCATTTTATGTACTTATGAGGGATTTGATAGGGGGCAAATCCTTGTATTATATATTTTTTGTGTTATACTCACCCATATGCATATTGTTAGGCGGGAGTTTTGTTGGCATTTTGTTTTTGATGACTGTTAAACAACAATTTACTTTAATGTTGCTTTGTCTTAGTATTTGTGTTTTCGTATTGTATTCTAGCAAATAACGAGTTGGAGGATCACGTAGTGGAAATCAGGACTATCATGACGGCAACATCGCTGACGGGAAATTCCCTGTCAGCGTTGTTTTATATCGTGACGGGAGTTCCGTCCACGGACAATTGCCGTCAACGTGTCTTCTCTAACGTCAGGGCGGATGAAACATCGCTGACGGGTATAAAACGTCGCTGACAGGTTTCGCCGTCAGCGGATGTTCCCGTCAGCGATGTGAGGTTTATTGTTCGCGGACGTAATTTTTATCGAGAAAAGCCTAAGTTTTGACATCGGCCGCCGCTCAGCTCAGCGAACGACTTCCTCACTCTCAGTCAGAGACTCGCGTCAGGCGATTCCTCGCCTCGCGGCGCTTGCACAAGCCATCACTTCCGCTCACCGCTCTCCGACTCTACGCGGTCGTGGAACCGAGTTCACCATCGACCTTGAGGTCGTCGCTGCAACCATCCCCTACCCCCCGCGATGACTTGAACAGAGGGGGTGCCTGAGCTCTGTCCATAATTCTCTTAGAGTCGCGTATGAATGTTTTTTCCTCTTTTTTTTTTTTTATTTTTATTATTTTTTTGATGTGATTTTATTTTTTTCTATATAGATGTTTTATTGTTTTTCCAAATTTTTTATTAATTTTTTGTTGTGGATTTAGGTTTTGTTATTTTTCTAATCCTAGGATTTGATTTTTGATTGCAGTGGCAGGAGGTCTAAGAGAGTCTTACGTTTTTCTTGGAGTTGGCAGGAGACCAATGCGGTAATTTCGGTCTTTGTTTGATTTTTTCAGTTGAAAATTGGATATTCAATTGAGGGGTTTTTAATGTATGCAAACTTATTTCAGGCATTAGGATCTAATGACTCGGATAGAGGAATTAGGTCAGGGATCTTGCATTCATGTTAGCCAATAGTATTCTAACTAATTTCCATGGTAATGTGGTTTTCTTCCATTTGATAATAGATGCGTTATTGGTATTTACTACGGGCACTGATTGTTTTTCTAATTTAGATATCTCCCCAAAATCCTATCAGTCCATGGAAAGTTGGCATTTGCTGCTAGTTGATGTATTGTATTTCGTTAGATTGTCATGTTTTGGAGCGGAAAGAGAGTGAGATCAGTAGGTTGACATATAGGTACAGGGTGGAAACACTTCGGTACTGGTTAGAGGGAAACATGTCATGCTTTGTTAAAAACTCTTGTGCGCAGTTATTCTTCTGTTTGTTTGTGCGATCTCGAAGACTATGACGAGTCTATCCAGATTTCAGTAAAATTAGACTTTTCTTGTTTAACGGTTTCTCTGGTGGGAACAAACATGTAGTGATGGCAGGAACAAGGCATAAAGAATATCTATGAGCACGGATTGTTAGATTTACATCTCTTCACATAAATACAAATAGGATTTAATAAGATTTTGTGTTGGCATTTTAGGTCATATAAATCTTATATCCGTGATCTTATATACATTTGAAAGGGGATAGTTGGGTTGAGCTGACCAATTCTTAGCAAAGTGAGTTGTGAAGAACATGGAAATGATGTATTTATCACTTAATTAACTCCCTTTAAAATTTCTATCTCAACGTGACACGTCATACCTTTCATTATTTTAAGAAATATTTTCCCACTTTAGTCATCATATTGTTTTGATGATATTTAACAAATAATTTACTTCTAATATTGTTTGTCTAGTGTTTGTGTTTTTGTATTTATTCTAGGCAAACAACGAGTTGGAGGATGGATGGAATCGAACATTCACGATCATATTAAATGGAGGTTGGCAGAATTGTGAAGTGAAGCCTATGCAATTCAAATTGAAGATCCAAGTTCTAGCTTCATCCGTAAGTGTACCAAGTTGAGCTACATCGAAGATCAATCAAGCTTGGGTAATCTAGTTTAGGAGTTTATATTATGTGTGTTAGTACCTTAAGCTCAATAATATACACACACATATTTATTGGTTTCCATGTATATATATAGTTATATATATACATATGTTTTGGTTTGATAGTTTTCTAGTTTTACTATAAAACAATTGAATACAATTGGAAAACATATTTTTGTTTCATATTTATATGCATTTATATGATTTCATCAATATCAATTTTATTTAGTTCAATGAAATCATGTTTTAGTGCATTATATGTGTATTTTTATAAAATACTGCATTCATTGTTTATAGACTTCATAACAATAGTTTACATCTTTCTTCAAGTCTATAAAATTATTTTGTATTGTTTTAAAACATGGTTAAGCTAAAATATCAAAACTCATGTGTTCACATTTTCATGTTTTGTATTATCATGTCTACAATCATTTCCCATAAAGTTTCATATTTTTGCGAATTTATTTGATATTTTTAAACAGTATTTTAAAAATCAGGCAAACTATTTTCAAACCTGAAATTTTCATTATATCAGTTCACGGTCGACCGTCACGGGTCGACCGCGCCTTTGTTTTTCTTGCGGAGCCAAACAGAAACTTTCGCGGTCGACCGCCACCGGTCGACCGTCACGCATCGAATTTTCCCACGGTCGACTGTCAAGTCGACCGCCAAAGTCTCTGGAAAAATTCTCAGTTTCGAAAGTGGCTCGCGGTCGACGAGCGAGATTTTTTATGGTCGACTCGTACGTCATACTCCAACGGCTCTTTTTACAGAATTGTATTCCTGATTTTTTAGGATTTTTGTTATTTTGTTTTGGGGTTTTGCTGTTACTGTTTACTTCTCTTCCTATATAAACCCGCCCAACCCCTTTCTATCTCAGCAACCAATGGGATATTTTAAACAAGTTTAAAAGAGTTTTAAACATGGGTTTAGAGTTTGGTTTAAAGCTGTTGTGGTTGGTTCACAAGTGGAGAGAGATCATCTACATTGTTTGAGCTTCCCTTTTAATCCATCTCTCTATCTTGTTTTTCAGAGAGAATTCCTAAACTGTATTTTAGCTATTTATTGTTTATTTTCATAATTTCTATATGCTAGATTTTATTTGAGTTTAGTTGTTTTGATTTTCTCATTGTATACCACAACAAACATTAAGCTTATTGTATTACATTCATAGTATAAATTTGGGTTGTGGGGAGTTATAACAATGGAGTGAGCTTTCATTGTGTTGCTTATCCATATTAGAAGAACAATCATTGTTGTGTATTTTGTGCTTATGTTGTATTTGTGCTTATTGTGAGATACACTTTGTAATACACTTGTACACCGAGAGGAGTGTGTGGTGAGAGTCTGGGTTCGTCCCAAGAGGAGTGGCTTCGGTTGACGAACCTAGGGAGAGGTTGTAACCGAGCACTTGAGGGAGACACGGCTAGGTCCAATATTTGTGAGGGTATAGAGTGGGTTTGCAAGAGTGTGAGTTGTAGAGTTTTCGGTTAGCTAGAAAACCGAGTGTGTAGAAGTTCCGGCTTCCAAACCGGATTGTGATAGTAGATTTCTCCTCGGGAGTGGGGAGCAGAGACGTAGGACAGAAGGTCCGAACTCTGTGATCATTTGATTATGTTTGTGTGTGCCTTGGCGTTTATTTTTATTTGTGCTCATTGCTCATTTCGCCATTATCTCACTACTTAGTTTGTCCACTATCTAGTTTAGATTATTTACCCTTGTGTTGTTTATATATCCTTACACATACATTGCCTATATCTCTTTGTTAGGATATATCTTGTTGTTCATATTGCTTATCCTAGCTCATATATATTGTTGTATTTCATACTTGCTAGGATAACTTGTTAATAAGTTTTAATTGGTATAAAATTAGATTAGATTAGCATAAGACCCTAATCACTCCCCCCCCCCCCCCCCCCCCCCCCCCCCCCCTCCCCTCCCCTCCCCTCCCCTTTAGGGTCTAACATAAGCGGCATGTGACTAGGAAGATAGCACACCACCTGGACAACAATAATATCTAAATGATTCTCTTAACTACACAATTTTTTCTTAAATATAAAATTTTGGGTAATATTTAGTAAAAGCTCAATTATCAAAAAATGATAAGAAAAATATTTAAACAACAATTTATTTCCAAAACCAAAAATAAAATCAACATATACATGTGTAACCATTATTCTCGATTCAATTAACTCTCTACTCTAGAATAAACCAATCTCTTGAAAAAGAACAAAAATAACAAAGCAAGTCAGTCAGAGTAGATAATAGCAAGTACTATCAAAGCATAGGATCCAAATGATGGAATAGTGAAAAGTATGATTGACTATACAAGTAAAATCAAATGAAAAAAAAAACTCGATAGGATATATTCAGCAATCATTCAAAATAAGACAATACCAAAAACTGATTAGGATTACGGAAAGATAACATGACTAAATAGACACTAAACTAAAAATAAACTCTCAATCTATGCTGGAGTATCCCTACAAAATGTATTTCTCAAAGGAATATTTCAAAATTCATAGCTTAAACTCAAGATATTTCCATTTCATAAAACACAGATATAAAGAAAACAAATATACCACATTACTCATCTCATATGTGTCATGCAAGCATGCACAAAACATTACAATTCCTAGTATTCTTAAGTTAATTATATGTTATTTGAGATTAAATAGTAATTAGGTCAATTCAAGGTGGATGATAAAAATCACAATCTAGAAATCTAACAGACTTCTAGTAAACTCATCGAAATGGCCAAAACAAATCTCACATCTAAAAAAAGTTCATGTTATTACTTATTTTTCCCATTTAGAAATCCAACATTTTATATCAACTCATTTTAAGGCGATTACATATGATGTTGTGTAATATTAGCTTTTCTATATTACACGACTAAATATTAAATGAGAAATTCAAAACACAAAAGTATGGAGGTTATAATTCCCCATACGCACACTATGCACACCATCACTCAATACTAAACAAGAAATACAAAATTCTAAGAGTTCAGAAAATTAGGTTTTAACTATCTTGTGATATCATCTCTTTTGAACGTATCATATCCACAAACTCGTAGCGAACAAGTTTGTACCTCTTGCGCTCATCATCATCTCAGCTAAAGCTTACTACATTAATCAAGATAAATGTCTGATATTTAAACTCCTAATTCCCTTGGGTTGCATGTTTAATCCAAAAGGATATGGTTAATATCATCCACAATTGAACCATTATCTTAAGAATAATCATAGCATATTGCCCACATTATTAAAACATTGATCTCATAGTGGTAATAACTCCGTATAGAGTTTGAGCTGAAGATTCCAATTTGAGAATCGTATTTCATCAAATTTTGGTTCAACCGGATAAATATGAAAAAAAGGTCAAAATTACCAAATAATCACATGAACGCTTTCTAATCTCACTAGCAGAACTGTTCACAAAGTTTCAACATCAAAACAAGTCATTCGGAAAAGTTACAGAATCAAACGACTCATAAATTAAACATAAAAATACAGGTTGTGAACATTTTCAAGTGTCTAAAATTTTGAACCAGGCATGTGACGTTCTGGACCAAGCATCTGAATTCGAGAAATGATAGAGGACCAAAAGTTCGAACAACAATACATAGACAGCTAATTTTTAACCCAAACATCTGAGTTTTGAACCAGACGGCTAAATTTCACAACCAAACATCTAAAATCAAGATTTTGGCAGATTTTAACAAATTCCTCTTTATCCTGCTATTCTTAGGGATATTTTCATGTACCTTTTTAATATGAGCTCACGAATCTATCATGCATCAAGGTTATATCATGGATCATGGTTTTGCGAAAACAAGATTTTTTTTACTAACTAGGGTTTTAATACAACTTCTCGAAACATTGTAAAAATCCACTATTTTCATGGTAAACGAATTATGAAATATATAACCATCATAAATTAACAAATAAAACTTCATTGAATTTCCACATAATTTTTAGAGTTAATAAGGCCAAATTGTTGTGCATGCATGTCCTAAACATCAAAATACCGATATGAGCAAGGTCATATATCAAAAAGGAGAATATAAATTATCATAATGAAGGCCAAATTGTTGTGCATGCATGTCCTAAACATCAAAATACCGATATGAGCAAGGTCATATATCAAAAAGGAGAATATAAATTATCATAATGGATCAAAATACATTTAATATCAAGACTTAAAAATGTATGAAAGGAATCAAAGGCAGAGAAATAGCAAGTTGGTACTTGCCCGAAAGTATTTCTATTGAAAAAAAATCTTAAAGTTGACTAACAGTGTGCAAAATCCTCTTCCTCCTTGTTTGGCCGGTCCCTATAGATGTCAGAGATCTAAAATTTCTAATCTCTACAGTTGTTAGGCCTTATGAATTTTTGGCTTAACGGGTTCACTAACACTTCGACCATTTTTTATTTAGAAAACTATTTAGGCTTTTGAACATGTAAAACATTATAAAACCGCTATTTAGCTAATTAAAACATAGAGATGCTTTTAAACTAATAGATAAAGGAATCTATCAAATCTCTCATCATTAGAAAATCGATCACAGAAACTACTTTTCGGTCTCGATGACGCGTGGTGTCACTAGTTCTTTTTTAATGTTACCAGTTATTCCTATTGTCAAAATTCTTTTTCGTCCAATTTCCAGTTATTCCATGATCAAGGTTGTTTTATATCCCACAAAAATGAAAATAGCATATTCACTAAAACAGTGTAAAAGACAAAGTTTTTTTTTTTTTTGAGAAAGTATTTTCAAAAGGCAGAGTACATGAACTGTTGTTAAATGGAGAGATCTTAACTTTTTTTTTTGAGAAAGTATTTTCAAAAGGCAGAGTACATGAACTGTTGTTAAATGGAGAGATCTTAACAACTATATTGTTAGAAGGAAACAATTAATGGGGAGAGTTAAATGTGCTTTATGCAAAGAAAAATTAATGGGGAGAGATTTTTGAGGAGGAGAGGGCGAGGTAACGGAGGAAAGATAATGAGAGATTAAATGATGAAGAAAAGTAAACCGACTTGAGGTGGGTCTGTGTTT
>NC_033800.1:37552148-37593402 GCF_001876935.1 Asparagus officinalis
CATCCCAACGAAAATTTCTTCTGCTAAGTGTTGAAATCGGGTGTAGATCAAACCTCGATTTAGGCGAGGTTGAACAGAAGCAGACGAGCTTGAGATCCGGACGAGATTTCATCAGGCGAGGTCGCTCGAGGCAGGTGAGATTTTTGTCAGGCGAGATCTTGTCTGGCGAGTTTTTAGTGCAGGCGGACTCCACCCAGGCGAGCTCAAGGGCATGTGTTGCAGGCGAGTTCAAGGCGAGCTGGCAGGGTTCGAGGTGTGTGTGGGCTGGCGATAGCCTGTCGCCAGCCGAACCCTAGGGTTTCCCTATAAAAGGTAAACCCAGAGCTCATCCCGCTGTAGCTCCTCTCTCGCGATCTTAAGAAATCCCCTTTGGCGGCGGATCCCCTTGTTTCTCTCCCTCTCTCTTTTTCATTTTTCATCTCCAGCTCTCAATCATGATTTTGAAGGGAGACATTAAGAAGAAAATTAAAGAGGGGGTGAAGGGAATTAGAGGGGTATATAAAAGGAACACTGTAGCTACACTATTACACTTGTATTTACTGAGAGATCTTAGTTTGAGATTGGCTCAAGCTTTGTAATTTCTTGTTAATTAATAAAAAATTTACTGTGTGGCTCCCGAAGACATAGGCAGTTGCCGAACCTCGTCAAACTTGGTGTACTTTTCTCTATTCCGCGTTTCTGCTGTTTTAGGGGTTTTGCTTAGCCCTGGTGGGTAGTATTCCCAACAACTGGTATCAGAGCGTAAAACGATCTAGAGAAAGTCAGATTCAAGTGGGAGCCATGGCCGCATATAAAAGAAAAATGAGACTTGAGAAGTTTGATGGAACAGATTTCGGATTCTGAAAAATACATATAGAGGATTTTCTGTATCAGAAAAATCTGTCTCAACCACTATCAGGAAAGAAGCCGAATTCTATGAAGGTAGATGAGTGGAACATTCTAGATAGACAAGCCCTCGTAGTTATCAGATTGACGTTGACTCATAATGTTGCATTCAATATAGCGAAGGAGAAGACCACGGTGGGTCTTATGGCAGCTCTCTCAAATATGTATGAGAAGCCATCAGCCGTGAACAAAGTTTATTTAATACGACGGTTATTCAATTTGAGAATGGCGAAAGGCGCGTCAGTAGCACAACACCTCAATGAACTCAACACGGTCACAACCCAATTGAGTTCAGTTGAAATTGAGTTTGATGAAGAAGTTCGGACGTTGATACTTTTGTCTTCCCTACCAGAGAGTTGGAACGCTACAGTCACAGCTGTGAGTAGCTCGTTAGGAAGCACCAAGTTGAAGTTCGATGACGTTCGTGATCTGGTTCTCAGCGAGGAGATCTGACGGAGAGCATCGGGTGAAACTACAACCTCTTTAGTATTGCATACAGAGTCAAGAGGTAGAAATTCAACTAGAGGGAACGGACGAGGCAAATCAAACTACAGAGATAGATCAAAGGACAAGAGGTCCAAGTTAAGGAATCCAAGTAACAGCTCGAAGGCTATCGAGTGTTGGAATTATGGAAAGATCGGGCATTACAAGAATCAGTGCAAGAGTGCACAGAAGGAGAAGGAAACGATGGCAGAGGTGAATATCACTTCCACCTCAAGAGGAGACGATGCATTGATATGCTCTTTAGAGAGCAAGGAGGAATCTTGGGTGTTAGATTTAGGAGTGTCGTTCCATGCTACTTCTCAGAAAGGATTCTTCGAGAAGTATGTTTGCGGGAATCTTGGATACGTATACCTTAGTGATGATCAACTGTGTGCTATTATGGGCAAAGATGTGGTAAAAATTAAGTTGAACGGGTCAGTATGGGAGTCGAAGGATGTCAGACATATTCCCGACCTGAGAAAAAACTTAATATCCGTAGGCTAGTTGGCTGGCGAAGGATACACTACGACCTTCTATGGAGATGATTAGAAGATCTCAAAGGGCGCAATGACGATTGCCCGAGGCAAGAAGACTGGCACCCTGTATATGATAGCAGGTGCATGTTGTTTGATCTCAGTTGTAGCAGGCAATGAGACTTCAAAGCTGTGGCACCAGAGACTCGGTCATATGAGTGAGAAGGGGATGAAAATCATGCACACAAAGGGAAAACTCCCAGGACTGTAGTCAGTGGAGATGGATATGTGTGAAGAATGCATACTTGGAAAGCAGAAGAGAGTTAGCTTTTAGACAAGTGGCAGAACCCCCAGGAAAGAAAAGCTAGAGCTCGTTCACTCAGATGTTTGGGGACCAACCACCACCGCGCCTATTGGTGGGAAACACTACTTTATGACTTTTATCGATGATCACTCTCGTAAAGTATGGGTCTACTTTCTGAAGCATAAGTCAGAAGTATTTGAGGCTTTCAGGAGATGGAAAGCCATGGTCAAGAATGAGACCAGTCTGAGAATAAAGAAGCTCAGGACTAACAATGGTGGTGAGTATGAAGACACCGGTTTCAAGAAGTTCTGCTATGAGTATGAGATCAGAATGGAGAGAACCATACCCGGCACGCCTCAGTAAAATGGTGTAGCTGAGCGGATGAACCGAACGTTGATAGAGAGAGCCAGAAGCATTCGGGTACAGTCAGGCCTACCGAAATAGTTCTGGGTAGAAACAATCAACACAGCAGCTTACTTGATCAACTGAGTTCCATCGGTTCCATTGGAGCACAGAATACCAGAGGAGGTATGGTGTGGAAAGGAGGTAAAACTCTCACATCTTAAAGTTTTTGGTTGTGTAGCTTACGTGCATATTAGTGATCAAGGCAGGAATAAGCTTGATCCCAAGTCAAAGAAATACACTTTCATCAGCTATGGTGAAGATGAGTTCGGCTATCGTATTTAGGACAATAAATACAAGAAGGTGAACAGGAGCAGAGATGTGATATTCAAAGAGAAAGTGATGTACAAGGACATGCACAAGATATATGACTCAGAGAGCGAGTTAACATTTATAGATGCAGATGTTATCCTAGGTAACCTCTCGAAAGAACCCAATGCAGAGGGTCCTCAGCCAGAAGAGCCTGTTGGACAAGAAGGTGCGTAGGAGCCCGACGCACTAGCTCCGATATTGAGAAGAACTTCTCGTCCTCCTGTACCCAACAAGAGATACATGAACTATCTGTTACTGACAGATGGTGGGGAGCCTGAAAGCTTTGATGAAGCTTGTCAGAGTGGAGATGCGAGCAAGTGGGAGCTTACCATGAAAGATGAGATAAAGTCTCTCATTTCAAACTAGACGTGGGAACTAGCTGAGTTACCCACGGGTAAGAAGACACTCCATGACAAATGGGTGTACTGGGTGAAAGAGGAGCAGGATGGTTCTAGAAGATATAAAGCCCGGCTAGTTATTAAAGGATTCCAGTAGAAGGAAGGAATTGACTACACCGATATTTTCGCTCCCGTGGTGAAGCTAAATACTATCAGGACAGTGATGAGTATTGTAGCAATTGAAGATCTTCATCTCGAGCAGTTAGACGTGAAGATGATATTTTTTTCATGGAGATCTAGAAGAGGAGATATACATGCACTAACCAGAAGGTTTCTTAGAAGAAAAGAAGAAGAACCTGATGTGTAGACTCAAAAAAAGCTTATATGGCCTGAAACAAGCCCCAAGGCAGTGGTACAAGAAGTTTGACGGCTTCATGCATAAGGAAGGTTTCTAGAAGTGTAACGCCGATCACTATTGCTACTTCAAAAGATATCAGTCCAGTTATATCATCCTACTGCTGTATGTTGATGATATGTTGGTTGCAGGTGCAGATATGGAGCATATCAGGAGTTTGAAGCAGCAGCTGTCAAAAGAGTTTGACATGAAGGACTTGGGTCTAGTGAAGAAGATCTTTGGAATACAAATCATGAGAGACAAGAAGAAATAGTTCTTGCAGTTATTCAGACGGAGTACATCAACTGTGTTTTGCAGAGATTCAACATAGGTGACGCCAAACCAGTGAGCACACCCCTGGCTAGCTATTTTTCTCAATCGAAGGATCAGTATCCTCAGTCAGAAGAAGAGAAAGAGAGTATGGCTAAGGTACCTTACGCCTTAGCTATCGGAAGTTTGATGTACGTAATGGTCTGCACGAGACCAGACATTGGCCATGCAGTGGGAGTGGTCAGCAAGTTTGGGTCAAATCCAGGAAAAGCTCATTGGGAGGTGGTCAAGTGGATTCTAAGGTATCTACGAGGCATCGAACAGAAGTGTTTGTACTTTGGTAAGGGAGAGGTAGAAGTGCAAGAGTACGTAGATGCAGACTTTGGCGGTGAAGTCGATCACCGAAGAAGCACCACCGGCTATGTATTCACTATCGAAACTACAGCTGTTAGTTGGATGTCACAAATACAGAAGATTGTCACTCTATCCGATACAGAAGCTGAGTATGTTACAATGACTGAAGTCAGTAAAGAGATGATTTGGCTTCAGGGTTTGTTAAGAGAGCTAGGATTCAAACAGGAGAAGAATGTTTTGTACAGCGATAGCCAGAGTGCGATTCACTTGACTAAGAATTCCGTATTTTATTCTAGAACAAAGCATATTGTACTTTGATACCACTTCATCAGATCCCTGTTGGAAGATGACGTGTTAAAACTGGAGAAGATTTCAGGAAGTAAGAATCCAGCAGACATGTTAACAAAGATGGTGATCATTCAGAAATTGGAGTTGTGCGCAACTTCAGTTGGCCTTCATACGTAGGTAATGAGGGCAGAGCCACACAGGAGGAGGTGCTTTATGAGATAGCCTGCTGATGACGGTTTGATCTCCAAGTGGGAGATTATTAAAATCGGGTGTAAACCTCGATTCAGGCGAGGTTGAATGGAAGCAGACGAGCTCGAGATCTGGGCGAGATTTCATCAGGCGAGGTCGCTCGAGGCAGGAGAGATCTTGTCTAGTGAATTTTTGGAGAAGGTGGACTCCACCTAGGTGAGCTCGAGGGCATGTGTTGTAGGCGAGTTCAAGGCGAGCTGGCGGGGTTCGAGGTGTGTGTGGGCTGGCGATAGCCTGTCGCCAGCCGAACCTTAGGGTTTCCCTATAAAAGGGAAACCCAGAGCTCATCCCGTTGTAGCTCCTCTCTCGCGATCTCAAGAAACCCCCTTTGGCGGCGGATCCCCTTTTTTCTCTCCCTCTCTCTGTTCCGTTTTTCATCTCCAGCTCTCAATCGTGATTTTGAGGGGAGACATTAAGAAGGAAATTAAAGAGGGGGTGAAGGGAATTAGAGGGGTATTTAAGAGGAACATTGTAGCTACACTATTACACTTGTATTTACTGAGAGATCTTAGTTTGAGATCGGCTCAAGCTTTGTAATTTCTTGTTAATTAATAAGAAATTTACTGTGTGGCTCCTGAGGATGTAGGCAGTTGCCGAACCTCGTTAAACTTGGTGTACTTTTTTCTATACCGCATTTCTACTGTTTTAGGGGTTTTGCGTAGCCCCGGTGGGTAGTATCCCCAACACTAAGGCTAGTAAATGCTGTAATACCGAGCATGATTATTCGTAAAGAGAAGGGAGGAAAGAGCAATTTTGGAATTTAAGATTTTTTTGGAAACTACCATATAAATTAGAGAATATAATACAGTTTAGGAAAGAGCAATTTTGAAATATTTTGGGTATATGGGTGTTTATGGAAGTGGGTGAGGATTAAAATATTTTTTTAGGGGGGGGGGGGGGGGGGGGGATTTTTTTGGTTTTAATTGGCAAAAGCTTCAAAAGAGCACGTTAATGTAATTAAAAGATGACCCTTAATATAGTTCTAATGGGGAAAAGGATTCATGCAGCTTGTTAAATGCGATAGACTGAGCATGGTCGCTCACCAGGAGAAGGAAGGAAAGTGAAATTTAGGAAAGTGGGCCTCCTGGTTAGCGCCTTCATGGGGGAGGAGATCTCCCCAGTTGGTCAGGGGTTTGACTCCCGTAGCCGCATTCACCTGGTCTCCCTTAGTTTTAAGGGTGGGGACGGAGACCCGGGGGTTTTGACGGTCAACCAACTCAACCCATTATAGGTCCCTAGTTCGAGTTCATCAGTCTATCCCTGCTCACCCAGTCACATGGGGAAGGGCCCCAGATCTTCAGGCGAATGCCCCTTGCTGCAAAAATGCTGCTCGCCCAGTCACGTGGGGATGGGCCCCTGACATGCTGACGAATGCCCCTTGCAAGTGTGATGGTTGGTGGACTCAAACCAGGGTTACTGGCGGACTCCAAAAGAGTTATAGTTGAGCTGGCTAACCAAATTTCCCCTTGTTACCA
Organism: Asparagus officinalis; assembly: GCF_001876935.1. Classification (NCBI taxonomy): domain Eukaryota; kingdom Viridiplantae; phylum Streptophyta; class Magnoliopsida; order Asparagales; family Asparagaceae; genus Asparagus; species Asparagus officinalis. Next base: position 37,558,376 of record NC_033800.1, read on the forward strand.
AAAAAAAGTTAGGGGACATTGTATAACTTATGTCTAAAAATAATTAGCTGGAATATTTTGGGTGTACGAGTGTTTATGAATGTGGGTGAGTTCTAAAATAATTGGGGGCAAAACTTTCGGTTAATAGGCAAAAGCCCCAGAAGAATATGCTAATTGTTATATACAAAAAAGAGAATATGGTGTGGGTAAAATGAAAAATTGATAGTTCTTAGAAAAGTTGGATGTGGTTAGGGATATATCAATTAATTGATAAATGAAATTATATTTAAAAAAATGGGTGACAAAAATTGCATGATGATATCTATGTTTTGAAGCCAACAAAGAAAGACAAATTGAAAAAAAATGGGTGACAAAAATTGCATGATGATATCTATGTTTTGAAGCCAACAAAGAAAGACAAATTGAGGAGTACAAAGGTTTGATGTTGGTATAAACACTTCGAAACATTTCAAACCATCATTTTCGGGAAAGACAAATTGAGAAATAGAAAAGTTTGATGTTGGTATAAACACTTCGAAACATTTCGAACCATCATTTTGGGGATTGAAACATTTAGATCTGGAGACTTGATGCTTTTAGTGGACTATTTTTAGGACTACTTGATATGTAGGAATCATATCATATCATATCATACTCCGTTTAAAAGTACGAGTTTGGGAAAATCTTTTTATGACCAATATTACCCTTAGATTTTTTTAAATATTACATTATTATCCTAATCTATTCTAATTATCTTATCTTCTTTGAATTGGTAACAAAAGGATTTATTCTATTCATAATGAGACTTAACATGTTATTGGATAAAATAGATATGTTTCATCTAGTTCAAATCATTTACTTATTTCAGTTTGTGGAGAAATCTAAAAGACATATGCTAACCAACACCTAAAAGTTTTTGGACTTTGTAAAAAATATTCTCCAAATTTTTTAAATTACAAAAACGCTCCTACAAATTCAAAATTTTATTAAAGCATCTTGAAAATTAGAAATTTTACTTATCTAAATTCAGTGAGAAATCTAAAAAATATATGCTAACCAGAAAATGAAAGTTTTTTGACTTTGGAGAAAATATCGTGTAAGTTTTAAAAATTATAAAAACACTCCTAAAAATTTAAAATTTAAAAAAAAACACCTTCAAAATGTCAAACTTATAAATATACTAAAAACCTATAAACAACACAAACAACCCCCAAAAATTTATAGAATTTACAATACATACTCTGAACATATAAAATTTAAAATTTAAAAAACACACTAAAAATTTCAAATTCATTAGTAAATTGAAAGCATAGGAAGTATTAATAGTCTATAAACAATTTACATTCTGTAGAAAATGCCTATAAGTTTAGAAAAAATTGCAAATGTCCTTAAAATTTATAATTTACAAAAAAAACTCCATGAGAATTTCTAACCTATAGACACTAAAATAAATATAAAAAATACTAACAACCCTTAGAAAATTAAAATTTTTTAAAATTATCATACACCTTTTAAAAGTATAGATTTAGGAAAAAAATTTCATGGTAAATATTACTTATAACTTTTTTGAAAAGAACATAAGTAATTAAAAATCTATTAAATTTAAAATTTATAAAAATACCCTTAAAGTTTAGTATATTGCAAATTACCCGTGCAAAGTTTTAAAATTTTTAATGATTATTTTTGTAATTTCTTGATTTTAGCATAATGTTTTATAGTTTTGTGTATTAATAAATTATAAATTTAGAGTTCTTTTTTAAACTTTTGAGATTGTTTATTTTATAGTTTTCTAAATTTTTATTGTGTTTTTAGTGTAATGTATACATCAATTAATGATGATATTGAAGAAAAAGTCGTTCTTAAGATTATTAAACCATAGTTAAGTGTGCACATCACTATTCCTAGACAGTATAGTTTATATTTGCAAAAAAATTTAGACAATCTATGTAGTGGTTAAAAAGATTTTCACTTTAATGTACTATTTTTTATAAATAATTTAATGTGAACCCACCACATAATTTTGACTGTGGTTATTATAATTTTAATATGTTTGATTGATTGACTATATACATATATAGACCATAGATTACTTTACTTTCTCACATGAGCTAACATTTGATACTTAATAATTTAAATTATTACTTTTAAATCAATATAAAGAGGAGCTCTAATAACATTTATTTATTTACTTATAGCATAATACATTCTCAATTCCTATTTTTACTGGAGATTTATTCCATAGGTACGTGTATCAAATTAGTAACTATAATAACAATTATTTATGCTTAAATTAGGATGATTGTAGTTGGTCACTCACTATGAAATTTTTATGAAGATATATACATTACTTTCTATAGCTATTTGCACTGTCCATGTATATTTTATAAGTTAGTTCTTAATTTGACATATTAAATTACTTTTTCTCTGTAGAAATTTTTTCTTTGACTTTTAGACGTGTAATCACTATATCATCATTCTAGCATAGAAAAGACTTCACTCTAAATGGCTTCTAGCCAATGTTTGAGTTGCAATGAAGTATATACTATTGTTACTATGTGTATATATTTTTTAAGAAAATCATGTCAACACTTTTTAAATAGAAGAGAATATTCTTAGTAGACCACAGAGGGGGGTGGGGTGATTAGGGTCTTATGCTAATCTAATCCGATTTTATGTCTATTTAAAACTAATTCAAATATTATTCTTACAAGATAGATATACAATATGTTTTGAGTAAGAATATGCAATATGAACAAATGGCAATATCCTAACAATGATATATATTATGAGATATATGTGCGAGTATATGAAACTAAGGGTAATATAAATACAAACAAGATAGTGGTCACTATGAGCAATAGATAATGGCAAAAAGAATGAAATAAACAATAAGCATAAGTGAGACACCAAGGCAATCACAAACACACAAAGATAATCATGGAGTTCGGACCTTTCATCCTACGTCTCCGCTCCCCACTCCCGAGGAGAAATCCACTATCACACCGGGTTTTCTACGCTTACCCGAAAAACGTTTACACCTCAATACGGTTTTCTAGCTAACCGAAAACTCTACAATCTAACACTCTTTTAATCACACTTTACACTCTCTAAGTGTTGGCCTTTAGCCCGTATCTCCCTCAAGTGTTAGGAATTACAACCTACCTCTAGGCATTACCACCTACCTCACTCCTCTTGGGACGACCCCGTCTCTCACCACATACTTCTCTCGGTGTACAAGTGTATTACAAAGTGATCTTCACAAATAGGCTCACAATACAACAAATGATTTGTTTTCTATAATAAACGAGAACTCAATTAATCTCACACTCTATGTCACAAACCCACAAGCCAAATATACTATGAATGTAAATATAATAAGCTCTAAAGGGTTGTGTGTGAACAAAGAGATATAAATCAAAACTAAACTCAATATAATTCTAGCTTAATTGTGACGCCCCTGGGTTCACACAAGGCTGCAGTCCGAGGTGAAACCAGAAATGTCAAACCTGCCATGCACCACACCGTGCAATGACATGTTTCACCATCACAATTCCTATCCCTCTAGTGGAATCAACAACAGGTATAGTACAAAGCAAGTAAAAGGTTATACAATAATCAACTGATGAAATAATAGAGATCAAATTAATATTTCACCATCTAATATGTTGGAGTACAAATGAATGTCTGAAATAAATAAACTGGAGTTTCTCATCAAGTCTCAAATACAAAATGTCTGACAAGAGAAAATAAGGCACACAACCTTTATAACTTCTAGAATAAAACTCTCAAATGTCTAAACAGAAGTCTACAGTGGAGCTCAAAGAAAATATAACTAAAATAGATGGCTGAAGCTAAAGTGCATCGCCGTCAACCTGCGACTCTCCGGGCTCCTGACTCGTTACCTGAAAGGGGGAGGGACAACGAGCGTCAAAGCGCTAGCGAGCAACATCACAACCAACCCCAAGGGATAGGGCTCGTTGTACATGAAAATACAGTTAATACATAATAATATAAATCATTTACACAAACATTTATGGGTTTTAGTACTTAGGGAAATACAACACGAGCATAGGTACGTCGAGCGAAATAATCCAAACAAGGAAACCCTCATGTATATACCTTGTATCTCAAATTGTAGATCCCTAAATATTAAACCCGAGGTTGGTCATAAGAAATAAATAAAGAAAAGAATACATGCTCATCTCTACCAATAAAGTGTAAACATGACAAAGCTACAATAGGTGTCATGCGCAACCTAGGTAGCTATCATGTCCTAGCCTAATACAATATATCATGCACCCAACTTGATTACGTAACATGCTCAAGGTTTAGCAAAAGTCTAAAACATGATTAAAATGAATTATAGTCCAACACGAGGACTTTAATGGATTATAGTCCAACACGAGGACTTTAATGGATTATAGTCCAGCACGAGGACTGCGTATAAGAAAGTATGCATGTCTTATACCCGTACATACCCTATTGTACTGACTTAAACTTGTGTCCGAAAAGTCATCTCACATATATAGGTGAAATCATATTCACTGTAAATAAATACTCAATAAACGAGGCACTCCTCAAGTCCAAACGTGGTAGATAGTACCCTTGAAATATGTAAACACTGTATACATACATACATATATATATATATATATATATCCACATATATATACAGCAGATGATTTAAACAAAAGCACGAACGAAAACAGATAGAAAATACTGCGATGAGTCGACTCGTGCTCAATATGAGTCGACTCAGCAGAACACAAATAATAGCAGGAAAGGATTTCATGAGTCGACTCATGACAGTCATAGGTCGACTCATGACTTATGGGTCGACTCGTATACTGACGAGTCGACTCAGCAAAAACAAAAAGACAACACAACTAGACTTCGTGAGTCGACTCATGACAGTCATGGGTCGACTCAACCTGTTGAGTCGACTCATGATGAGTCGTGGGTCGACTCACGGGCTGAACAAAGAGTTTCTCCCAACTGTAACTTGTTCAACACGATCCACACTTCCAATTTTCTGATCTACACTTCTATAGCCATCGATTCTCGACTATAATACAGTGAGAAAAATATATTTATTATGAGAAACGATTTTCTTGTAGGTTAAATCTAACATTTAACTCCTATACCTGAAAGAAAGCATTTAATCAAAATAAAAACTCACATTCTTATTCTTTAAATAAAATTCCAGATCTGAGTTTTCATGAAAAACTTGTTAGTGGGGATTTAAAATCCGAAATACATGATCTCTAGTATTAACCCTTACAAAGATGTTGATTTATACTTGAAAATAAGTCTTAGGCTCAATAAAGCTTATGGAAAACAGTTGTAAACAATTAGAAACATGGGAGAAGGGTTGGGCGAGATGTTACTCGCCTCAAAAGTGATGATGAACAATCCCCTTCGCTGCAATCCACGAAAAGCCGCTGAAAAACCCTAAAAATCGCCCATGAAATCCCAAAAATGAGCTAGGGTTTAGAGGGGGAGAAGAGGCTAGGGTTTCTCTAGGGTTTTCTGATGAACAAGAGTGTTTTTGGGTGGGGAGAAACATATATGAGTGGATAAAACCCGACCCGAAACCCAAACAAACCCGACTCAGAAAACCAGAAAAACCCCGATGAGTCGACTCATGGCAGTCGTGGGTCGACTCATGACTCATGGGTCGACTCATGATATAATGAGTCGACTCAGCAGAGACTAAATAACAACAGGACTCGATTTCGTGAGTCGACTCATGACAGTCATGGGTCGACTCATAGACTAGAAACTACATACTCTGACTCTGCTGCATATGATTGAAATCTAGCACACTCAACCTCATTACTGATGTACATATTGTAATACCCCAACCCTTAGAGGGTGATGTAATTAGTATTGATAGATTTGATTGGAATACTCATACCACAAAGATGCATCTTCTTTTCGGGAACCCAACTCTTAGAAACTCCAAAGTTAAGCGTGCTTGGGCTGGAGAAATTCTAGGATGGGTGACCCCCTGGGAAGTTTTCCAGGGAGCGCGTGAGTGAGGACAAAACATGCTGAAAAGACATGTGGTGGTTTGTGAGGCCAGTCCATTAGATCTAATAGCGTACCGACTCCGGGATTCCGGGACGGGGCGTTACAAATGGTATCAGAGCCAAGCCAACCGGAATTGTGAGAGCTAAGTGCTATGCGGCGCAAAGTGCTACGTCGAGAGGGCGGGAGCCACCTCTTGAGGCCGTAGGAGCCACCTCTAGAATCTCACACGGATGGTACGGTCTTGGATGATATGATTTGGCACAACGAGGACGTTGTGAGTTTAAGTGGGGGAGTATGTAATACCCCAACCCTTGAGAGGGTGATGTGATTAGTATTGATAGATTTGATTAGAATACTCATACCACCAAGATGCATCTTCTTTTCGGGAACCCAACTCTTAGAAACTCCAAAGTTAAGCGTGCTTGGCCTGGAGAAATTCTAGGATGGGTGACCCCCTGGGAAGTTTTCCAGGGAGCGCATGAGTGAGGACAAAACGTGCTGAAAAGACATATGGTGGTTTGTGAGGCCAGTCCATCAGATCTAATAGCGTACCGACTCCGGGATTCCGGGGCGGGGCGTTACACATATACATACTCAAAATCTACGGGGTCTTATATTAATAACAATGATAAACAAATATATAAAAAAAAGCTAGAAATGGAGTTTAGAAAACTTCTCAATGGATCAAGAGATAGAGGGAGAATAGTTGGATGCTCAAACACCAATAGATGATCTCCTCAAGCTCTTGTGAAATTGATTTCACAAAATCAAACTCTTAATTACTTAAAAGCTTCTTAAACAAACTTAAACCAAAACTTTATTAAACTTATTTAAAATACTCTCACAGTGTATGAAATGATTAATGCAATGGGGTATATATAGGGTAGAAGAAAATAACCCCAAAACCCCCAAAAAAAAAACCATTAAAAGACAAAATTCAGCAAGTTACCGTTACTGTTTTTTTGGTGGTCGATCATGACGGTCGACCACGAGAAGAAAAAATATAAAACTGCTCCTCAACTGTAGATAGTCGACCGTGGTGGTCGATCATACTATAGCACGGTCGACTGTTACGGTCGACCGTGAAAACTGACAGTTTCTGAAATGTGGAAATCTGCGTATCTGGCTTTGTAAAATTAATTACAAATAGTAAATCAACTCTAAAAATCATAATATTTTGAGGAAAGTTTATAAACATATATATAAATATGTTAGAGGAATAATTTCTGAAATATAACTTTCCATTTATGAGAAATAATTGTTTGAACATAGATATACAGTTTCTAAAAAACTGCTAAAAACTCGTTTTTGAAAATAACAAGAATTTAGACTTTTCTTGGTTTAACGGTTAATCTCTGGTGGGGAACAAACATGTAGTGTTGGCAGGAACAAGGCATAAAGAATATCTATGACACGGATTGTTAGATTTACATCTCTTCACATAAATACAAATACATTTAATAAGATTTTGTGTGGCATTTTAGGGTCTTAAAATCTTATATCCCGTGATCTTATATAATTTGAAAGGGGATATTGGGTTTGAGCTGACAATTCTTAGCAAAGTGAGTTGTGAAGAAATGGAAATGATGTAGTTTATCACTTAATTACCTACTTTAAAATTCATATATCAAGTGACACCTCATACACTTTTCATTATTTTAAGAAATATTTTCCCACTTTAGTCATCATATCTTAATTATTTAATTTTTTTTCTGGGGATGAATACGTCCAGGTTTGCAACAAATGAAAGAAGTTGAACAAGAAAAAACAACGAAACACATGTTCTCTTATGACTTGCTGGTGTTTGATATAATACAGTTGACCAGCTGCTAATTTACTCTATGGGTCTTTATTCTCTTTTGGTTAATTTATTCTCTTATGGGTAATTACAAGTTTTATTGTGTTATATATCATGATTTATGAATCGAAAGTCGTTACCACTAGTTTCCCGTCTAATAATGTTGGATGTGAATCTCTTCTGATATAAACTCACGTCATTCTAGTTGGATGTGAAAATACTTTTTACATCTAAAGAGAATAACGTGATTTATGTTAGGAGCATGATATACATGCAATAATTATTAGATCTGTCCGGGGAGGAGTCCCCTTCTCGTACAGGTTAGGAATACAGTAGTGTATCATCTATCTTTGTATACTTTATAAATTTTTATTTCTTAAAAATTTCGATAACACGTACCGCATTGTTCTCCGTGTACAATAAGCGTATGTTGTTTTGCGTATCGATCTATAATCGATCTATTATCGATGATTGATACGCATTATAACATCCGCACAGTGTACTCGGAGAACTGCGGGTAGGTGCTGCCGAAATTTTCAAGAAATAAATACGCTTAAAGTATATAAAGGTAGTTGTAGACACTACTATATTCCTAATGGGATAGGTCCATTTCCTATGACAACCGTTAAATTGTCTTATTTCAAATATGAGCGTTAGATTTTACTCCCACATAATTTATGTTCTGGTAATTTTCCCTCCGAGATTATTATAATTAAAATTTCCTTGATGTAAAGTTAATATCATGCAACCTTTAATTTGATGCGTTACTAATAAAAATTAACATTACCTAATTATGCTTAATATCATACAGATCTATGAGGATAGTTCCCGACAAATCATGGATCGATATTCCTCGTATTGATAGATGGAGGGATAGTCGATATAAAGATGGAATAAATCAATTCATACAGTACGCCTTGGCAGACCCACGGAAGTTAAATAGTGATGTCGTGTATTGTCCCTACTGGTTGTGTAAAAATAGGGTGTTGGTGGATAAAAGTGATTTACAAAAACATTTAATATAAGGATTTTATGAGGAGTACAAATACTGGACGTTTCATGGGGAAGGATGTATTGAAGAAATGGAATTGATGGAGGACACCGGTATGTCCGATAGGAGAATAGATGATACGAGGATAGATGATACACATACGATGCTTGCTAATATGTTAACAGTTCCTAATATAGATTTGAGACGTTTATCTTGATCTGGATTGTGAGGAGTTTGAATTACAGCTTGATGAGGAGGAGACTGATTTTGATACGGCAGATTGGGTTGTTGAAATTGTGAATGAGAATTGAATGGAACTGTGTTTCCCCTAGGAAAATGTTGGGTCGAAGCGGGAGTGAAATTTTGAGTTCCGGGAGAATTTCCTAGATTCCATGCAAAGTTGGGATGATTTCTCCAACCTGGATTGTAGGTTGGAGAAAATGGATCATTTCTAGGGTGCTGGAATGCAGCGTTCATCTGTTCTATTGCGTTGTTATTTCCTAGGAGAGGGCATTCCTCTGAAACGTGGGTAGGAGACTGACAATTATGACATCCTGGGAAAGAAACATGATTGAGTTGAGCTGGAGCTCGTTCCTTAATTTCTAAGGCTTCTAACCTCCGCAGAATTGTCGCCATCTTCGCTTCAGAAGCAATGTTTGACTCCAAGGAAAGACCACTAGACTTAGAATGGGGAACTGATGAAACCCTGTCATCGCACTGTTCCCATTGCATTGTTTTTTCAGAAAGACTCTCCAAAAACTCCCAAGCTTCATCAGCATTTTTCCTCATAAAATCCCCGTGGCACATTGATTCTAAGGAAGTTTTTGCAGAATAATCTAATCCCTCATAAATTATTTGGCACAATCGCCATTTCTCTAAACCGTGATGAGGACATTGGATGAGAAGATCTTTAAATCGGTCAAAATACTTCCAAAAAGGTTCTCCCGGGATAATTTTAAAGTTTTGAATGCTGTTCCTAAGCTTTACCGTTTTATGAATAGGAAAAAATTTCTTAAGAAAAACGGTGACAAATTCATCCCAAGTTGAGATGGAATTTGTTGGTAAGCTGTACAGCCATTTTTTAGCTTTATCCTTAAGAGCAAATGGAATAAATCTAAGCTTAACCGCATCTTCATTTAATTCTCTCATTTTAATCATAATACACACTTCCTCAAATTCCGAAATAAAAATATATGCGTCTTCTGTTTCATTACCAAGGAATTTGGGAAGCATGTTTATGTATTGCGGTCTAAGCTCAAAACTTATTCCATTTGTTTCGGGGAGCCAAATGCACGAGGGAATTGTATTCCTAATGGGATAGCACATATCATGAAGAACGGGTGGATTAGGATGCTCCATTTCTATGATTGGTTCAAAGTGAATTAATCGACGTGTATTATCCCTAATCCACTGTTGCATTGTAAAACCCTAAAATTTTAAAATTTTATTTTTATTTTATAATAAATAATAATAAATATGTTATATTATGATAAATGATATTTATCAATATTTGAGTATGCTAGGAATTGATTTGAGATCAATTCAATGTATATATGTGAATATAGAAGTGATATCATGCACACGTACACGGGCCTGAATCTGGGAAAAACGACCAGTCAAAAGTATATGCATTTTACATATAGATACAGTTGAAATTTGGAAAAATGTAAAACAGCAAAGTTGTAGGTCTCTTCAAGAGCTTTCCAATAAATCTTAGATCACCTTATTCCGAGTTCGTATGAGAAAGTTACAGCCAAAATATCGTAGACTGACGGGTTGTTTCCAGATTCTAATAGGTTTCGGGTTTGGGCTTTTTGAATCGGGTTTGTTGCTATATAAAAACATGTTGGTGCACGAAAAAAAGATCTATCTTCATTAGAATACCAAACCCTAGCAGCCCCTACCCTCCTCTCTAAAACCCTAGCTTTAAATCTTGTGTTTTTGGGAGAGTTCGTGAGGCGAACATCGAAGGAAATGTGAGATCTGTGGTGTTTGGCGGTAAGCGGTCGTTTCATATCATCTTCAGAGACTTGCACACGTCTTTAAGGCAAGATTATCTCCTACCCAAATCTTCCCAGTAATTAGTTGAAATTTTAACAAGTTATGAACGATATTATGCTTGCTTAAGCTTACTGTTATGTTAAAGTAAAAAATTTGATTTTGATGATAATTTTGATCCAATGATAGAACTGAAATCTGGTTTTGATTTTGAACTCTAAATTGAATAAAACTGATGTCATATGAAAGATATGTGAATCTAGTTTTTAAAACAGAAAGAAAATCTTAAAAAGGATTTATATTGAGAAAGATATAGTCTTTTTAGTAACGACATGTCATGCAGAAAACTGCAACCTGTGTGATCAACTTCAACTGAAATCTGGTTTTGATTTTGAACTCTAAATTGAATAAAACTGATGTCATATGAAAGATATGTGAATTTAGTTTTTAAAACAGAAAGAAAATCTTAAAAAGGATTTATATTGAGAAAGATATAGTCTTTTTAGTAACGACATGTCATGCAGAAAACTGCAACCCGTGTGATCAACTTCAACTGAAATCTGGTTTTGATTTTAAACTTAAAATTGAATAAAACTGGTGTCATATGAAAGATATGTGCATTTAGTTTTTAAAACAGAAAGAAAATCTTAAAAAGGATTTGTATAGAGAAAGATATACTCTTTTTACCAACAACATGTCTTGCAGGAAAACTGCTGCACATATATGATGATTAACTGGATATTTGAGATAACAAATTAATTCCAAATCTAACCAAACTAGTTCCATTTGAAAGATGTGTGAATCTAGTTTTCAAAACAGAAAACTATTTCTAAAAATAGTTTTCCTAGCAAATGATATGGTTATTTTACTAACAGTAGCGCAGATCATTTCCTGGGCAGTTTGCCTCAGTTTCTTGTTTTCTGAAGTTTGTTTGCGTTGTTTTGAGATGTGTTTGCGGAGTTTGAGCCGCTCGATTGTTACACTTATAGTCATAAGTATGTTGTAATACGCATATGTGTATCCCAATGGGATTATGATCTGATTTGGTCTATTGACATATTGTGTTAGTTTTGTTGTGATAAACGGTAAACTAGAGTTGCATATATTTGTATGAATATCTTTGATGAACTACGGGAGGCTTGATCCCTTGAGAAAGAGGGTACGTAGGCAGCCAGATTGGTGCAGCCAAATTAGTTGTTGGAATTATTTGTGTGAAAGTTGTGAAGTTTATCTTTTCGCATATCGCTTAGATATTGGCATAGTTTGTTCAGTCCTCGTGTTGGACTATAATCCATTGAAGTCCTCGTGTTGGACTATAATCCATTAAAGTCCTCGTGTTGGACTATAATCCATTAAAGTCCTCGTGTTGGACTATAATCCATTAAAGTCCTCGTGTTGGACTATAATCCATTTCAGTCCTCGTGTTGGACATTTACCTTTTAGTCTATGTGTTGGACATTTACTTTTCAGTCCATGTGTTGGACACTCACTTTTTCGTCCATGTGTTGGACGTTTACTTTCAGTCCATGTGTTGGACAACCATCTTTCAGTCCATGTGTTGGACATCCACTACTTTTGATTTTAGTCCATGTGTTGAACATCAATTTAGACCTTGATTTTTGACATTTATACTGTATATGCTGTACATGACTTGTACATGAGTTGTGACATGAGATAGTATATGAGTTCGGAGTTTGGGTGTGCGATTCTTCCTATTATTATTATTGTTCCTGTTCTAGCTCTTGGGTTTGATATTTAAGGGTTTACAACTTGAGATAACGAGGTATATACATGAGGGTTTCCTTGTTTGGATTATTTCGCTCGACGTACCTATGCTCGTGTTGTAAATTCCTAAATATTAAAGCCCTCTTTGTTAGGACTAATGATTTTGTATCTATTATATATTATCTGTATTTTCTGTATACAACGAGCCCTCTCCCTTGGGGTTGGTTGTGATGTTACCCGCTATAGAGCTTTGACGCTCGTTGTTTCCCCACCTTCAGGTAACGAGCCAGGTGCACGGAGAGCCGTAGGTTGATGGATTTGCTCTAGCAGTTATTCATAGATATTATTAGTATATGTTTGAACTCCACAATAAATTTTGTTTATGAACAATTGAGAGTTTATTCTAGTTTTTGTAAAGGCGAGGTTCCTAAATGTTATTTCTCCCTGTGTCGAGACATTTGTATTCAGCTCAGATATTGTTTCTTCTCAGAGATTTATTTACTCATATCAGTGATGACTATTTTCGTCAGATCACCTATTGTTTATTACTGTTCCATTATATTTTCTTTTGCCTGTTTTGTACCTACACCTGTTGTTGATTCCACTAGATGGATACTTATTGTGATGGTGAAACGTATTATTGCACGGTGTAGTGCATGACAGGTTTGACATTCCTGATTTCACCTTGGACTGCAGCCTTGTGTGAACCCAGGGGCGTCACAAAAACAAAGAGGCCAACAAAACTAATCATCTTCATCGGAAATTCGTATCTGAATCACGATTGAACTCCCCAGGGTTAATTCAGAATCAAGAATAATTCTAAGCCTTGTTTTGATGAAATTATCGATATGTTTACCATCGTCAATTCGTGTTGAATGGCGTTGAGTCACGTCGACCTTCCTCATCACGCGTTGACCGGTGCTGACTCTCATCGTCACGTATTGACCGGCGTGAACACGGTTTATACTCATACGTTAACTGAAGTCTACACAGTTTAAGCTCTTAAGGTGTTGGAGCGAGGAGGACCAGTTTATACTCATATACTCCTGAGAGTTTCAGGAATTAGTTTAATCTCATATACACATTGGAGTTTCAAGGATATATAGTTTAGTTTCGTATACTCATTGGAGTGTGAATACACACCTCGAATACGTCAAAAATATAAAACCCTGTGAATTTGAATATTGTGTGATAAATAATGATAAATATATTATATGGTGATAAATAATATATTTTGATGTTTGAGTATGTTAGGAATTAATTTGAGATCAATTTAGTGTATATATGTGAGTGGAGGAGAGAAACATGCACGGAAATAGAAGAAAACTGTAAAAATCTCTGGTAAGTCGACTTATAAGTCGACTTTCCATAAGTCGACTTATCAAAGCCGTAAGTCGACTTACTATAAGTCGACTTGTCAGATACGTAAGTCGACTTATAGGCTGCTTTCCAGTTTTCTTTTGGGTTTCGGGTTATATTCATTTTGTTTCGATTCCAGACTTGTATAAACTCTTTTAAACCTGCTTTTTGCTGCTCTTTCTCGTGAGAATCTAGCAGCCACCCCTCCTCTAAAACCCTAGTTTAAGTTTTTAAGTTTTTGAAAAAGTTTGGTGAAGGATTCGCCGAGAGGAAGGACCATACACAGGATACCACTTCACAAGATCTTAATTTCTCTGAAACCAACTTGATACGAGTCACCGTGCGAGCGCTTTTGATCGCAGAATTACCAAAGGTGGGTTTTGAGAAGAAAACAGCAATCACAAGAATAATTCAATTTGGTAAAGGAAAATACCTTCTCTAGATTATGAAGAATAGAAGATTATAAAATTTCTCTCTCACAATCTCTCTAGAATAAAGAACAACTTCTCTATCATCTTTAAACTTTAATTTCATATTTGGAAACCCTAAACAATCTCTATTTATTTATTAAATCACGTGGGTGGCAAAGTGGTAAAGAACCAAGACAAACCAAATTAGAATTCGTACAAAACAGGAATCCAGATCAGCCCAGGAAACCACGTCGATCGACCGACATACATTAATCGGTCGATCGGTCTAGGCTCATTGGTCGATCGACCATAGTGCATCGGTCGACCGTCCAGAACATATATTTTTAGACCCTATAAGTGTAGGTTTTATGTTGATCGGTGTTAATCATTCGATTGACCAATGGTGCTACAACGGTCGACTGATACAAGCTCATCGGTCGACCGACCAGAGTTGTTTCATCAGCTTCCTAATTTTCGTTGTTTCTCCTGCTTTCAACATTTTCGTCGTTATCAACAATTCTGCCCACACTTCTATTCTCACTCTATCATGAGAATGATCTATCCTCAAGTTCCCATAAGGATCACTAAGTTCACAAAGCAGAGAAGATACACTTGTATCACTTTCACGGAAGGTTTTAATATACTCTCCCTTCTTATGCATGGTGGCAAGAAGGAAAGGGATAGATACTTTCGTATCATCTTCAAAGAACATTGCTAGAAAGAGTTTTTCTAAATCAGCCCACTCTAGATAGATCCTGCAGGCAGTTTCATAAACCATTCAAGTGCACAACCAATCAAGTTATAATATAAAAAGTTATTGCTCCCACGAGGAAGGTGTTTGTAGGAGAAAATTAGAATCAGTTCTTATGTTGTATGCATGACAATTAGGAGTGATGAATGTGTGTGATATGGGGAGATATGATGATTGTTGTGAATATGTGCAAGTGACAATAAAAATGAGATTGAGAGGAGAGAAGAAAGAATCAAATGAAAACTAAAAAAGCAAGAATGAAAAAGAAAATTCAAGAAAGTTAAGATGGGGGATTCAATTAAAGATATGATAAATCTAGAATTGAATCCACTAGCTAATCTCACTTATAAGATATGAATCATTCTTTTTTTTCACATTCTAATTTAGATTTATTAAGTATAGATTATCAAACCACTCAAGGGAAGTATAACCTATCAAATTATCATCCAAGTAAAATTATTGCTCATGAAAAGAATAACAACTAAATAGTAATTCTAGAATTCCTTCTACCAATAAGTTCTTTAGTTGAATATCCTAAGCATGAACAATTTAAGCATGAGAAAATAATTAAAAAATCATAAGAGAAATAAAGTTAGTTTCATATAATTTCTAGAATTCTAATAAGAATTAATTCCACATCTAAAAAAGGGCAATTCCCTAGAGGGTTCTAGCCTCAAGGCGAATCAAAAAAAATGAAACAAGCAAAAAGAAAAACTAGTCCCAAGAGAGTTCTAGCCTCAAGGTGAATAGTGTAAGAAGATAAAATCTAATCTAAAAAATAAATTACAAAAACTAAACTATAATTAATTACAAAAAGTAAATGCAAGAAATTAAAGTAAGAGAATAAAAGTATGAAAGTAAATCTATACTACAAGACATTAATGTACATCTAAACTACTATGCAATAAGAAAAAAAATAAAAGAGAAAATAAAAACAAACCTCCAAATTGATCTTCATCTTCATCTTTATCATCCAACAAAGAGAAGAAATATATAAAGTGGTGAAAAAATCTATTTTATAAATTGTAACAAAAAGTTAAAATTTTGGAAGATCTTCTCAATTAAGAGTAACTCTCCTCTCTAAATAGAGATACAAAATTTTTCACACTCTCAACCCCTCACTCTCTACCCCTATTTATAGTAAACATCAATGAATGTGAGCCCTTGGATTAAATTCTTATCTAAAAATCTTGATTTTCAGCCATAGATTTATAACAGACTCGTCGGTATCAATGTCAGCATCGATGCGGGCATCGATACCGACATTGATGCTAGCATCGATGCTAGCATTGACGTCCTATCAATTTTCTTCCTTCACAAATAGCTTTGTCTCATTGAGATAGGTGATTTTTATATATTATATGTTAAATTCCACCTTCCAGATTGGGAGATATCGTTGTTTCTTTGCGACCAACCATCTTGAATATAATTTCCTTTCATATTAGATTTTTAATTTTCTCTGACTTCTATAGGCTACTTGGTTTGATTTTGGGCTTCTATAAAAGGTTACAAAATGAGGAAGTTAGAGTCTTTTGGGCTTTTATTCATTATTTTTTCATTAACCTGTAAATTAAGATAAAAATAATTATTAGTAGTATATTTATTCATATAAAATAGATAACTATGATATAAAATTATAATAAAAATATGGTTATCAAATACCCCCACACCTAAATTTTTGCTAGTCCTCTAGCAAAGAAAGAGAAAGCAAAAAAATCCTAACTTATTTTCGTAGGAATCAAGATTACATTTAGCACATACAACAAGCCTTTAAACCCTTGATTACCCTAGTGGACGAGTTGTAGTCTCGTGAGGGTTTGCAATAAATAACTAAATTTACTCGATAAATTTATACAATCTAATTGAAGCTAACTATTACTCAAGAAAATATTTTTATATATAATTCTAAGGTAAATTTCCTAGAAAATCTTCTTATTATTGCAATACAAAACCAAACCAAACTTAGAAATTTAATTTAAAGGTTTTAAAAAGAACATGCTAACTATTTGTTTTAAATAATTTTTAAGTTTCTTGATCAAAAATATTTTTTAAGACCATATATACAAATATAACTATATATAAAACATTTGTTAGTATTTTTTTATTTTTTCAACACTTTCTTCCTTGGTGATTTTTTTACTTTAATGGGCTTTCTAAGTGACCATTTAACGAGTTTTGGGTCAATGGATCCCAACCCAATTGGGCTTAGATTATTAAGTATGGAAATACTCATTGGGCTTAATTACTCGGTTAACTTAGGCTTTATAAGATAAGAATCACATTGAATTTAAGAGTTTTTTTGTGCCCATTTTCCGCACTCTTCTTTTGCAAGGTTATTTTTTTATAGTATGTATATATATATCAAGACAACTTAAAAAATTATTTTCAACTCTAAACTGAGCATGCAAAAAATTTATTATTTTAATTAAAAATCTAAGTTAAAGCTTAAGTGAAGTATACTACTTTGAAAATAATTTCTTAAGAAATTTATTTAGAGTTATCATAAAAGGTGAACTTGAGTATATAACAAACTAGAGATTAGAAAATTTAAAATTTATCAAACAAATCAATTATTACTTAACTCTATTAATTTGGCAAGTGACAATATTTTTGTGAAATTCTTTTTTAAAGGAAAGAAGAGAAAGAAAAAAAATTATGACAAAAATGCAACAAAAAGGAAAAATAACTACTTCCTACCCTCACACCTAAACTTTGCATTGTCCTCAATGCAAACTCTATGATGCATAAAAAATAACTACTTCCTACCCTCACACCTAAACTTTGCATTGTCCTCAATGCAAACTCTATGATGCATAAAGTAAAGTAGATAAGAAATAAAGTACTTATATTTGACCGGCTGACCTAAGAAAATCTGCAATTACCTTTGGTCTAAGGAGGATGAAATCAAAATTTTATTCTTTTTTTTCAAAAAATTTCTTTTTTTTTTCTCTTTTTTTACAACCGAACAAAAAACTCTTAAATAAGAAAAGAATGAATTCTTTTTATTATTATGAAATAAAACAAAACAAACGATGTAGAATAAAAGGTTCAACATGAAGAGCTCATATTCTACATCAAATCCTACATTATTGCTAAAAATTCTCCCCCGGATTTTAAAGAAATTCAAAATAATATAATCAATGATGTGTTGAAATTCTAAGCATTCCAGCATGTTCAATGATTCTTGCAATAATGTAAGGTAGATATTATTGGTGTCATGCTTTTTGAATTTCTTATTGAGACTCTTGAATTGTGAAGTTTTGTTATCTAACAACCAATTCTTCTTTAACGACTTCCTCAACCCTAAGATTTATGGTTGAGGTATGAAAATTTGGTTGTTGTTTATTTTTCAAGAATCTAATTTCATCAAGAAAGAGTTTTTCAAAAGTTGGTTCAAAGAAGCAAGTATTCAACACAGCTTCCTTATTCTGAAAGACCTGATATGCTTTTTCTTATAACTCCAACTCCTCACCAAAAATTTCCTCAAAACTCAAATCTAACTCTTCTTCTTCTTCTTCTTCTAATCTTTCCTGAATGTAATTTATTTCTAGAGGCTGATTATTTGGTTGGTCCCTTAGATTAAAAATATTAAGATCAGTAGTCAAATTTCCAAACCCTTTTCCTAGATATTGAGACATTTATTATGGTCTGAGTTGGGAGGAGTGTGAGTTACAGTTTGATGACGAGGAGACTGATTTTAATATGGCAGATTGGATTGTTGAAAATTTGGGTAGAACTGAAAGGAACTGTGTTTCCCCGAGGAAATGGTTGGTCTGAAGTGAGAATGAAATTTTGGTTTCCGGGGAGGTTTCCTTGATTTCATGAAAAATTAGGGTGATTTCTCCAACCCAGATTATAGGTTAGAGAAAATGGATCATTCACAGGACGCTAGAATCCAGCGTTAACCTATCCTAGTGGCTGATTATTTCCTAAGAGAGGACATTATTCTAAAACATGGGATGGTGAAAGACAGTTGTGACAACCTGAGGTAGAAACTTGATTTATTTGAGCCGGTGCTCTTTCCTTAATTTTTAGGTCTTCTAACATGCGCATGATTGTAGCCATCTTAGCTTTAGATGCAATGTTCAACTCTAAGGAAATACAACTAAACTTAGGTTGGGGAACTGATAAAACTCTATCGTCATAGTGTTCCTACTACATGGTTTTCTCAAATTAGACTCTCTAAAAATTCCCAAGCTTTGTCGGTATTTTTTTCATGAAATCCCCTTGATACATTGACTCGAAGGAATTTTTTGAAGAATAATCCAATCCTTTATAGATGATTTTGCATAATCGCCATTTCTCGAGACTATGGTGAGGACATTGGATAAGAAGGTCCTTGAATTGGTCAAAATACTTCCAGAAAGGTTCTCCCAGGATAATTTTAATATTCATGATGTTGTTTGTTAGCTTAACCGTTTTGTGGATAGGAAAAATTTTCTTTAGAAAAACGGTGATAAATTCATCCCAAGTTGAGATAAAATTTGTAGGTAAGCTATACAACCATTTTTTTTGTTTTGTCTTTGAGAGAAAATAGAATAAATCTGAGTTTGACAGCATCTTTAGATAATTCTCTTATTTTAATCATAATACACACTTTCTCAAATTCTAAGATTAAAATATAAGCATCTTTAGTTTTATTCCCCAGAAATTTAGGAAGCATGTTTATGTAATGCGGTCGAAGCTCAAAGTTAGTTTCATTTGTCTCAGGGAGCTAATGCAAAATAGGATTACATTCCTAGTGGGATAGCACATATCTTGAAGAACGTGTGGATTAGGATATGTTATTTCTATGATTGGTTCAAAGCGAATTAATCGATGTGTATTATCCCTAATCCATGCTTGCATACACCAAAACAATTTCTTTTTATACTTTTTTTTAAAGAAAAATAAAAGTTATTTTTTTATGATAAGAAAAAGGTGACAAAGGAAAAAACTTATTAAAACAAATAAAAATAATCACTTTTCAATCACTCTAAACTTTAGGGTTAAGCCTAACTCAGCTAGACTAGCTCCTAACCAAAAATTCCTTACGTGAAAAGATTAAAGTTTTACTCGGTCAGTTAGCCAGGTAAGGATAGTACTAGAGGGTGGTCAGAGATTAATTAAGTACTTCATTCTTTGCAGAACATTTTACCCAACCCCTAAACCTTGCCTTAGACACCACCTAATCCAAGAAGACTTGGACCATTTCACTTAGGGATTTCTTGTTCCTTATTGAGCTTCAATCCTTAGAAGCCAACATCTAATGAGTTTTAGGAGGCTTGGGTTTGAGAAGTGAGGAATTAGTGATTTGTAGGCTAAGGAAAGGGTGATAAAATCCCTCACCTTATCTTGATTAGGGGGTTTTGTCCTTAAGAATATTTTTAAGTGTGTGCCAAATCTAGATGCTCAAATCACTTTGGTGAATTCCTACTATTATATGCAATGCAACCCTCGGAATTAAAAGCGACTAAAAAGGATGGTAAAAAAGAAAATCTTTTTTTAATTAGGGTTAATAATCAAACAATTATGAGAATGAAAAATATTATTTGAATTTATTATCTTGTTAGTAAATGTCCAAGTGGATGATGGATTTTATTATGGTTGACAAAAATAAAATCTATTTTATGTCCGAATTGTCTCTAATTGTGAAGAAGTAATTAAAGAGTGGAATTAAAAATTCTAGAAAGAAGAGTTACCTAAAGCAAATCCTAAATATGAATCAAACCTCAAGCAATTCTTCTAATCCTCGATCTTCAATCCTTAAACTTCAACTCCAAGTGATTCCTTCATAAGAAAACACACAAGTTAAAGAATCAAATTAATTAAAAACCAACTTAAACACCGTTCCCCTACAACAATGCAAAATCTTTACGGGACATAAATATGTACCAAAAGTTCCAAGTGCACAACCAATCAAGTTATAGTATAAAAAGTTATTGATCCCACGATGAAGGTGTTTATAGGAGAAAATTAGAATATATTTTTATGTTGTGTGCGAGACAATTAGGAGTGATGGATGTGTGTGATTATGGGGAGATATGAGAATTGTTGTGAATATATGCAAGTGACAATAAAAATGAGATTGAGAGGGGAGAAGAAAGAATCAAAGGAAAACTAAAAAGCAAGAATGAAAAGAAAATTCAAGAAAGTTAAGATGGAGGATTCAATTAAAGATATGAGGAATCTAGAATTAAATCTACTAGCTAATCTCACTTATAAGATATGAATCATTCTCTTTTTCATATTTTATTTTACATTTATTAAGTATAGATTATCAAACCACTCAAGAAAAGTATAATCTATCAAATTATCATATAAGTAAAATTATTGCTCATGAAAAGAATAACAACTAAATAGTAATTCTAGAATTCCTTCTACCAATTAGTTCTTTAGTTGAATATCCTAAGCATGAACAATTTAAGCATGAGAGAATGATTAATAAATCATAAGAGAAATGAAGCTAGTTTCATGTAATTTCTAGAGTTCTAATAAGAATTAATTCTACATCTAAGAAAAGAGCAATTCCCTAGAGGGTTCTAGTCTTAAGGTGAATAAAAAAAAAATAAAAACAAGCAAAAAGAAAAACTTATCCAAATAGGGTTCTAGCCTCAAGGCTAATAGTGCAAGAAGATAAAATCTAATGTACAAAAGAACTAAACTACAACAAATTGCAAGAATTAATTGCAAAAAATTAAATCAAAAGAATAAAAGTATGAAAGTAAATCTATACTACAAGACATTACTATAAATCTAAACTACTAAGTAATAAGAAAAAAATAAAAGAGAAAAACTTATCCAAATAGGGTTCTAGCCTCAAGGCTAATAGTGCAAGAAGATAAAATCTAATGTACAAAAGAACTAAACTACAACAAATTGCAAGAATTAATTGCAAAAAATTAAATCAAAAGAATAAAAGTATGAAAGTAAATCTATACTACAAGACATTACTATAAATCTAAACTACTAAGTAATAAGAAAAAAATAAAAGAGAAAATAAAAAAACCTCCAAATTGATCGTCATCTTAGTCTTCATCATCCAACAAAAAGAAGAAAAATATGAGGAGGTGAAAAAAATTATTTTATTAATTGTAACAAAAAATTATAAATTTGGAAGGTCTTCTCAATTAAGAGTGACCCTCTTCTTAAAATGGAGATATAAAATTTTTTATACTTTCAACCCCTCACTCTCTATTCCTATTTATAATATATATCAATGAATGTGAGCCATTGGATTGAATTCTTAACCAAAAAACCTTGATTTTCAGCCATAGAGACTCGTCGGTATCGATGCTAGCATCAATGTCCTATCAAAATTCTACCTCCACGGATAGCTTCGTCTCGTCGAGATAGGTGATTTTTATATATTATATATTAAATTCCACCTTTCGGATTGGGTGATATCGTTGTTTTTTTTTGCGACCAACCAACTTAAATATAATTTCTTTTCATATTAGATTTTTGATTTTCTCTGGCTTCTACAGACTACTCAGCTTGATTCTAGGCTTCAATAAAAGGTTACAAAATGAGAAAGTTGGAGTCTTTTGGACTTTTAGTCTTTATTTCTTTATTAACCTATAAATTAAGATAAAAATAATTATTAGTAGTATATTTATTCATATAAAATAGATAATGAGAATATAAAATTATAATAAAAATATGATTATCAATAGATCGTACAGGTAGTTTTATGAACCATTCAAAGACGACCCCTTGAGGGTGCCAATGAATAACTGAGTCAGCACAACATCATTTACTACTATATTCCCAGTCTGGGACTTAAAATAGTAGATGTGTTGGTCCGGTGATCCCATGCCATCAAAGGCTTGTAGAGTCGGGACTTTGAATTTCGAAGGGTAAGGGGATGCGTCCCACTCGGCGAGATAAGGCCTCACAACTCCCTCCTCTTGAAGCTCGCTTCTGTTAGCAATAGCATTTAGGCGGGCTTCTGGTTCCTACATTTTAGAAGATTGAGGATTTTGCTCATTCTCAGTCTCTTTTTCTTCCTTAGAGGGAGATTCTATGTGATGAGCTTCTTGATCAGAAGTCTTTATCACCTTCTCCTTTCCCTTTGACGAAGATGATCTTGTTCTTCGAGAGGATTCATGCCGAGGCGGTGAATCTGTCTTCTGGGCTTTGGCCTTGTCTGTGACGATTTGAGTCGTCAAGAGCCGGAGTTCATTGATGGTCTCCTGCTGAGATTTGGGCATAGCTTGCTGCTCATCAAGTCTCTTCATGAGATCTTCAGGGTTCCCTAACATATAAGCAAAGATCTCATGTTTAGTGAAAGAGCTAGAGAATTAAGATTCTATGATGGCTGAATGTTCATCATCAGATTCAATCCCTTTAGCAAATCTCCAATAATCGACAAGAGGAATAACTCCCTTTCGAGCCCGAGTGTGTTGATAGATTCCTTCAAACCCACTTAGTATTTCTTTAACACTAGGAGACCGGTTCGTCTCTCATTCATTGGAGCTAGGAACTGATGATTTCCCTCTACCGACCATATTGATAATAACTTTGAGATATTTATCCCCTGAAACTTTCCTCTTGTAAGAACGTCGTTGCTTATTGGGTAAGGAAACTTTCATCAGCCGATCGAATACCGACTGTCTTGGGGTAGACACACAACATTGGCATTCTGAGAGGACCATGGAAATTAGTCGTTCGCATTGACATAAATGAACAACTTCTCGCATCGTTCTTTCCCTCGATAGGAACTCTCTCAAATACATTGTAGGGATTTGAGAGGTTTGAGTTAGAACCCCCTGTCCACTATTAGGCAAGGCTGGCTCATAATGAACATGGATTGTAAATCCATGTTGGTCATGCTAAACACGACAGACTATATTGTGTTTAATATTAGAATCCCTTGGGTCGCGTTGAGGAAAGAATGCGAAAGTCACGTTTGAGAATGGGAACGCGAAGGTCGCGTTTGGGAGTGGACACGTGAGGGTCGTGTGCAACACTCCTCTGAACGCGAGGTTCATGTTTTGATTGATCAACACGAAGGTGAGGTTCACATTCAATGTGGGCCTGAGGTCCGCATTTTGTTTGTAAAACACGCCACTGAGGGCCACGTGCAGCCTGGCTCATGCGAGGCTCTTGCTTGGGCACATAAACGTTAGTCTCGCGTTCTAAAGTAGAAATGCGAAGCTCGGTTGAGGCTCACAAACGCGGAGCTCGCATTGGTTGGAAGATCGACTTTCTCGAAGTTGTGCTCGTCGTAGGGATCTTCTTTTTCGTCGAGCAGCATTCTTCTTAGCCCGATTTAAGGCTTTTGCAGCAACATCACCATCCATAATGATCAAGTTAATCACCATAATGAGCCTCTTATGACCCGATACCTTTTGTTTAGGCATGGGTATAGGGCCTCTAACTCGATTGACGAGTTTAGTTTGAGCTTCTTCTTCTGAAGAAGGGTTGTATGAACCGTCTGATCCAATAGAAAGATACTCCTTTGGTGAATCAACGGTAGGAGAAACCCTAGCCTCCTTGGAGACTTTGTAGATTTTGCGCATAGCCTTGGGCCTAAGGGATCCGGAGGAGAGAATTCCTCATACTTGGTTTGGTCAAACTCTATAGTAAGAGTTTCAACCGTCGTTCCAACGAGCTTGGTGTCAGATTGCACTACCACTTCTTCATCAGTGAAAAAGATAGTCCCTAGCAGCGTCGCCATCTTTTGTTTGTCAGAAAATTAAAAAAAAATAAAGAAATAAATTTTTATTTATCTCCCTAATTGATTTAGGAATAATTACAATTTGTCTCTAACTGACTTAGAAAAATAAATTATAATTTCTCTTTTATCGGTTTCTTGATTTACAAAAGAGAGAAGGATCGTCGGAGATCCTTCACTTTGTTTAATTCTGTGTTCTTCTTGGTGGCGATGGGAGTTTGAATCTTGTATCTCGTTGATGATCTGAACACCTCATTTCATGGAAGTTGTCTATCCCTCTTGACTTAATGTCGTGAAGAACTTGTGAGGAAAGTTTATAACTCTAAATGAGTTTAAGAACTCTGTCAAAGAGTTAATTTTAGAAAGGATATTTGATCCTTTTTAACTGAAACAAACCTCTGGCTGATCTCTAAGTTCTTTAACCGAAAGCGGTTCAAAAGTCAAGCCAACTCTCAAAAAACCTAAGAAATGCCTTAATTACGCTCCATCCTCATTCACCTTTTTCAGTTGTAAATACAACTATTTATAGGGTTTAAGGGGTGTAACTGACACCTTAAATCACTCCATAATAGGGGTTTAATGCCCTCATTACGTGCAAAATGGTTTTGGAATTGTTTAAAAAATGTGTTTGAATAAATCAAACGCATGCTTCACGTTTTTTAAGCGACCCTCACGTTTAGCATATGAAACGCGGAGGTGAGATCCATGTTTAAAGCTTGGAACAGGGGGAACGTGTAACGCCCCGCCCCGGAATCTCGGAGTCAGTACGCTATTAGATCTGATGGACTGGCCTAACAAACCATCACATGTCTTTTCAGCACGTTTTGTCCTCACTCACGCGCTCCCTAGAAAACTTCCCAGTGGATCACCCATCCTAGAATTTCTCCAGGTCAAGCACGCTTAACTTTGGAGTTTCTAAGAGTTGGATTCCCGAAAAGAAGATGCATCTTGGTGGTATGAGTATTCCAATCAAATCTATCAATACTAATCACATCACCCTCTCAAGGGTTGGGATATTACAGAACGTGTTTTGTTTTTGAAACACGGTGGTGAGCTCCGCGTTTGGAGCTTAAAATACGGGGGTGAGCTCCGCATTTTGAGATTGAAACACGGTGATGAGCTCCGCGTTTTGGTTTGAAGAGATTGTCAATTTGTAATCTCTTTTCCAAGTCTTGCAAGGATCATCATCTTGTAATCTTTGCATTTGGTTCTTTAAAACGTGAGAATTGTCAGGTTGTAACTCTTGTATGTTGATGTGAAATTCGTCAGATTGTAACTTCCATCATCAGTTGTTGTGAAAGGTCTTTAGATTTTAACCTTCATCTGTTGTCGTGAAAGTTGTCAGATTGTAGCTTTCATCGGTAACGTTTTCTGTTGCGTTTCTCTTTCACAATCTGCTTGACAAATGCAATAGGAAACACCAGTCTCTTTGAGAAGCCAGGCAAGAGAGGGTTGAAGAAATAAGATTCTAAAACCTATCATCTTGCTTCTCCATATTCACGATGGTATAAAGTAGAGAATTGGAAAGGTTGCTAGTCAGTGTTTTATGAGGATCAACTTTCTGCAGTAATTTTTAAACAGCCTACAAGCAGAAAGTAGGGATAGACTATTCTGACGTTTTCACTCCTATCATCAAGTTGACCATGATCCGGACTGTACTAAGCATTGTGGCAGTTCGAGATCTCCATCTAGAGCAGATGGATGTGAAGATGACATTCTTTCATGGAGATTTGACGACAGAGATCTTTATGCATCAACTAGTGGACTTCCAGGAATGAGGCTAGGAGGGCCTCGTGTGTCGCCTACGCAAGAGATTGTATGGCCTAAAGCAAGCTCTGTGATAGTGGTACATGAAGTTCGAGAACTTTATGGAAGAGAATAGTTTTCTCAAATGCGACACAGACCACTGCTACTTTATCAAGAGGTATGACGAATCCTAGGTGATACTGTTGATTTATATTGGTGACATGTTGATTGTAGGGCCTGACTTGGCCTGCATTGAGGAACTCAAGGGGCGTCTGCTTCGAGATGAAGGATCTGGGCCCAGCAAACTAGATTCTTGGGATGAGGATCATTAAAGACAGATTAGCACATAGGCTGAGGTTGTCTCAGAAGGTCTATATTGAGAAGATTCTTGAAAAGTTTAGCATTGAGAAAGCTAAACCGGTGGGCTCGCCGTTTGCGAGCCATTTCAAGCTATTGAAGACCCAAACACCAGAGACTGCTGAAGAACATGAATTCGTAGCCAATATATCATATGCATCTGTCATCGGGAGTTTGATGTATGCGATGGTTTGCACGAGGTCAAATATTATACAAGAAGTGGGAGTTGTAAGCCGCTTCATGAGCAATCCAGGGAAGAACCACTGGGATGTGGTCAAGTGGCTTCTATGCTACTTGAGATGTTCATCCGACTGTTGTCTTGAGTATGGAAGGGTGAATTTATAGTTAGAGGGCGTTTGTGATGCATATTACGCCGAGGACATAGACTCAAGAAGGAGCACGAGAGGCTACATCTTCATCTTGGGTGGTGGAGCAATAAGTTGGAGATCCAAGTTACAGGATATCGTGGCTATGTCGACAACCGAAGCCGAGTACGTATCTACAGCAGGGGCAGCAAAGGAGTTGCTATAGTTGAAAGCTTTTCTTCTCGAGCTTGATTAAGCTTTGAGAAATACTTCATCCATTGTGACAATCAAAGTGCGATTCACTTGTCAGAGAGCGACGCATTCAATGCTCGGACCAAGCATGTTGACGTGAAGCATCATGTCATACAGAGATGGCAAAGCAGGAACGGGTTCAAGCTTGTAAAGATCGATACAAGGTACAATCCAGCCGATATGCTAACTAAGTCAGTTCTGCTTGAGTAGGTGAGGCTATGTGCAGCCTCATATAGCCTCCGTTAAGAACGTTGAGGATCGTGCAAGACGCCAAAGATACTAGACATCCGAATGATTAAACCAAGAAACAGACTCTCGAAGTGGGATATTGTTGAGAATGTTGAGTCTGTGTGTATACCCTTCTCACCTACCCCCTGCTTCAATGTTCACCTACCCCCAAATAGTGTTCACCTATCCCCTGCTACGATGTTCACCTACACCAAATAGTGTTTACCTACCCACATGAGAAAACTTATAAATACCCCCATAAGGGGGGTTATTGGTTGGAACAAGTTGGGCTAAGTGGGATACTTGTTCCAATGGAACAATTTTATCCCTTTGGGATATTTTAAGTGATGTAAATTGGGCCAGTTGGCATAATGGGATAATTTAAAGCTTTAGTTTAACAATTCATATGGGATAATTAATGATGCGACACCTTATTAAAGTATAATATTTATCTATCAACTAAGTCTAAATTAATTTACCTAATTGGTTTAACATATTATAATAATATAATACTAATATTATATTATATGAAATATTATTAACCAATATATTATAATGATATATAATAATGTTATATTAGATAATATTATATAATATTTTATTATCTTACGTTATAATAGAATTTTATAATATAATATAATTAAGATATATTACATATTATAATATAATTAATATATATTAGATATTTAATAAATTAGTGCTTCAAAATTATCCCATTTTCTTCATGATTGTCCCGAAGTTAAGAATGAGGTAATTTTTGGAGGTTGGAACAAAAAAATTTGTATAAAAGTGGGATAATTTTGGGAAAAGTGGGGCTAATTGTCCCAATTTTATTGTCCCAATGATAACACCTTGAAGTAAAATCTCAATCTCATTGTCCCAGTGAATAACACCATAAAGTAAAGTCCTAAATATTATCCCACTTACCCCAAAATTACACTAACCAATAACCCCCTAAGTTAGATTTGTAATGTATCTCAGTAGTAGAGGGAGAAAGAGAAAGATACAAATATATATAGTATCACTGAGAGTTCTTGAGTGTGAGTTTGTGAAAATTCTTGGAGATTATCTTTATCAAGAGAGGGTGTTCTCTTTTATCTTTTTTTCATTTGTAAACTCAAAAGGAATATAAAGGAATTGTGCGTCGTCGTTGCACCGTGGAGTAGCTCAGTAAGAATGAACCACGTTATATCTGTGAGTACTGTATTTGAATTCATATTTGCTGGTTTTATTCTGTAATTCCAAGATTGTTTGAGTGTGTTTTGTATCTCCGTTTGAGGCATTCTTGTTGGCGTGTATTCTAACAAGAGGAAATCAAATCAAAATTAGTTAAAACTCATTGTTGCAAATAATGAAGAAGTGGATGTCGAGTTCGTTGGAGTCATTTAATAGTTGGACTTAAATTCTAGTTTTAAGCTTTTGTTAAAAGACACTCTATGTATATGTCATTTAGATAGAACCTTATTTCAGTTTCCTTATTGAACAAACTTGGCTATGCTTTAATATTAATAATGTTTCAATCCAAATATTTTATGATTTAAATAATTAGCCAATGCACATAGTCTCGTGGTTTATATAGATTGTGTCTTGTTCCAAATGATCAAATTTGTGTCACCTCATATTCCGTTGAAACTGTTGTTTTCAAAAAAACCTCTATCAAAGAAAAAAAATCTTCCATGTTGTGGCCTAAAAGGTTTGGCTACATTTCTACTAGAAACTGTGTTGATTGTTGTAGAGGCAAATTGGTCAAGATAAAGAAAAAGAGTTCATTCATAGTTTTGATCTTTTGGAAGTTATTCACACGAAAATTAGTAGACCATATTTAGTTACATTATGTAATTGTAATACGTCATTACTTTTGTTGCTGACTTTTCTCGATATGGATATTTGTTCTAATTAAGTAAAAGTCTGAAGCTCTTGAAAAGTTCAAAAATATTAAGACTTAAGTTGAGAAATAATTGGCAAAAGTTGTCAAGATTGTTAGATCTAATCGAGACAGTGAGTATTTTGGCAAATATGGTAGTACAAGACAGCATAAAGGTACATATGAAAATTTTATGACCAACCGCTTAAAATTTTCAAAAATTATAAATATCCCCTTTAAAATTTTAAAACAGTCATTTGAATTTTTTTTACAGCTCGCCCCCATAAAAATTGCAAAAGTAATAAAAATAAAAATTTCAATAATATAAATAACTTCTTAAATATTTTACAAACAATCCCTTGAAAGTTTGTAGAATTACAAACACTTTGGGAGAATTTATAAAAAGCCCCTGTAGGTTTTGTAAATTATAAATAGCCCCATTAAAACTTTACAAAACATTTCCCTAAAAACTTTACAACCATCCATTGAAGTTACAAAAATTACAAATAACCCTCAAAATCTTACCAATTTCACCCAAATAAATTCTAAGATTATAATCACCCCCTCTAATTTAACATATTTCATTATAATATTATAATACATTAATATGGGGAGTATGTGAGGTGAGAGGATATAATAGTATTGGGAAGTCCAATGTCCGGAATGCTGGGGGATCGTGGAACTCTTTACTATCCATTTTGGGATTAGTGGAAAATACTAATCTCAGACGAACCAAACACGAATACTGATTTAAATCTCGAAACATTAAAATCCTAGTCGTCGTTTAGTTCTTACAAACTATAAATTTTTATTTAGATTTGTAAGGGACAGATAGATGGTTAAGCTATCTAAGTTTGAATTTCAAACATAATATTTTGATTTATTTTAGGAAAATCCAACCACTCAAACTAGCTACTTTAACTACTAATAAAAAAAACTATATTCTCTTCTTCTCATAACATAGCAAAGAAGAAGTACTCATTGTTTATGCATTCTTAAACATTTAAAGTATTACTTCAAAGATGATATATAACTTATAATCGATAAAGATATAATAAAATCATCTCTCTTATTATACCAAGATATTAACGTGTTTATTGAGCTTATAAACCAATATATGTAAACCAAAGAAATTAAAACAATCCAGTGTGAGCATGGGCTTGATACTTATTTAAGAAAAATTCCTCAAGCACCCAAAATATGAGACCAATAGGGAGGACAAGTGATGTGTCCCCCTCCTATTGGATAATGAGTTGGCCATCATTAATGATGACCAACTCATTATCCAATAGGAGGGGGACACATCAATGATGACCAATTTAATATTTTGGGTCCCTGTCGCAAAGCTCCTTATTTTATGTGAAGCCAAACCATCTAAGAATTCATTGCATTGGGAACTAAACCATACTCATAAGAGAATTGTAGAAATGATGAGTCATCAATAATAATGTTTCGACATTTTTAACACAAATAATTAGAGGAGACGTTAATGCACTATAAATTGATGAAGGTCCTTAAGTCCAGAAAATGATTAACAATGAGAAAAAAAATTAAGTCCAATTCTATATATATAATCTAAAAGTCTGCATGTTTAACCTTACATAATTTGGTAATATATGATTGACGTGCTCAACTCCAGTAAAATATTCACATTTTGCCTCTTGGTATTGGAAATGTCGGAACCATCCTGTAATATGTGAAAATATTTACAATCTTTTTGTAAACTTTCAAGCACATTATAGTAAAATTCCTAATGAAGAGAGACATTTGATATGCAAATAAACTGATTAAAAACCAAAGAAACTAAACCATGGAACTCGGAAGTGTATTTTTATTACATCCTTAAAAAAAGAACTTTCAATTACACTAAGTCGCATTATAAATTTACAATCATACTCAATTAATTAAAAAAATCAGTAAACACGGAGGACGGAAATTCAAGGCGACAGACACAAGAGCCTCCGCAAATACTGGAAACTTGCTCACAACTTTTCTTTCAAGGATGCGCTGTTGACTGCAGTATGAAAAAGTAATTAGCTTGCAAGAAAACCCGAGTAATCGGAATCGTTGCATTTCGTTTGGTTGCTGGAGGGATACTGGTCCATGTAGTTGTAAACTCCTCTGCAACTACTACAAATCATGTAGTTGTAAAGTCCTCTGCAACTTCTACAAATTCCAAGCCTTGCCTACTGATAGCGCTAGACTAACAAAGTTCTTAACCCGTACTATATATGAAACTTATTGCATTTGTGATAAACCTGAAGAGACGAAACCAAGCAAAATGAGGCGAACATGAACTACAGCTAGGAGACCTACACAAGTCCCCAGCTACATGCTTTTAAAAAAAATCAACTAAATCAGAGTAGACATAGACTTACCAGTAAAAAAAATTTGTTTTTGCACTTACCAGACTTACCTATCAGACCGTCACCAATTGGGAGATGCAACCAATTGCAATTAAAGGCAAAAAAAGCGAAATGCTGAGAAAGTACGGCTGCAAAAATAAATAAATAGACAAGCACGGGATTTTTGTAATGAAGGGTAAGAGCATAAGATGTGTAAGAGATGGAGGAGCATGTTTGTATGGAAAATCTTCTTAAAATGGACAATTGGTTAGGAAAATTCAACAAAATAACTGAGGTAATATTTTCCACCAACATATATGTTTTGATGAATTTACAAGATTACTAAAAAAACAACCATTAAAATTCTGAAGCATTTGAAAATTGTGTTAGTATCTGGTATTATGTTTTAAGTGTATGAATGTGCATTAAGTGTCATTAGAAGAATGTGAAACATGGTTTAATGAAATTTCTCCTGTTTCAAATTCGGTCAGTCAAACTCCTAAAAAAGCAATCTTCAATATTAAGTAATGCACAGGCTTCAAAACTGTGTTCAGTTAGTGAATATCATAACAAAGTACCTTATTTAAGAAAATAATTGTTGATAACTACAAAAAGTAGAAACCTGACAGCTATCTTCTCCTCAAAGTACAAGCAGATGTATCAATCACACTGATTCAATTTAACAGTCTTCACACCAACAAAAAAGTTCATTTCTCAGTCATTCTTTTTCTTAAATATAATACTGTCCAGGTGTTTATCAATATGTTTCTCAAAAAAAAAAACGCAATTCAGTATATGAAACTGGTGAGCAATCTTTCTCAATAAAAGTAGATAGGACCTCGCTTTTCATTCTTTAATGCAGGGGAAAAAGAGAAGAAAAACCTGCATGCCCCAAACAGACATACAGAAACACATATACAAAGACACACATGCACACACACAAACATCCAGCAACTAATAGTACAAAAGGAAGAGCAACAAACTCTGTAAAAGTGAAATTGAACATAAAACCTGCACTAGTACACCACAAAATACCTAGAAACAAAAGTAATAATGAGAGCAGAAATGAACTCACACGAACCCCTCAGAAAGATACAATCCTGTTGAACAAGTTCACAGAAAATCAGCACCATAACAACAAAAATAACCCAAAACAATTAGAAAAAAGAATAAGAATGACACACCTTGAAATACACCTACACACGCACACACTCACACCAAAAACCAAAAATAGCCCAAATTTTAACCTTTAAAAGATACATACAAGCATAACACACACATGCACACACCAAGACATACCCACACACAAGAAAGCCAACCCCTCTAATTTTTCACTTGCCGAAGTCATCTACCACCATTGGGATAACGAACTAATGCAATCAAATAATGTAGATACTTTGCTGCTGGGAAACAAACTCGCACTGCAGAATTAGCATTGGAAATATGACCTGCAGGGATATATATAAATAAACAAGCAAAGATGTAGATGTGTCTGTCTGTGTCAAGCAGGATATACACTACTGAGCATGTTGACACTGCAAATCTTTCTAAAATCAGGACACTTGGGTTAGGATAAATTACCAAGAAAATATGTGTCAGAAAATATGAGAGGTGTCGGAAGGTGTCGTGAGCGTAAAGAAAATTTATGAGCCATGCCAAAAATTTCACAGTACCGTTTTTTTCTGGAATTCAAATATTGAGATCTAGAAATGTACGAAACACTTCAAAAGCATATGATATGTGCTAGAAGTATGTGATGTGTGTCAAAAACTACCCTGTCTCATATGCATGACCAAGTGCGATCGATTGACTTCTGGCAATGGGCGGTTTGTGCACTACCGAGCACAAGCAATGGGTGAGTGGAAACATGGGTGTGCATGGATGATTAACGGTGCATGCATGAGTGACTGTGACCAACGGGTGCATGAGTAGGGCATGCACGATCGATGGGCGATGCATGCATGACTGATGGTGCGGTGCGAGGGCAGCAATGGCCTGGTTTGATCGATGGTCTGTGGTAATGGGGCATACACAACCGATAAGAGGTGCATGCACGACTGAGAGTGTGGCGTGAGTGTAGTAGTGACACGGCTAAACTACTGGCATGTTAATAAATAAACAAGTAAAAGTGTGTGTATGCGCGCATGGTGTGTGTGTGTGTGTGTGTTGCGTGTGAGTGTGGGTGTGTGCGTGCACGCGCAAATGTGATTACCTGATGTGCGCATGATACGAACCGCTGAAGAGAGCTCTAGATGTGGGCTTGGGAACTGGGGGGAAAACGTTCCACAATCTCAGCGTTGAGTCGATGCCCCCCGTAGCCGATGCAACCGTGGTGCCATCTGGGCTCAAAGCTAAGTATGGGGCGACGTGACCCACAAGCTCTCCTGTCCTAACACAGGATGGGTAGTCCCAGAGAGTCATGTGATCCTGATCGGTACCGCTGCACGAGCTCAAAAACTGCTCGCTGTTCTTGCTCCACATCAGAGCACAGACTCGGGTGCTGCCGGTCTTCACCGACCTCACACAAGCACCGGTTTGCGTGCTCCAGAACCTGATCGATCCGTTGCTCTTGCCGTCCCCTCCAACACCTCCCCCTGTGGCCAGCAAGCAACCCTTGAAAGGGCACCAGTCAAGGGCCCTGACAGAAGCATCTCTAGCAGCAACCTTGAAACGAAAAGCCCACTGATTCTGATTGCGAGCATCCCATACATGAACCAGGCCGTCGCTGCCTCCGCTCGCTAGTTGCTTGAAGCTTGCGTGATCAGGTGACCATTTGAGCCCGCAAATGTCGCCGGGCCCGTGTCCTCGGTAGCTTTGAACAACGTGGGCTGCAGACGGCATCCTGGGATCGCTGTTGACAACTCTGCCGTCTGAGCCTCCTGAGGTCAGTATGTTGTCACATTTCCAAGCCAGAGACCCGACTCGAGATGATCTCCAGTGCACATTTCTCAAAGTCCTCGTCGGGCACTTTCGTTCGACGTCCCATATGTAAATCAGCGAATCGTGCATTCCAACGGCGAGGTGGCGGCCGTCGGGAGCCCAGCTGAGGCTCGAAATTGAACTGCCCATGTAGTCGAAGACGATCTCATGAGCGGAGGTGCCAGGGTTCAGAGAGTGCACGACGTCGTCGAGGACGATCGCCAGGTTGCGGCTAGGGCTCCAATCGAGGAGGTTTAGATGATCGCCGTCCTGGAGACCAGCCGCATCGAGAATCTGACCGGCACTGAT
>NC_033800.1:37594402-37660853 GCF_001876935.1 Asparagus officinalis
GCAACTAAAGATTGTCTTTTAAATTTATTTTGCAAATGAGAAACCTTATTAAACAAAGGTGGTTTACTTAAAGAATTTGGCAAGTTTGAATATTTTTTTAAATCATAACAAAACTTAGCCAAATGGCCAAATCTACCACAAACATCATATTTAAAAATATGTGGTCTACTAGAAACATTTGGCAAATTAGATTTCTTTTTCAAATCAAAACAATATTTGGCCAAATGACCAAAACGACCACAAAGATCACATGAATACACATGAGCATGCATATGATGAACTTTATGAGAGTGTGCATATGTGAGTGTGATGATGAAGCTTGATGGGATGCACAAACATGATTAATCTTGATGGGTTTTTGTGCATTATAACAAAATCTAGCAAGGTGGCCTTTACGACCGCAATTAGTGCATTTATAGACTTTGTTATACATGTGTGCATAGTGTGTAGGTTTCTTAGAAGAGTTTGCATTAGACTTTGCACACAAGTCCATAAGCTTGTTATGATTATCAATGCATGTGTTTAAGGTTGAATCTAAACAAGATATGCGGTTTTTCACATGATTCAACTCATCATTAGATACAACACATATATTGTTATTTATAAAAGAAGCGGTATCATTTTGTATGTTCTCTACTTCTAACATGGCATTATTTTTAACATGAGATAAGCTAGTGATGGATGAGGTTAATTTTTTATTTTTCAAATTTAACATATCATTGTTTTCTTTAAGCATTATATTTTCATTTTCAATGATGTCAAATTTGGACACTAGCTTCTCATGATCGGATTTCAATTCTACATGCTTGCTTTTAAGATCAATAAAATTATTTTGTAATTTTGTATAGGCATGCAATAATTTCTCATATGCACAAGCGAGTTCATTGATGGATATATCACTTTCGGATTCCGAATCGCTTACCACACTAGGGCTATCGCCTAGTGGCCGTGTGCATGATGATGCTCCACACTCACTTGAAGAACAATCCTCCAAACTACGTCGGATTTCCTCCAAGTTGCCTTGATGTGCTTCTATGAATTTCCATAAATTGTAAGCACTATCAAAATGAACAAATTTGTTAGAAAAGGATGAGTCAAAGGCATTAAGCAAATATTCTAACAAAAGCTTGTTCATATTAAACATTTTATTATCATGATTGCTCCACTTAGATTTCTCCAATGTGGGCACAATATAAGCACAATCAATAATTTTCCATAAGTCAATATTTCTAGATTCAACAAATAGTTTAAATCTAGAAGCCCATTGTGCATAGGGAAAATTAATGAATTTAGGAGCAACATTGGATTCATAGCCTAAACAAAATACATTCATATTTAAGATATATATATGAACATATGCAAGCAAGACAAATGCAATCATAACTAGATTAACACAAATAAGATAACTTGGATCTTTAACTCAAGGTGGTTAGACCTTAAATCAAAGAGCACCAAGCTCTGATACCAATTGTTAGACCCTAGAGGGGGGGTGATTAGGGTCTTATGCTAATCTAATCCGATTAAATGCCAATTAAAACTAATTAACAAATATATTCTTGCAAGATAGATATACAAAGAGTTATGTGCAAGAATATGCAATATACAAAAGGTGATATATCCTATATGATAGAAATATATGTAAGGATATATAAACAATAAGATATATCCTAACAAAGAGATATAGACAATGTATGAGCAAGGATATATGAACTAACACAAGGGTAAAATAAACAATCTACACAAGTGATAGGGTAATATGATGAGCAATACACAAAGGCGATATAAGATATGAAAACAAGAATAAGAACGCCAATGCAATCACAAACAAAACGATATGTTTACGAGGTTCGGTCCCCACGACCTACGTCCCCGCTCCTCACCTCGAGGAGATCTCCACTATCACAACCGGGTTTTCTACGTTCACCCGAACAACGTTTACACCTCACAATACAATCACTATGCAATCACACCTCACACACTAAGTGTTGGTCCTAGCCCGTGTCCTCCTCCTCAAGTGCTCGGTTACAACCTCTCCCTAGGCACGTCAACCGTTACACCTCACAATACAATCACTATGCAATCATACCTCACACACTAAGTGTTGGTCCTAGCCCGTGTCCTTCTCCTCAAGTGCTCGGTTACAACATCTCCCTAGGCACGTCAACCGATGCCACTCCTCTTGGATTCGACCCCGTCTCTCACCATACACTTCTCTCGGTGTACAAGTGTATTACAAGTGAATCCTCATAATTAGGCACAATATAAATCAATTGATTGTTCTCTAAACAAGATGAGAACTCAATTAAGCTCACTCTCAATGTCACAAACCCACAAACCTAAATTATACTATGAATGTAAATACAATAAGCTCAATAGGTTGTGTGTGAACAAAGAGATAAAACAATATAAACTCAATATGAAATTTAGCTTATGAAATTAAGAACAAACTTATAAAAGGCTAGAATTGAGTTTAAGGAAACTTCTCTATAGATGACAAGAGAGAAGGAGAAGAATGAATGCTCAAACACCAAGGATGATCTACACTTGCTCTTGTGAAATTTGCTCCACAAACCAAACTCTTGTAAATGCTTAAAAGGTTTTTAAACAAACACTAAAAGCAAACTTAAAACCTTGATTAAAACTTTCTTAAACTTGTTTTAAAAACTCTCTTAGATAGCTTGAAAGTTGAAGGCAATGGGGTATTTATACCCTCTCACAACTCAGCCAAAAACGTGAGCAAAAGACAAAAAACAACGGTCAAAAAACTAGCCGTTGGAAGCAGAAAAAGACCTCGTCGGTCGACCGGAATTTTCATCGGTCGACCGGAAAATTTCATCGGTCGACCGGACCGGTCGACCGACAGTCTCTCTGTCGCCCAGTGAGCATTTGAACTCAGGTTCGGTTTTGTAAAATCAATTATAAATAGTAAAACAGCTCCAAAAATTATGAAATTTTGTAAGAAGGTTCTAGACATATATAATGACATGTTAGAGAAAGAATTTATGAAAAATAATTTCCCAATTGAGAGAAATAAATATTTGAACACAGATTTACAGTTTCTGAAAAACTGCTGACATACACAATTTTGTAAAATCAATTGGGCATAGTAAATCAACTCCAAAAATAGTAAAAACTGGAGGAAAGTTTCTAAACATGTAGATAAACATCTCAGAGAAAGAATTTTTCAAATATCACTTCCGATTTGTGAAAACTCATCAGTTTTGTAAAACATGCACGAACATGTGCACGAACGAAAACGTGAATTTGTAAATTCCTTTAAACATAACAAATCAATTCCAAACTTGATGAAACTTTGAGAAATGTTTGCAAATGATATTTTGAACATGTTACAAAAAGAATTTTCCAATTTGCATTTCCCAATTGTGAAATCTCATTATTTTGCAAAAGTGTTCAAAACATGAAAAAAGTGATATACATGAAGTTTGATGTTTTGACATAAACAATGTTTTGAAACTTTGCACAATGATTATATAGACTTGATAAAATATGTATATGATGATTGTTAAGTCTATAAACTGAGAATACAATATTTGAGCTTAGAAACCAAATACGTGTGTGTATATGATATTGAGCTTAGAGTATCTAACACACATAATATAAAACCTAAACTAGATTACCCAAGCCGATCTTGATCTTCAATAAGCTTGACTTGGTACACTTTGCGGATAAAGCTTGAACTTGATCTTTAACTTGAATTGTATATTGCTTCACTCCACAATTCCGCCAACCTCTATTTGATATGATCGTTGAAGCTCTATTCCATCCATCATCCAACAACGTTGTTTGTCTACAATATATAGAAAAACACAAATACTAGACAAACAACATTAGTGGTAAAGTTTGTCTACAATATATAGAAAAACACAAATACTAGACAAACAACATTAGTGGTAAATTGTTTGTTAAACATCATCAAAACAAAATACTAGACAAACAACATTAGTGGTAAATTGTTTGTTAAACATCATCAAAACAAAGAGGCCAACATATACATCGCTCATCCACAAACCAAAGTTAATTTTGTTGTCATACTTAACCACACTAATCTTAGTGTTCTGAAAACTAACTTGTATTGTATTCGCCATTGGCTTGTTGCTTTCACCTTCTTCTCCCATTATGAACTAACTCCAAATTGTAGAGAAAGAACAAATTTGATAGAAATTAGGAACCACCCAACCGAACCCTAGATCGGATTCCAAATAGATCTCCTATCCACACGAGGAAAGCAAAATCTCCAATGACAGCTCCTAATGCTATCTCCAACGAAGCCTAGAACTCCAAGAACCAAGCTTCACACAAGAATCTTCCTCCACCAAACTCCAAAATCCTAGATCTGAAATCTAGGCTCTGATACCACTTGTTGCGCGTAGCGGAAATTTCAGCAGTATTTCGGCTGCACAACAAGAGAGTCAGATCGCAATAGGAATTCCTGCTTCACAAAGAAAACAAGAACCTTAAGCAAAATATATCAACCAAGTGAGATATCAGCTCTTCCTCTTATCAGTTCTAGGACTGACCTGTCGAGGGAACCTAAAAGCTATTATAAATCACACAAATAGCGAGACAACTAATTTTACATGGTTCGGCAAATTGCCTACGTCCATAGGGTAAAAGGAGGGGGAGATCTACTACTAAAGGGAGAGAATACAACTAGGATTTATAATCACTCAATCTAAATCCTCACATAAACTCTCAGATCCCTCACACAAATATCTCTCTCAAAAGGGATGCACAAACCAAAGAAGGGACTGCTCTTTTTCTTTCTACAGCCACACACTTCTCTCCGCCTTCTCCTTTTCTTCTGCTCTGCCTTGCGCACTGCAGCCACATAAATTAAACCCAAATTCCTTTGCACACTCTACCCTAGGAAAAATCTAGCTTCTTTATAAATCTGGAAATCGGGTGGGCCAACCTCACGTCCAAGAAACAAAACCGCATCACAAGCCTGTGGCCCCCATGCAACACGTGAAAACGTGTTCACACATTGAAGTTGTCTTTGTGCTAACACAGACACAAACAACAGATCAATGCATCGAAAATACTAAGTACACGAACGATAAGTATGTATGATGTGTCTGGCACATCACGGCTTCATAGTAGATGTATACATGCGACATTAGTTGCCAACCCCTCCATATATAATTCACTAGTAGAAAATCACGTAATCTAGATAGACTTTTTTTTGTCTAGAATGTATTAATCTAGACGGAAATTTTTCGTCTAGAATATTCTGTCTAGAATAAAATATTCTAGACGGAAAATTCCATCTAGAATAGTATCCTAGACGGTTCCTTTATTTTTTATTTTTTTAAAACTAACCAGGTATTCTAGACGAAAATTTCCGTCTAGAATAGTATCCTAGACGGAAATTTCCGT
This sequence comes from Asparagus officinalis, assembly GCF_001876935.1. Classification (NCBI taxonomy): domain Eukaryota; kingdom Viridiplantae; phylum Streptophyta; class Magnoliopsida; order Asparagales; family Asparagaceae; genus Asparagus; species Asparagus officinalis. The sequence goes on from NC_033800.1 coordinate 37,599,800, forward strand.
CAAGAATACATAGACCAATTTTTTTTAAAAAATTCACCCAATAAAACCCGCGAATGCCCTCTTTTCCCCCCTAAAACGAATAATTCATCCCCAAATTTGTTTTCATTTCAGGAACCCCCCTCCTACTCCTCCCTCTCCCTCTCCCTCCTCAACCTCACCCCCTACCCCTCTGTAAAACCCTGATAATTTATGAATAATATAATTAATGTGTGATAAATTATGATATGTGGATATTTAGTATGATAAAGATCATTTAATGGTATATGAATATAATACCATGTGTTTTGAGTATGAACGAGTTCATACATGAGAGAGGAAAGAGTCAAAACATGCACAATGGCCAAACACATAGGAAACTAGAAAAATCCCAGTCCGGTCGACCGCCGTGTTTTCCCTGATATATATATATATATATATATATGAGTTTTTCACGTTTTATTCAGTATTCCTAAGAACCCTAACTGCCACCAAACCCCCAAAACCCTAGTTTGATTTTTTGGAGAAGATTGGAGGTTTTCAAGTTGGGTTTTTGTTGATTTTTGGCTTTTGGAGTGGACATCTCCTTCGACGTTGCTTCTAACACATTTTCCTACAACCCCAGACAAGTATCATCTCTGCTAATCTCCCTCCCAGTTTTTAAAAGGTTTTTAAAGAGATTTAAACATGTTTTGTAGAGCCTAAACGACTAGATTATGTATAAAATATAACTCTTTTGTATTATATGCATAAATATTAGGTCTTTTCATGCTAAAAAGGTTGAGCACAAATTTTACAGATGTATTTAAGATCTGAAGATGATTTTAAAACATTGTTAATCTAAAGAAATAAGTTTGATTTATCTTTTTGAGCTTTTATGCATGTTTTAGGGTTTTGAGTATAAATCTAATGCATAAAATCATGGTTATACATGTTGAGTTTGTTTCCAGATGTTCCTATCTACTGTGGCATGTTTGCATGCAAGTTTCATGAAGTTCTAAACATATTTATATCAAGAAAACACAACGTGAACACGACACACACACACAAATATGTGAAAAACTGTAATTTGGGTTCACGGTCGACCGCCACGGTCGACCGCGTGCAGGACAGAGACTTGGGTAGTCTCTGGAGTCCGTCACGGTCGACCGCCACGGTCGACCGCCAGTCTGTTTCGGCCTGTGCATATTTAATTGGTTTGGTTTTGGTTTTTCGAGCGAATCTCTCAACCTTATGATGATAGACTATAAGATTAGTGGTTGTTAAACACCTGGATTGATGGTGAATATCAGATGTGGTCATGCACACCGAGATTTGGTGCATGTATGCTTAGATTGTGTTAGATTGACACACTTTTAACACAAGTTAAACTGATAAACACATATGAATAGTGTTGTTTTAGATGTACCCGGAAATAGGGAGATGAAACCTATTTGCCGCAGAACGATTGAGTAAGAGTATTATAAAAGTATTGTTATTACACGTATCAGGAAGAGGGAGATAATAAATCTTATTGCCGCAGAGCGATTGAGTAAGAGCATTACAAGAGTATCGCTATAGCACAAGATGATGCACACATATATATTTGATCAAGTTTTACTTCCATGATGGATTACCCGTGAGTAGGGTATTTACTTTGAGATTTTGGCACACCCGTTATGGACGGCAGTTATATTTTGTTTTGGTTTGATTGGCATCCTCTTATATTAGAGCAGGCTACTCGGATATACTTCGAGATGAGATATTTATTCTTTATGTTGGAGATTGGAGTATGTTTCCTTGACTATTTGTTTTTTATTCATATAGAGCTATAGGAATGATTTGATATATGTATGTACTAACTCTATTTTCTTATATACTCCTACCCCTTCCCCTGGGGAGAGGTAGTGATGATCTCGCTAGCGCTTTGACGCTCATTGTTTCCCCTCTTTCAGGTAGCAAGCCTGGCACACGGAGAGTCACAGGTTGATGGGACATCTTAGTTATTCGTTTAGCTATTTATTATATTTTGTAGTTATTACAGAACTCCACATGTAGTTGATTATTTTCAGACTCTAGATTGGTATTTTATTTCATAGAGTTGAGAGCTATTGTGAGAATTTGTTTATTTGACTCGTTGTATTTGAGATTCAGTTCAGACTCAGAGATATATCTACTTCATTCCAGTTGGGCTCATTATTAATATTTCTTATGTTTCTTCTGTGTATATTTTCGGTGTTGTTCGATTTTGATTATTTACCTGTCTGTACCTTCATCTATTTATTGTTTCCACTAAAGAGATAGTAATTGTGATGGTGAAATATGTCGTAGCATGGTGTTTGGTGCTTGGCAGGTTTGACAATCTGGGTTTCACCTAGGACTGCAGCCTTGTGTGAACCCTAGGGCATCACAGCCCCTCTCTCCCCCTCTACTCCCTCTCCATCCATGGCCTCCACCACCTCTCACCGGAGCACATCAGAGCCAAGCACAACGGAGAAAAACTAGAGAGAGAGAGAGAGAGAGAGAGAGAGAGAGAGAAGAGATGGCGAGAGAAGCAGTTAGGGTGAGCACCACGTCGGCGTCCTGCGGGCCGCTGTGCCGTCGGAGCACCGTCGCGATGTCAGCGTCCCCGGTCATTTTTGCCGTCGAGCCTCGTAAAAAGTTTTGATTTTTTTGGGAATGTCCGATTGAGGTCCAAGTCCATGGTCCCTTTTATACTGAGAGAGCGAAATGACCATGGCCAGCGCTCTATGAAGGCCATAACGGCGCCCGAGGGTGAGATTTTCTCTTCAACTTTTTGCTGTTGTAGGAGGAGTATGTTTTACTTGACTACGCTGTTGAATGTTGAATTCTAGCTGTGGCTGTGAGTTTGTGTTTAAATTGAGAAATGCATGCCGACTGTTTGTTAAAATGCTTGTGTGAGTTTATCTGAATGAAATTGATCTTTACTTTGTGATTTATGTTTGTGAAGTGCGCCTCTACAAAGAGTGGAGAGGCATTTTGGGATGGAGATTTGATCTACATGCATTCTTGGCAAAATCATGGAAGGAACAAAAATCAATTTCATTCAAATCGGTGAGATATTCATCCTACCTGCAAGACTACAAATTTCGAGATTCACAAGTTCTGTTAGCAAACTATGGCTAAACATGACAAATTGGAAGGGTTTGTTAATGTTTCTTTGGAGGGTTCTGCTCACCCACTCCCTCTCACTACTATTTATCATCAGTTACACCCTGTGCAACCTACAGCGTATACATTTTTCCAGGTCATCTTTGGTAAAGGGTACCCCGTAAGTGATAATCATTCTGATTAATCTTATTCACCATGTTGACTTGTGCTATTCATTAAAATACTAAAGTTGGTTAAGTTCTTTGATACTTTCCATACTAACTCAGTGTACTCTATCATCTGGTTTTTGTCAAACATGTCTCATTTTCAGAATTACTTTGATCTTGGACTTAACATACTAATTAATACTCTGATCTTGGACTTTACATTGTCCAAGATCGGGAGGCCTGCGCCTGAGGCGAAGGGGATGATTGATACTATGTCGTTGCTTAGGCAGAGATTTAGGAGGAGAGCTGGGGACATGAAGGTAATTAATTATTTATTATTTAATTTTTTGCAGTAGTTTGTGAAATTTTTAGCATGTTATTTGCACTTCAATACCCCAAAGTTTCATCTTTTTTTAACTTTGATACCCTGTGAAGTTCAATTTTAGAACTTGATACCCCAAAGTGCAAAGAAGTTACTTTTTTTGTTCAAGAATATCAACATATAGAAAAGTAAATGATAAACAAATTTCCTTAACGTTTCCTTTTTTTTAACTACAGTATGGGCAGATTGAGGAACATAGTAAAGGTTTTGGGGGTATCAAATTGTTAAACTTACGTCAATTGTCAAAATAGAACTTCAGCATATCAAAAATAAATTAATGGCTGAAATTTTGGGGTAGTGAGGTGCAAATAAGTTAACTTTTAGGAATGTCGATTGTGAGTTGCTAAAGTCAGATGCTTTCTGTGTAGATGGCTACTTTGGCTACTTATTTTGGACTTGGACAACAAAGGCACAGGTGACACTCTCTAGCTCTTCCTATATTTTGTGTTCCTTTTAAGAATTTTAGGTAAGATTTTTGATATGGAAATCGATTGTTTACAGGAGCTTAATTTTCAGTTCCTGCTTACGCTCAGAATGATGAGGAAGAAGGTGAAGAAGGAGAAGAAGAGGGCCTGAGTAAATGTATAGGGAAGAAGTTGAAGAAGCTTCTGTAGTGTCATAGCCATTGTAAATAATTTATGTAAAAGTTTGTAAACAATTTATGTATCTCTCTACTATTTTGGTGAATGTATTATTTGAATATAATAAAATTTGATATTGGAATATAATTAGATTGTGTTGGATATAAATATATTTTATTGTTCAATATTGTGTACATGCACTCAAAGTAGATTTTGCAAAAAAAAACACTGTAGCATAGCATCCTAGATGAAAATTACGTCTAGGATGTTCAAATTCCGTCTAGAATAGCTTTTTTTTTAAAAAAAATTAAAAAAAATTAAAAAACATCCTTCCGTCTAGGATGAGTATCCTAGACGGAAATTTCCGTCTAGAATACTCATCCTAGACGGAAATTTTTTCCGGCTAGGATGAAGTATTCTAGACAGAATTTCTGTCTAGAATATTCCGTCTAGGATGTATTCTAGACGGTTTTGAATTCCATCTAGAATATTCCGTCTAGGGTGTATTCTAGACGGAATTTCCGTCTAGAATACTACATCCTAGACGGAAACTTCCTAGACGCGTATTCTATATTCTAGACGGAATTTCCGTCTAGAATACTACATCCTAGACGGAAACTTCCTAGACGCGTATTCTAGACGGAATTCCGTCTAGGAATACTACATCCTAGACGGAAACTTCCTAGACGCGTATTCTAGACGGAATTCCGTCTAGAATACACATCTTAGACGGAATTCTGAGTATCCTAGACGGAATTTTCCGTCTAGAATACCTTATTTTTTTACTTGTGATTCCTCCTTGAGCATTAAGTATGAGAGTTTTTGGGGAACTTTTGTACTTGCTGAGTTACTAGCTCCTTGGTCATGGTCTGTAAGGTTTGCCTACTCTATCACTGACAAGTCTTTTAAGGCTTTTTGGTGCTCTCTATCCTAGCTGATGGTTAATCTGGCAGAGTTTTGGCACTACAGAATTCGGAATTGATCAATTAGGTGCTCCTAAAATTGTACCCAGTTCATTTATGGAGGAGCCCTCTTGAGTTACCCCCGTTTGTTATGAAAATCCTTGGTTGATGACCATACTTTCTAAGTATTTTCCTGCTGCAATCGTCATTTCGTCCGTTTCTAATTTTCATACAGGGAAGGATGGGATGAATTGCAAACACTCACAAGGCCAGCATTCACGCCAAATACTGATTTATGCTCAAAAACCCAGTAACAGGGCTGGTTCATCCTAAATACGTCGTGGGTTCCGAGCGAAATGCTAGCGGCAAAGCGACAATCACAGCTAGAGGAGTTTCTCCAATGGCACGAAACAACAATAGAAATAAAGCTCTCTTCAGATGCAGACTTCAAAAGTTTGTGTGCTCGAGAACGTGCATTTGGCTTTTGTGACTCGAGGGCTTACATATTTTTGTAGTTTGCATGTGTGAATCGGTTGATATTGCACGCTTCATTCCTTTATCCTCAAGAGGGAACTAAGAAATCCTGCGTAGACGAAGTAGATGTAATGAGGTTGATCAGCTGGTCCGCATCCTGAAATAGAGCAGCAAACGAGCCTAACAACATTGATTAATTACTTTGATCTTCAAATTCTATGTTAGGCTCGTTAACTGAGGAGTTGTGCAGGGTTATTATCTGCATGTAAGGTTTGTTTTGGGGATTTCTGTTTTATTATTTGAAAATGAAGCTACCTCAAATTTTGGATCTGCTTTTCCTTCTTGGTTTTGTTTTAGTTTTGACTGCCTTTTTAAGTGTCCAATGTTGGATTTAAATCTAATTAAATCTATTTGTGGGCACATATGATTAATCAACGTGTATTACTATCTTTAAGGATAACCCACTTAAAGTGATCAATCAATTTGGGTTAATAGGTATTTAAATAAATCATGGGGGTTATATGTACAGATAACAGGTTGTAATTGTAATTTGATGAGGGGCCAAATTACAAATGTACAACACCTATATATAAGGGGTTATGATCCCTAATCTAGAGTTAACCACTCTCATTCTCTTATCCCCATCTAAAGAGATCCATAAGAGAGAAACCCTAAGGTTAGAAGATCATCAAAACCCTAATCAAGTTTTCTTCAATGGATTCAGGTATATGCTTCCGCACCTTTTGATTCTTGTTAATCTCTTTGAATTAAATCATGGCTTTATGGTTTAGATTTCAAGTTTTTATTAGATCTAACAAGTGGTATCAGAGCCACCATTGATTTGTTCTAAGAGATTAAGATTAAAATTAGGGTTCTTTGATCTTAATTTGTGTTTGATTCGGATCCATTCACGGATGAACATTAAAGTTTCTTATTTTCGGATGAACAGTAACCGTTTTATTTTCGGTGAACAGTAAAAATTTTAATTTTCGGGGAAAATTTTTTATTTTTTTGGATGAACAGTAAAGATTTTTATTTTCGGATGAATAGTAAAATTCTCGTGTTGTTTGGTTTTTCTTTCGATTTTTGGATCTGTAGCATTTATGAACTCTAAAGTTCATTTCTTTTGTGTTTGATTCAATTTTTGAGGTTTGGATCTAAATGATTTGAGTTCAAAAATTGACAGAAAAAAATAATTATCTTTTTTTTGGGATTTTTTGATTTGTCGTCAATCTCCAAAACTCCTCGTCGAAGTTGATTCAGCGGCGGCGGTTTCAGATTAAACCCTCAAGGGGTTCGTGCACATGAAAACGTGCTAAAATTAAGGAGGTGGTTACCACAATTTTTGGCGAGAAAACTTGCTAAAATTAAGGAGGTGGTTACCTCAATTTTTAAGGAGGTGGTTACCTCAATTTTGACGAGAAAACTTGCTAAAATTAAGGAGGTGGTTACCTCAATTTTTGGCGAGAAAACGTGCTAAAATTAAGGAGGTGGTTACCTCAATTTTGGGCGAGGCTTGAAAGCTTCAAACGAACCTTGCGTTCGTTCTCAAACGAACCCACGTTCGTTCTCTAATGAAACATGCGGTCGTCAAACGCTGCGTTCGTCGACGCTGCGTTCGTTCTCAAACGAACATTGCGTTCATTCGTTCATTGCATTCAAACGAACATTGCGTTCATTCGTTCATTGCGTTCAAACGAACATTGCGTTCGTTCGTTCATTGCGTTCATTCATTCACAACGAGTATATTGTAGAACTCGTTAAAGTTAGAGCACAGACCAAATAATCTGGGCTTTGTTTAATCTTTGGAACTTGTTTAAACATTGGCCTTGACTTGAGAATTTTATTAAGATTTTGGACCTGTGTTTAATTATCGGGTATAACAGGTATAAGCTCCTTTAAGCTCGTTTTGGGCACAAGGATTAATTGAATTTATCAATTAAATCCTATTTGTGGGTCATAATTCATTATGGGCCCTTAATTAAGCTATGGAAATTCAGTTGATTTAAATTAAATTATTTAATTTAAATTAAATTTGGTAGTGGATCAATTAGTTATTTCAAATAATATGACACTAAGGTATTAAAGTTGTCTTTCATTCTAAATGATCGATTGAAACAAGAAGTTGCCAAAGTAACCTCTCTTGTGTAGATTGTTCATGAGGGATGTTAGATGTTTGTTTGTATGTTTTCGTGTAAATATTTAATCGGCCCAAAGGAGGTTATTATTTATTTTTAGATTGCATACGCATCTGTGATGATAAATACGTGACGATTATAAGGTTTACATATGGATAATGAATCGATCCAAAGATAGTTTCATTATTTGACATGCGTTATTGTCAGTATTTGATCATTAGAATAAGGTATCACTTGCAATTAATATTACTGTCCAAAGACTTGATATTAATGTTGTACCAGATATCTTGAGATGGGATTTATCATTATTTGAATTTTATTGATCACTAATTAAGGTTAAAAATCTTTTGTTTATTTCAGCTAATGCATCTGCTGCAACAATTTCTGCTAACATCAACTCAATTCCTATGCTCAATGAGACTAATTTCAAGGTTTGGAAAAAGAACATTTTAATTGTTCTTGGCTGCATGGATTTAGACTTTGCATTAAGAACTGAACAACCCCAACCTCTCAATGCGGATAGCACTCCTGATGCAAAGAAGGAGTATGAGAAATGTGAGCGTTCAAATCGCATGAGTCTAATGATCATTAAGCGCGGCATTCCGGAAGCCTTTAGGGGCATAGAATCCGAAGGGATTACTAAGGCTAAAGATTTCCTTGCCAAAATTAAGAAACGTTTTGCGAAAAACGATAAGGTAGAAACAAGCACACTTTTAGCTCGCTTGATTTCAATAAAGTATAAGGGCAAAGGAAATATCAAGGAGTACATTATGGAAATGTCTCATATTGCTTCAAAGCTTAAGGTACTTAAACTCGATCTTTGTGATGAGTTATTAGTGCATCTGGTTCTGTTGTCTCTTCCTGCACAGTTTAATCAATTTAAGGTCAGTTATAACTGTCAAAAGGAGAAATGGACTCTAAATGAGCTCATTTCATACTGTGTGCAAGAAGAAGACAGGTTGAAGCAAGATAAGACAGAAAGTGCTCATTTGGCCTATGCCTCTAAGGATAAGGGCAAGAAAAGGAAGAATGATAAGGAAGCTGCTAAGGGTCCAGTTGAGAAGAAACAACATAAGGATAATCAGGGTTGTTTCTTCTGTAAGAAGCCTGGACATGTAAAGAAGGACTGTACAAAATATCACGCCTGGCGTGATAATAAGGGTACGTTCCTTGCTTTGGTCTGTTCTGAGGTTAATTTAGCTTCAGTACCTAGAAACACTTGGTGGTTAGACTCTGGTGCTACTACTCACATAAGTGTTTCTATGCAGGGTTGCCTGAGCTACCGAAAGCCAAGTGATGTTGGCATAAGCGTTTGGGTCATATCTCAAAAGGTAGAGTTGAGCGTCTTGTGTCTGATGGTATTTTGGATTCCCTTGATTTTTCAGATTTTAACGTATGTATTGAATGCATTAAGGGAAAACAGACCAAAGTAAAGAGATTAAGTGCCAATAGATCTTCGGATGTCTTAGAATTGATACATACTGATATTTGTGGGCCATTCCCTACGGTATCTTGGAATAGTCAACACTATTTTATATCATTCATAGACGATTACTCACGTTATGGGTACATATATCTCATTCATGAGAAATCTGAGTCTCTGGACATGTTCAAAGTTTTTAAAGCTGAAGTTGAGAATCAACTCAACAAAAGAATTAAAATAGTTAGATCTGATCGTGGTAGTGAGTACTACGGCAGATATGATGGTTCAGGTGAACAACGTTCAGGACCATTTGCTAGATACCTAGAGAAATGTGGTATTGTCCCACAGTACACCATGCCGGGTTCACCTAGCATGAATGGTGTAGCTGAAAGACGAAACATGACTCTTAAGGATATGATAAGAAATATGATTGCTCATTCTTCTTTACTAGAGTCTCTCTGGGGAGAAGCACTAAAGACAGCAGCTTACATTCTGAATAGAGTACCAAATAAAGCAGTTGCTAAAACACCTTATGAGCTTTGGACTGGTCGAAAGCCCAGTTTAAAGCATTTACATATTTGGGGATGTCCAGCTGAGGCAAGGCCTTATAGGCCAAATGAAAAGAAATTGGACTCCAAAACAGTTAGCAGCTACTTTATTGGGTACCCTGATCGCTCTAGGGGCTATAAGTTTTATGATCCCACTATAAGGAATATTTTTGAGACGGGAACAGCAACATTCTTTGAGGATGTTGAGTTTGGGGGGAGAAATAAGGTTAGAGACATTAGTTTTGAGGAGGAATTGGCTTCAGATCCAATCCATACAGTTACTTTTGACAATATTCAGGTTCCTATACCTGTTGTTGCTCAAGAAGTAAATCCGGAACCTCAAGATGATAATGTTGAACAACTCCCTGTTCCAGAAGAACAAACTCAACAACCTCAAGAACCAGTGCCATTAAGAAGATCCACGAGAGAAAGGAGAAATGCTATTCTGGATTATTATATTGTATTTCTCCAAGAACATGAGGAAAGTAGTGGAATGTTAGAAGATGATCCAATCAACTTCTCTCAGGCCATAAAAAGTTCTAACTCTCAACAGTGGATTGATGCCATGAATGAATAGTACAAGTCTATGCAAGACAATAAGGTTTGGGAACTTGTCCCGTTACCAGAAGGTGCAAAACCAAGTGGTTGTAAATGGATTTTTAAAACCAAGCGGGATGCAAATGGTAATGTGGAGAGGTATAAGGCACGTCTTGTGGCTAAAGGCTATACTCAAAAGGAATGTATTGATTATACAGAGTCTTTCTCTCCGGTTTCATCGAAAGACTCTTTCAGAATAATCATGGCACTTGTTGCTCATTATGATCTTGAGTTACATCAGATGGATGTTAAGACTGCATTTCTCAATGGAGACATTGATGAGATGATCTATATGGTGCAACCAGAAAACTTTGTGTCGGGAGACCCAAAGAATATGGTCTGCAAATTAAGGAAATCCATCTATGGACTCAAGCAAGCTCCTCGTCAATGGTATCATAAGTTTCAACAAATAGTTATCTCGTTCGGTTTTGAGATGAACATTGTTGATGACTGTGTATATCACAAGTTCAGTGGGAGTAAGTATATTTTTCTGGTTCTGTATGTGGATGACATCTTGCTTGCCACTAATGATATAGGCATGTTGCACGAAACCAAGAGATTTCTATCAAAGAATTTTGAGATGAAATATCTTGGGGATGCCTCTTTTATATTAGGAATCCAGATATATCGAGATCGCTCTCGGGATATTCTTGGATTATCACAAAAGAGCTATATCGATAAGGTACTTAAAATGTTTGGCATGCAAGACTGCAGACTAGGAGATACCCATGTTGCTAAAGGAGACAAGTTTAGTCTAAATCAGTGCCCTAAAGGCAACCTTAAAATTCAGGAAATGCAGAAGATTCCTTATGCTTCGGCTGTAGGAAGTTTAATGTATGTTCAGGTATGTACGCGTCCAGATATTACGTACATTGTTGGGATGTTAGGCAGATACTTAAGCAATCCTGGTATGGATCATTAGATAGCAGTCAAACGGGTTATGAGGTATCTTCAGAAAACAAAAGGTTATATGCTCACATATAGAAAATCAGAACAGTTGGAGGTCATTGGGTATTCGGATTCTGATTTTGCTGGATGCCAAGATAGCAGAAAGTCTACATCAGACTACATTTATATGTTAGCAGGAGGAGCTATATCATGGAAAAGTGTAAAACAGACACTCGTAGCTTCCTCTCATGGAAAAGTGTAAAACAGACACTCGTAGCTTCCTCCACTATGGCAGCAGAGTTTGTAGCTTGCTATGTGGCATCAAATCATGGAATATGGTTGCGAAATTTTGTCACTGGACTGCGCATTTTAGAAAATATTGAAAGACCACTGAGGTTATTTTGTGATAATAAATCTGCAGTTATGTATTCCAATAACAACAGGAGCTCAACTAAATCAAAACATATTGATATTAAGTTCCTGGTTGTAAAAGAAAGAGTACAGAGTGGACAGATATCTATAGAGTACATTGGGACAAACTCCATGATAGCAGATCCTCTTACTAAAGGATTGCCATCCAAGGTCTTTCATGAGCATACTACTCATATGGGTGTGGTGTTATTCAAGGATATCCTGATTTAGTGGGAGTTTATAACTTTCTGGTGCTTTGTGTTTGGTTGTATTGTCTGATCAGAATAAAGTATTCAGTTAAGACACTCTGTTATATTATGTTTAGTTTTGACCTCACTAAAGGAGGACCAGTTGAAATAGACATGTACTGATCACATTGCATGTAATTTTCATGCTGCACATCCATGATTGATCTATGTCGTTTGATTGTATTGGTATACGTGACCATTGATGGGTCGAGTCACGATAAATGTGACAAAGGCCGCTTTGATCCTATATTGATATAGTCAATGGGCAAGATTGTTTGGAAATATTTGAGCTCATAAGGTTATACACAATTTAAGAAATCATATGGTGCCCAAGTGGGAGATTATTGGATTTAAATCTAATTAAATCTATTTGTGGGCACATATGATTAATCAACGTGTATTACTATCTTTAAGGATAACCCACTTAAAGTGATCAATCAATTATGGTTAATAGGTATTTAAATAAATCATAGGGGTTATATGTGCAGATACCAGGTTATAATTGTAATTTGATGAGGGGCCAAATTATAAATGTACAACACCTATATATAAGGGGTTATGGTCCCTAATCTAGGGTTAACCACTCTCATTCTCTTATCCCCATCTAAAGAGATCCATAAGAGAGAAACCCTAAGGTTAGAAGATCATCAAAACCCTAATCAAGTTTTCTTCAATGGATTCAGGTATATACTTCCGCACCTTTTGATTCTTGTTAATCTCTTTGAAATAAATCATGGCTTTATGGTTTAGATCTCAAGTTTTTATTAGATCTAACATCCAAAATTTGATTCTAATCTGCCTTGATAAGGGTGTTCTCAAACTAAGTACTTTCCGTGTAAGTCTCCGCGTGGAAGTGTATTACAAAGGTCCGGTAGAGAATCTAATTGTACTGCAGTAGTAAATCAACCGTACAATTGCTCTTTCCTTAATTTAGTTTCCTTTCTCCATTATCGTCTTTCTACACGTACCTAGTTTGGTTTGCGGTAAACAAGCGTAGTGATGATGGAATGAAATGAAATGAGGGTAACAATGAAATTAATTCCCATTTTCATTTCATGTTCGCGTGTTGGCGTGATTAGGGAATCATGTTATTTTTTTAAAGTTTTTTATTATTATTATCTATACTACTAAATTAAAAACCAATTGAGGTGCCGCTGTTAATCTGGGTTTGAAGCACATAGCACAAGCCAACAGCGACGCAGAAGTGGGTGACAACTTCTCTTCCGCAGATTGACGCCCCCCTGTCCTCTCCAGTCCCTCGGCACAACTCGTTTAGAAGGTCTCTTAGCATCTTTGCAGTTTCTGAAGCATCCCAGTCTCATGTAAAGCTGCTGGTGTTATTTTTTGGTAGATGCTTTCCCTAGAAAACAATATATTAGGTCATATTGAGTCCAGTTTCGTTTTCTGATGTCTTCATCTCCTCTCTTTTGGTTAGACTATCTCAAGGTGTTGTTTATGTAATTATCCTTTAGTTCATGTATTACATATATTCTTTAATATATTTTATGCAGGGTATCTCACCCTGTTTTCAGTCAAAAAAAAAAAAACCAATTGAGGGCAACTAAAAAATTCAAGAAATGTAGGACATTAATTTCATCCTTTCGATTGTAATCGAGAGGGTATCGGTAATTTAACAAGAAAGAATTTCTTTTTCTATCTTTATTCTTCTTTTCTCTTCCTGTGTTCTAGAGGGTATCGGTAATTTAACAAGAAAGAATTTCTTTTTCTATCTTTATTCTTCTTTTCTCTTCCTGTGTTCTAGATCATTTTGGAATATCCAATGTCATGAAAAGGTTCTAGACCATTCTAAATTATTCAATATCATGAATAAGAAAGAAACACACACAACTAAATATCTGTTATATTTATTCTAAAAAAATATCATGAGAAATTGATGAATTTTAATAATATATATATGATTTTTTTAAAACAATAATCTAGACTTAAATCTACTACTATCTATACTACCATATAAAGAGAATAGTAGGTATATAGAAAAAAATTGGAGAGAAAAGAGCATCAAGCTCAAAAAATATAATTTTGTCAAAAACATCTTACCCTCTCTCGCCATGTCCTCGATTGAATGCATTCATTTTTTTTTTCATTCTTTCGAAAAAGAATTCATTCTTTCTTCCTTTACAAAAAATAAAACAAAATTATTCCATATTGATAATAAAAGTTTTAAAAATATTTGACTATAAACTCACAAAATGACCATATAGAAATCATAAACATAATTTAATGAGTAAAATAGATAAATTAATACTTTTGACAACAACTTCAGAGTCTACCAATATTTTAAGAAATGATTACCTTATCCTATTTTTTCCCCCTTTTTTTACCCCATAAGGTAAGTATGGGTCATCTTGAGGAGATCCAGCGAGCAGTATGTCGGATAACAACAACAATATTGAATGACAAAGTATTGCTGGAAAAAGAAAGTTGCCAATGCATGCTCATAAAATATAGATCGCGACCCTTAACGATATCATAACATCAATGTAGCTCAAGGGTCAAAATATTAATTTATTCATTAACCACAAAGAGACCTGCCAAGATGACACCAAGCCAACCTTTCAAGTCACATGACATGATGACATCCTCTTCGAAATTTCGCAGAATCTCATACGACAAACTGTGAACGGGCATATGCACATGAGCTTCTCTCTCAATCAATTCTGCATTAAAATTCTCTCAACTGTCTCCTCATCCATAACTACTGCACCGCAACAGTACTGCTTTAATCGGTTGTTCCCTGCGATGTTTCCACTAGGTTTCCTATCAGAACAAATTGTTGTTGGGAAAATCATAGACGTTGCCCGCGGTGGTCAAATTACTCAATGGCCCTCAACTAATTAATACTTCTGCTCCGATCAGAACGCTCCGCACCATGCAGGCCCTTCTAATAGAATTCTTACCCTACATTTCACTAATGCTTTGACGGAATAGGTAATGTAAAGAATCATCGGATACACATCACACATGCACAAGCAGAGCATATTTAGTAAGGTAACTAATTAAAGAAGAGACTTGAGTGATACCGAGTAGAGAGAGAGAACTTCTCTTATTTCTTGTGTGTTTTGTGGCACAATTGCATCTCTTATATTATACACAACTTGAACCTCTCTATAACGTTTTTATTCATGACAATAATCAAGTCATTAATGATTAATTACAATCAATTCGTTGTCAAAACCATGTGTGAAATGCATGAGTAATTTAGGGATCAATCAATATATGGTGACAAGTGACAACCATAACATTGTTATGTTGCCACATGAGTCTGCATATGTTATTTGTTGGATGAAATGAGATTACATACATTGTTTGATTTGTTTCGTGTGCCATTTGCTATACTTGATCAATTAAAAACTGTAAAAAAAATATTCTTTATTAGGCCGTAAGATGGTTACGATTCATAAAATAAGAAGGTCAATATACATTTTGATCATCATTAGCCTTTTTGATTAAAAAGTTTGAATAGATTTTTTTTTCAATCTGAAAGAATTTGGATTTTTTTATTAGAAAAACACAGTTGAGAGACCATGATTTTTTTATCATTGTCGTCGATTTATCTAATGGACGATTGTGAGTTATTCTAAATATAGCATTCATCCTACCTCCCATAAATTACACCCATTTTCTAATTTAATTTTCACTATAAGATAAATCACAATAATTAACTACACAAATAAATGGTTATGATGAGAGCAGTAGTCTTTTCATTAATTTTTGTAGCGTAGGGGACCCGAATCCAATCGGAAAGATTGTGCTGCTGACAAAGTGATAGTGAAAATATAAATATATACTCTGACATTTCTTGGCATATTGGTACGTTTAGCCAAAGCTACAAGTAAAATACCAATTGAGGGACGAGGGGGTTGGTAGTGGTGGTGAAACTTTCCCTATGTTTCTCAACCGCCTCTCCTCATACTCCTCCTTCCTCGACCAGCGCCGCCTATCTCCTATGCATCCTCCTTCCCTCGGAGATGTTCTCCACAGGAAACACGCCAAATTTAACAGTTGACACGTAAAGTTAATGGTGGAGATGTAAATTAATAGCTAAACAATACTAAAGTTAACCGTTAGTACATAAAGTTAATATAGAACATTAAATTTTGTAGTTAAAATGTTACTTCCTACCCTTATACTTTTATGCTACCTTTATATGTTAATTGTTAATTTTAATGCAATTAACAATTAATTAACTTTATGCCTTAACTATTAACTTCAACATATCTTTGGCAGAAAGCCACTTTTGCGCACGCATGGAGGCGGCACCGGTTAGGGAAGGTGGAGAAGAATGAGAGATGACTTGAGAAAGGAGATATTGCTTGTTGGGAATTTAAGGCCGAAATCCCTAAGACAGCAGAAACGTGATATAGAAAAAGTACACTAAGATTTAACGAGGTTCGGCAACTGCCTACGTCCTCGGGAGCCACACAGTTAATTTCTTATTAATTAAACAAGAAATTACACACAAGAGCAAATCTCAAACTGAGATTTCTCAATACAAACAAAAGCTAAACACTATAGCTACAGTGTCCCTCTTAAATACCCCTTAATTTCCTTCACCCCTCTTTAATTCTCTTTCTAAATTTCTTTTAATCACTTGAGAACAGAAGGAAGGAGAGAGAGAGAGAGAGAGAGAGAGAGAGAGAGAGAGAGAGAGAGAGAGAGAGAGAGAGAGAGAGGCTGGAGTTGAGATCACGAGAAGGGGAAAAACGCCACACCATAAACTAGGGTTTCGAGTTCCCCCTTTTTATAGAGGAACTCGATGATGGGCTGGCAATAGGCTGTCGCCAGCCAAGCACGCGCTCAAACTCGCCTGCGGTTAGATGTTGATGTCGTGTGTAAATCACGTGGACTTCGCCTGTGCAAAATCCGTCTGCCTCGAGCTCGCCTGCGGAAGTCTCGAACTCGCCTGCGTGGGACTCTCGAGCTCGCCAAAACTCCGATCTCGCCTGCAAGTTGCATCCGCCCCCAAACTCGCCCTCGTCGACCTCGAGCTTCTCGCCTGAATCGAGGTTTGATCTACACCTCAATTCCAACAATCTCCCACTTGGAGATCAAATCGACGTCAACAGGCTATCTCATCAAGCTCCTTCTCCTGTGTGGCTCCGCCCTCATCATCTATGCATGAAAGCCAACTGAAGTTGCGCACAACTCCAGTTTCTGAATGGTCACTGTCTTTGTTAGCATATCTGCTGGATTCTTACTTTCTAGAATCTTCTCCAGTTTCAACACATCATCTTCCAACAGGGATCTGATGAAGTGGTACCGAAGCGTAATATGCTTCGTTCTAGAATGAAATGCGGAATTCTTAGCCAAGTGAATCGCACTCTGACTATCGCTATGCAAGACATTCCTCTCCTGATTGAATCACAGCTCTGTTAACAAACCCTGAAGACATATCATCTCTTTACTAGCTTCAGTCACTATAACATACTCAGCTTCTGTAGTGGACAGAATGACAATCTTCTGTATCTGTGACATCCAACTAATATCTGTAGTTTTAACAGTGAATACATAGCCGGTGATGCTTCTTCGGTGATCGACTTCACCTCCAAAGTCTGCATCTACGTACCCTTGCACTTTCACCTCTCCCTTACCAAAGTACAAACACTTCTATGTGGTACCTTGTAGATACCTCAGAATCCACTTGACCGCTTCCCAATGAGTTTTTCCTGGATTCAACATAAACCGGCTGATCACTCCCACTGCATGGCTAATGTCTGACCTCGTACAGACCATTGCATACATCAAACTTCCGATAGGTGAGGCGTAAGGGACCTGAGCCATACTCTCTTTCTCTTCTTCTGACTGAGGAGACTGATCCTTCGATAGGCAAAAATGGCTGGCCAAGGGTGTGCTCATTAGCTTGGCGTCGCCTATGTTGAATCTTTGCAAAACACGGTTGATGTACTCCGTCTGAGATAACTGCAAGAGACCTCTCTTCTTATCTCTCGTGATTTGCATTCCAATGATCTTCTTCGCTGGACCCAAGTCCTTCATGTCAAACTCCTTTGACAGCTGCTGCTTTAAACTCCTGATATCCTCCATATCTGCTCTTGCAACCAACATATCATCAACGTACAGCAGTAGGATGATATAACTGGACTGATATATTTTGAAGTAGCAACAGTGGTCGGCGTTGTACTTCTGGAAACCTTCATTGTGCATAAAACCGTCAAACTTTTTGTACCACTGCCTTGGGGCTTGTTTCAGGCCATACAAGCTTTTCTTGAGTCTGCACACCAGGTTCTTCTTCTTTTCTTCTGAGAAACCTTCTGGCTGGTGAATGTATATCTCCTCTTCTAGATCTCCATGAAGAAACGTTGTCTTCACATCTAACTGCTCGAGATGAAGATCTTCAATAGCTACAATACTCATCACTATCCTGATAGTGTTTAGCTTCATCACGGGAGCAAAAATATCGATGTAGTCAATTCCTTCCTTCTGCTGGAATCCTTTAACAACTAACCGGTCCTTATATCTTCTGGAACCATCCTGCTCCTCTTTCACCCGGTACACCCATTTGTTGTGGATTGCCTTCTTACCCGTGGGCAACTCAGCTAGTTCCCACGTCCGGTTTGAGATGAGAGACTTCATCTCATCTTTCATAGCAAACTCCCACTTGCTCGCATCTCCACCCTGACAAGCTTCATCATAGATTTCAGGCTCCCCACCATCTGTCAACAACAGATAGTTCATATATCTTCTGTTGGGCACAGGAGGCCGTGAAGATCTCCTCAAAATCGGAGCTGGAGCGTCGGGCTCTTGCGAACCATCTTGTCCAACAGGTTCTTTTAGCTGAGGATATTCTGTATTGGGTTCTTCTGAGAGGTTACTCAGGACATCATCTGTATCTACAAATATTGACTCGCTCTCTGAGTCATCTGTCTTGTGCATGTCCTTGTACATCACCTTCTCGTTGAATATCACATCTTTGCTCCTGATCACTTTCTTGTTTTCGTTGTCCCAAATGCGGTAGCCGAACTCATCTTTACCATAGCCGATGAAAGTGCATTTCTTTGACTTGGGATCAAGCTTATTCCTACCTTGATCACTAATATGCACGTAAGCTACACAACCGAAAACTTTAAGATGTGAGACTTTTACCTCCTTTCCGCACCATACATCCTCTGGTATTCTGTGCTCTAATAGAACCGATGGACCTCGGTTGATCAAGTAAGCTGCTGTGTTGACCGTTTCTGCCCAAAACTACTTCGGTAGGCCTGATTATACCCGAATGCTTCTGGCTCTCTCTGTCAACGTTCGGTTCATCTGCTCAGCTACACCATTTTGCTGAGGCATGTCGGGCACGGTTCTCTCCATTCTGATCCCGTGCTCATAGCAGAACTTCTTGAATCCGGTGTCTTTATACTCACCGCCATTGTCGGTCCTGAGCTTCTTTATTCTCAGATTGGTCTCATTCTTGACCATAGCTTTCCATCTCCTGAAAGCTTCAAATACTTCTGACTTATGCTTCAGAAAGTAGACACACACTTTCCGAGAGTGATCATTAATAAAAGTCATGAAGTAGTGTTTTCCATCAATGGACGCGGTGGTTGTTGGTCCTCACACATCTGAGTGAACAAGCTCTAGCTTCTATTTCCTCGGGGTTCTACCACTTGTTTGAAAGCTGACTCTCTTCTGCTTTCCAAGTATGTATTCTTCACACATATCCATCTTCACTGACTACAGTCTTGGGAGTT
Source organism: Asparagus officinalis (assembly GCF_001876935.1). NCBI lineage: Eukaryota > Viridiplantae > Streptophyta > Magnoliopsida > Asparagales > Asparagaceae > Asparagus > Asparagus officinalis. The sequence continues at coordinate 37,619,343 of NC_033800.1, forward strand.
TTCCCTTTGTGTGCATGATTTTCATCCCCTTCTCACTCATATGACTGAGTCTCTGGTGCTACAGCTTTGAAGTCTCATTGCCTACTGCAACTGAGATCAAACAGCGTGCACCTGCTGTCATATATAGCGTACCAGTCTTCTTGCCTCTGGAAATCGACATTGCGCCCTTTGAGATCTTCCAATCATCTCTATGGAAGGTCATAGTGTATCCTTCGCCAGCCAACTGGCCTATGAATATTAAGTTCTTTCTCAAGTCGGGAATATGCCTGACGTCCTTCAGCTCCCATACTGACACGTTCAACTTAATTTTCACCACACCTTTGCTCACAATAGCACATGGTTGATCATCACCAAGGTATACGTATCCAAGATTTCTGGGAATATACTTCTTGAAGAATTCTTTCTGAGAAGTGGCATAGAACGACGCTCCTGAATCTAACACCCAAGATTCCTCCTTGCTCTCCAAAGAGCATATCAATGCGTCGTCTCCTCCTGAGGTGGAAGTGACATTCACCTCTGCCTTCGCTTCCTTCTCCTCTGCATTGGGTTCTTCCGAGAGGTTACTCGGGACATCATCTGCATCTACAAATATTGACTCGCTCTCTGAGTCATCTGTCTTGTGCATGTCCTTGTACATCACCTTCTCGTTGAATATCACATCTCTGCTCCGGATCACCTTCTTGTTTTCGTTGTCCCAAATGCGGTAGCCGAACTCATCTTCACCATAGCCGATGAAAGTGCATTTCTTTGACTTGGGATCAAGCTTATTCCTGCCTTGATCACTAATATGCACGTAAGCTACACAACCGAAAACTTTAAGATGTGAGAGTTTTACCTCCTTTCCGTACCATACCTCCTCTGGTATTCTGTGCTCCAATGGAACCGATGGACCTCGGTTGATCAAGTAAGCTGCTGTGTTGACCGCTTCTGCCCAGAACTGCTTCGGTAGGCCTGACTGTACCCGAATGCTTCTGGCTCTCTCTGTCAATGTTCGGTTCATCCGCTCAGCTACACCATTTTGCTGAGGCGTGCCGGGCACGGTTCTCTCCATTCTGATCCCGTGCTCATAGCAGAACTTCTTGAATCCGGTGTCTTCATACTCACCGCCATTGTCGGTCCTGAGCTTCTTTATTCTCAGACCGGTCTCATTCTCGATCATAGCTTTCCATCTCCTGAAAGCCTCAAATACTTCTGACTTATGCTTCAGAAAGTAGACCCACACTTTCCGAGAGTGATCATCGATAAAAGTCACGAAGTAGTGTTTTCCACCAATGGACGCGGTGGTTGTTGGTCCCCAAATATCTGAGTGAACGAGCTCTAGCTTCTGCTTCCTGGGGGTTCTGCCACTTGTCTGAAAGCTGACTCTCTTCTGCTTTCCAAGTATACATTCTTCACACATATCCATCTCCACTGACTGCAGTCCTGGGAGTTTCCCCTTTGTGTGCATGATTTTCATCCCCTTTTCACTCATATGACCGAGTCTCTGGTGCCACAGCTTTGAGGTCTCATTGCTAGCTGCAACTGAGATCGAACAATGTGCACCTGCTGTCATATACAGGGTACCAGTCTTCTTGCCTCGGGCAATTGTCATTGCGCCCTTTGAGATCTTCCAATCATCTCCATGGAAGGTTGTGGTGTATCCTTCGCCAGCCAACTGGCCTACGGATATTAAATTCTTTCTCAGGTCGGGAATATGCCTGACATCCTTCAGCTCCCATACTGACCCGTTCAACTTAATTTTTACCATGCCTTTACCCACAATAGCACATAGTTGATCATCACCAAGATATACGTATCCAAGATTTCCGGGGGTATACTTCTCGAAGAATTCTTTCTGAGAGGTAGCATGGAACGACGCTCCTGAATCTAACACCCAAGATTCCTCCTTGCTCTCCAAAGAGCATATCAATGCGTCGTCTCCTCCTGAGGTGGAAGTGACATTCACCTCTGCCTTCGCTTCCTTCTCCTTCTGTGCACTCTTGCACTGATTCTTGTAATGCCTGGTCTTTCCATAATTCCAACACTCGATAGCCTTCAAGCTGTTGCTTGGATTCCTTGACTTGGACCTCCTGTCCTTTGATCTACCTCTATAGTTTGATTTTTCTCGCCCGTTCACTCTGGTTGAATTTCTACCTCTTGACTCCGTATGCAATACTGAAGAGGTTGTAGCTTCACCCGATTCTCTCCGTCGGATCTCCTCACTGAGAACCAGATCACGAACATCATCGAACTTTAACTTGTTGCTTCCATACGAGCTACTCATAGCTATGACTGTAGCGTTCCAACTCTCTGGTAGGGAGGACAAAAGTATCAACGCCCGAACTTCCTCATCAAACTTAATTTCAACTGAACTCAATTGGGTTGTGACCGTGTTGAGTTCATTAAGGTGTTGTGCTACTGACGCGCCTTCCGCTATTCTCAGATTGAATAACTGCCGCATCAAATGAACTTTGTTCGTGAGTGATGGCTTCTCATACATATTTGAGAGTGCTGCCATAAGACCCGTCGTGGTCTTCTTCTTCACTATGTTGAATGCAACATTGCGAATCAACGTCAATCTGATAACTCTGAGTGCTTATCTATCTAGAAGGTTTCACTCATCTGCCTTCATAGAATCTGGCTTCTTCGCCGATAGTTGTTGATACAGATTTTTTTGATACAAATAATCCTCTATCTATATTTTTCAGAATCCAAAATCTGTTCCATCAAACTTCTCAAGTCTTATTTTTTCTTCATCTGCGGTCATGGCTCCTACTTGAATCTGACTTCCTCTAGATCGTTTCGCGCTCTGATACCAGTTGTTGGGAATTTAACGCCGAAATCCTTAAGACAGCAGAAACACGGTATAGAAAAAGTACACCAAGGTTTAACGAGGTTCGGCAACTGCATACGTCCTCGGGAGCCACACAGTTAATTTGTTATTAATCAAATAAGAAATTACACACAAGAGCAAATCTCAAACTGAGATTTCTTAATACAAACAAAATCTAAACACTATAGCTACAGTGTCTCTCTTAAATACCCCTTAATTTCCTTCACCCCTCTTTAATTCTCTTTCTAAATTTCTTTCAATCACTTGAGAACAGAAGGAGAGAGAGAGATCACAGGTGAGGATAGAGGGGGGCCGCCACTGGAGTTGAGATCGTGAGAAGGGGAAAAACGCCACACCAGAAACTAGGGTTTCGAGTTCCCCCTTTTTATAGAGGAACTTGATGACGGGCTAGCGACAGGCTGTCGCCAGCCAAGCACGCGCTCAAACTCGCCTACAGGTAGATGTCGATGTCACCTATAAATCGTGTGGACTTCGCCTGTGCAAAATCCGCCTGCCTCGAGCTCGCCTGCGGAAGTCTCGAACTCGCCTACGTGGGACTCTCGAGCTCGCCAAAACTCCGATCTCGCCTGCAAGTTGCATCCACCCCCAAACTCGCCCTCGTCGACCTCGAGCTTCTCGCCTGAATCGAGGTTTGATCTACACCTCAATTCCAACATTGCTAATTAAGGAAGGAAAAGATGAAAGGTAAAATAGTGAGCTAAAATGAGATTGACTCACTTGTTTTGATAGAGGAAACGTGGATGTACATGAGGAGCATTAGGGAGGAGGAAGGAGGAGATGGGGGTAGAGAGGGAGGCAGGAGAAAGGAGAAGAATGATGGAGGTAGCTGTTAGAACGTAGTTTATACAATATCCCTTATTTGAGTAATACCAAACTCTAATTTGTTACCGATGATTGTTAAAATGATATATTTCAGGTATAAATATGTATACGAAAGATACGACATGAAATGATACGAAAATCAACATTCATATTGATTTCAGCCATCATACCGTCGATGGTCACGATGATGACATCCATGGTCATGAGTCAATGAATGGATTATAATGCATAATCACAGAAAAATAGAAATAAGAATTAGAGCCATCGATGGAATATAAAGAACCATTGATGGTCAGCTATACCATATGTTATGACAACCCCAGGATAAACTAAAATCAATCACATGAAAGTACGAAAAATATCAAGAACACACGAACGTAAAAATATACTTTGTTCGGCTTGTAGTTTACGTCCACGGGCGAATGAAGAGAATAACTTTACTAATAGTGAGGAATACAAAGTGGAATCTCTCAATCACTTAATTCCAAATAACATCCCAAAATTCTCGTACAATCTCTCTAAATAAAAAGGAACAAAAGTATTTTTAATTCACGACAACGGGATTCTGAAGAGACTTCGTTTCTCTCTCTACGTCGGTGTTATAGTTGATGATATCTGAGACATGCTTTCTGCATATTATATATGATGTTGTTGCCGTCTCAACATCTCTTGGATCACAACTTCAAGAATTGCAGCCAAATACTAACTCTAGAGTCCTTAACAAGCTTGACCTTATCTCTGTTAGTTCTCATCCAAAGAGAATTCAAGTAATAGCAACCCATGTGCATGGATTGCTACTCTTGACGTGGGTGCCATGATGCTTTTGGATAGTCCAATTATTTTAGAAGTCTAATCACTTAATGTTAACTAATCCAACTTCTTAAGACATTAGTTGCACTAAGTCTTATCCATATTAACCAGGCTAATCAAAGAACTAGATTTGAGATCAATATTTGAGTCACAATATAATGTCATTGCTGAGCTACAGTGCATATTTGATGAACTCTAGAAACCAGATTTTAGTTCATCGATGGCCTACAGGGTCACCATTGATGGTGTTGATACGGGTGTATCTTCTCTTCGGAACTTAGCGATCCTCATGGGAGCTTGAGGATAGATGATTCTCATGATCGCATGAGAATAGAGGTGTCAAACAGTATAAGGGAACACAGGAGAAAGCGTGGAACGAGACGACGAGCAGAAGAATCGAAGTACCCAGTTTTCAGCCTGTGAGTTGACTCATTACAGTCATGAGTCGACTCATTAGGTTGAGTCAACTCATGACTGTCATGAGTCGACTCATCGCTGGTTGTTAAGATTTGTCCAGTTTCTGTCGAGTCGACTCATCACAGTCATGAGTCGACTCATCGAGGGTTTCCTGGTTCGTTTGGGATTCTGTTCACACGAATTCCTGTTGGTTTTGGGTCTGGTTATTTACCAAACTGCCATCCACATTTGTACACCTATATAAGGGATTGTTTTAGGGTTTCTAAACAATCAGAGAGTTAAATCATAAGAGATTAACTTGTAATTGAGATTTGGAGAGCTTGTTCTTCAATTCTAGAGTGAGATTGTGAGAGATTGTAAATTGCATACTCATAATCTAGAGAAGGTATTTTCCTTCGCCCAAAATCTGAGTTATTATTGTATTCTTATTATTTTCTCCTCAAACCACCTTTGATAATTCCGCGATCAAAGGTGCTTGCACGGCAACTCGTATCAGGTGTAGAGGGGACCATCAATGGTCATGTTTAACTATCAATGGTGATGACGTATTTTAGCAGATTTGATGTTTTAATCTCAACCATTCGTCAACCCCTTTCATCTTTAACTTCTACTATGATTCCTGCATCTCTTTCCTTTATTATCAAATGCTATATAAGATAGAAAGAGATCATATTTTGGAGAGGTTCTTGTATTAAGAAAAAAAGGGGGATTTTATTCTAGGTTTGTGTGCAGTCGATTTGTGATTCAATCCCCAAAGCCTCATCAAACTCTTTCTCGTCGCGCTCAGCATCTTCTAGTCATATCAGTGTGGACAGTTGCCATTGGATTTAACATCATCACTATTTTCTTCATCAAGCTTCGCTTCCAACTTTTAAAGAATGATTTTCTTAGAAAAAAGGTTGTAAGATCTTTTCAACTTTTGCTTAAACTATTTTGATAGTTTTTGTTTCATCTTGTTTGTATAGCGTACTCAAGATGGTGATAATTAAGGGTTTATGGCGCACTCAAGCCGGTGTTAATTGAGGGTTGAGACTAGATAGGACTAGATGTTACTCATTTACAAGGAGTTCGGTTGGACAACTGATTTTGGGTAGATTCCATGGTGCGGTCTTTTTAATTCTACTGGATCAGATTATGATTCAAATAAAATTTGATCATAGTAAGGATGCCCCTCAATGAGAAGAAAGTTTCTATCCGAACCACTATAAAATCTTGTGAGTTCATTGGTTTGTTTTTTATTTAGTTTTTTGCTTTTATTTTGATATTATTTCTATATAAATTCAATCATTTAGTGAAAATCTGTGCAAGCTTATTCACCCCGTCTAGGCTTGCATTTCAGTTCCAACAATAGCAAGGTGGAGGAGGAGGGAGTGGAAGGAGGGAGGTAAGATGAGATAGTCATGGAATCATGAAAGGGATGAGAGAGATTAGAGGAAGAATGTTTTTTTAGGAATGTCAAAATATAAAAGTTTAATCCCCAACCCTCACTACAACTTCGGAGTCTAGGTTTAACCTATGGTTAGAGAGACTTCAAGAATGGACATGCAAAAGTAGAGGAGGTTGATGCATTAGCTTTACATCAAGGGGGTAGAAGGTAAAAAAAAAAACAAGGAAGGAAACATCATTTCTCCCTATTTTTATTTTGGAAACATGTTATATGGGTCACAAATGATTATATGTGTACGAAATTTATTGCAGATCTTGTATTTTGTATTGGATACGTATTAATCATATTTTATGGTATTGCTCTATTTCAAAACTAGTGTTATTCAATAATTTTCGATATGTTGTTGTTGATGACTAAGATCACATAGTCAGTTGGATTGGATCCAGGGCGGGATCGGTTCCTCTTGGGCCCTCGTCGGGATGAGGTAGAGGAGATTGATAAACTTGGGTCACCTCCTTCTCTGACTTTATGTCTGGTTCTTGAACTGGGGTTGTCGATCACACTGCACAAGCAAAGAATTCGTGAGAGGACGGGGACCGGTTCCTCTGTGGTTCCTCCAATGATCAAGTAAGCTGGTGAGCTTGAGTGGGGGAAGGGGTAGGTTAGGAACTGATGAGGTTCTTGAGGGAGTTGTGTGCATGTGTGAGGGAGATCCAGTGATCTGTTGCTCTTGATCAGGCTATTATAGTGTTATTTTCAGAGAGAGAGAGATCCCTTCTCTTCGTTAGAAAAGTAAATATCTCAAAAAATCCTCCCTTTTTCTATAAGTTAGGGTAGTACCTTTATATATTTGGTGTGTGAAAGGTAGTGTCATCATTTTGAACGAGCACAGAAAGGTGGGGACAAAGTGCAAGCTGGCAGCGGAGTCATCCCTATTTCAACAGGTATCGGCTGATGACTGGGAAGTCACTTCAGTATGGGAGAGAACGTCTCTGCATTATTCAGGAAGTGATGGTGTGGTAGGGGTACGCTGGCAGCAGAGCTGGTCTTTGATTTATAGATGCCGGCTAGCGACTGGAGGAAAAGTTACTTCGGCATGGGAGAGAACGTCTCCATATTATCTGGGAAGTGATTGATGGGGGGCAGAGTGTAGGTAGCATGACAAGTCATAGAGACTATCGAGCTAAGGTCATGATGTGACTTGACCAGTGGGGGTTGTGATGCTGATACATAGTCAGAAGAAGAGACCCGAGGTGGGTATTATCCTTCAGATCAACTGAGGAATATCGCTCTTCGAGTCGTTCATGTAAAGCGTCAGATTGACAATCAAATGGGCCCTTGGTGAGTCGTATTTGAGAGAAAGTTGACTAATTCTGCCTTTCAAGTCGACATGGATAGCATACATTCGACGAGTCGGCGGAATAGGTACTTCTGCTAGTCTTAGGCCACCAAGTTAATTAGGGTCGCGCTTTCAGAAATGTGTCCATCCGTCCTTTGTCTATGCTTTGCATATATTTAGCAAATAAGAACACCATATAAGTTGGCCCTTTTTTACTTGGAGTCGGATTGAGTCGGGTCCGTGTGAAATAAGATAAGCTTCTTGTCCTTATAAATCCACTAGAGATGAGAAACTGAAGAGCTTCTGTTATTTGATGTGGCTGACGTCATCGGGCACCCCTCTGACATGACTTTGTTCTTATTGGCTGATGTTATTATGGATTTGAATTACCATTTCGGGAAGCAAAGCGTCATAGAATTAATGGGAGGCAGACTGATTTTCGAGCGTCAAAGCGTGGGGTAGTAAAGAGGTTGCGCTTTGTGTTTCAAGTAAAACGATTGAGATTCCTAGGTGAATCTTAGCCATTGGCTTCAAAGACACCGCGTCCCTTCAGATTAGCCTATGTGGCCCTTTAGAAATCTATAAATAGCTTTGCTAGGGCTGAGAAGATTTCTTTACGAACTCTTTCTCTAAAACATATTCAACATCCTTCCAAGCTTTTTGAGAGAAGGAAAACTTTTAATGGCGTATCAAGCTTTAATTACTGGCCATAGTGAGGAGAAGCGTGCTGCCCTTCTACTCATCCGTTCGAGGGTCTGCATGGATAATCTGGTGGGGCTTTATGATCAGTACGACATCCCCCAGGACTTTCACACTGGCGGCGTCGGAGATGAGTGAGCCAGTGTATAGCCATGGTAAGAATCGGATGTCGTTATACCTGGCTCATCTGGAATACGGTTTATGGCTACCCCTCCACCCATTTATTAGGGAGGTGCATACTATTTTGGGAGTTTCTCCTTTCTAGTTTTATCCGAATGCGATAGGGATTTTGGTGGCCTTCATAGTCATCTGCCACCGTGTTAGAGTTCAGCCAAGCCTGAGGTTGCTTGGACATCTGGTTTGCGTTGGGTCAGCTGAAGAGGACCCGCATTACTTTTACCACCACAATAGAGATTTTTAGCTTGTCTCTGACTCTTCAGGGCCGTACGAGAACAGGAGGAAGCGACATGTGTGGGTCTATGGTGCCGACAACATCTTTGCCTGTTTGGACTGGCCGGAGGCGAATAGGAACGCTTGGGGTCCGGTTGCCCTTAACAGTCCGGAGATGGGGGACTTGGAGAGGATCCGCTCCTATGTCAGGTCACGGGAGAGGGACGATCTATTTTATGATGCATCTCTTCAAGTAGCGGGCGTATCCATGGTTTTGTCCTCCATTGACAATCAGGCAAGAGCGTGTCCTCTTGCTCTTCTGCTGATGGAAAATCACAAGAGGGACGCAGAGGCCGCGAGGTTAGGTTCTGCTACCAAGCCTAAAAAAAGAGATTGAGGGAGGCTCTTGGAGCTAAGGAAGTGGCCTACTTGATGCCTCAGCGGCCGAAATTACCTCCGAATTAAGGGGGAGGATAAGGATCGAGAGGCGGCATCTAGCCGGATCGGTTGCGGGGCCTCAGCTAGCTAGAATGTGTCGGTTGGTTACTTAGTTTAACAGTTGATGCCGCCGTAAATAGGGCTCAAGCTGGGGACGCCGTTGGCCCTAGCTCTATGCCTGAGTCATCTCGCCGCTCTAGCAAGGAGCCTATGGGGGTCGAGGATGTCGAAGGACAAGCTGGAACTATGCCAGAACTTGAGGAGAATGATGCTGACGAGAGGATTCTGGGAGATATGCCAAGTGCTGGCATTCATCAGGCCCTCCAAGCTTGTTGGCTCAGGGGACTTTGTTGGAACATGCCTTGTTCAACCACCTCAAACATATGCATGAGTCATCTCTCGAATGGTAGGTAGAACAAGCCCAGGAGAGATCAGCCAAGGAAGAGGCACGGAAGAGGGTTGCTGCTTTAGAGGCCGAGTTGTCTCACATAGAGAATGCTTAGCGTCGGGAGCTGNCTGAGGGACTATCAATCCAATGTTCCGAACAGACTAGAACTATAAAGGATCTCCAAAGAGAAGTGGTTCTTCTGAAGATGGAGGTTGAGTCCAAGAAGCATCGCAGGGCGACAGCTGAGGTGGAGGCTCGATCGTGTTGCCGTTCCTTCGAGAAATCGAGGAGGGGTCTTGTAGAGCAGCAGTCAAAGAACAAAGTATCCGAGACAATGGTCAAGGACTTGGAGGATAAGCTCGCTCGCCTAGACTTGGATTAGTACAAGAAGAAAGTAGTCGACAAATGGCGTCATGGTGTCATAGGCCGAGTGGAGGTGGCTTTGACATGCAAGGCCGGAGTCAACTATTTTTCTTTGCTGGTACCTTCCCGCGTCTCTTGCTACCTCGATCTCTTGAGAGACGTTAAGAGGAGTGGGGTGGGGGTTGGATTTGATAGTGAGTGATAATGAGGGTGAACCATGGGATGGCACCACGACTATCGAGATTTCTGGAGAATCTTCTGCTACCATTGCCGACAGGAGGTCGCCGAGCCCTACTCTCGGGTCTGGCTAAGAGCTCTGAGGACTCGTCTCTTCCTTTATTGTTGTTATTTTTAAGGAGAGCTTGTAATGAAGCTTCTCTTCTAAATGAAAATTAACTTTTTTTCCATTCTGGATTTTGCCCTCATGTGCTCTTTGCTTATGTTTTAGCTTGAATAATCTGTAGCTTTGTTCTAATTGAGAGAACTAAATATTGTCTGAGGCGAATCAATCTTGATGTGTCGATCCATATATTGGGGGGTAGAGATGACTGATCCACCTATCACCTTATATTGGCTGAGCGATTTGATAAAAACTTGGTGAACGGACGTCCAAATTTGTGTGTCGAGAAGCAGTCAGCCGAGCATTCAAAGATTGCACTTTAGGCTTATGTAGAATGACATGAAGACATTTTGGCAAAATGAAAACCCTGAGATTGGGTACCTAGGTCTTACGTATGTGCGTAGGTCTTCAATATCCCCATATGGTAGAGAGGCGACTGTATGAGTCAACTATAGGGTTGGTGTCTTAGATTTATTCCTGAAAAGGTACCAAGGGCTTAGAATTCTACTGAGGAGTCGAATGCCTAGAACTTATAAAAGTTGACTAGGTCTTCGGCAACCTTGAGGCTAATTGACAACCCTAAAGTTGGGTGCCTAGGTCTTATGTAGGTGCCTAGGTCTTCGATATCCCCATATGATCGAGAGGTGACTATAGGAGTCGACCATAGGGTTGGTGCTTTGGGTTTAGTCCTAAAAAGGTAACAAGGGCTTGGAATTCGACTAAGGAGTCGAATGCCTAGAACTTATAGAAATTGACTAGGTCTTTGGCACCAAAGAGGGTAAGATAGGAGTTAATCCGTAGTTGGTGAGGATTCCATTGATATTGAAATTTACATGCTTGTGGAGAGTAGCTGTCATAGGCGCTTAACATTCAAGGGTATTGCAAGATTCTCCCGTTTGGGGTCTTTAGTCGAGAGGTGCTGGAACACAACTCTTCTATGACTATTTAGGGACCTTGCTGGTTAGGAACTGGTTTGCTTTGTTCGAGAATCTTTGCTAAGGGATGGCTCTGCTGAGAGCGAGGTTACCAGTACCGAACTTCCTGAGTCGGCTTTTGCCATTTATAGTTGCAAGTGATTTGCTAGTGCTTAGTGATGGGTGGCCAGAAGCACTATTTGCCATCTCATTAGCCAAGCTTCCTCTGAGTTCAAATCTTCATCGAGGTCTTGAAGGCGGATCTCCCTTGAGGAAACCTTAGGAGTAATAGGAGCTGGATCATTCTATGGATGGACAGATCTCCCTTGCGGGGATCATGTGGATCGCATGCTTCGACCATAAAAGTTTAGGTGACTTTTGTGGTGGGATTCATTCATGGAAACTCAAGAAGCTGGGGTTGTTTTCCCCAACAAGTTTAATCAGCCGGTGGGCTATTGAGTTTTTCCTGCAATCTCATCCCCGAAGAGCTAGAGTTGCTTTCTTCAAAACTGTTGCGGTTTTTATGAAGAAGCTTTGGAGGTAATAGAAGATCTTCCATCGTGTGGATGATCAACTTGGCAAATACTCCCAGAATAGTCACTATGGCTATGGAGGAGTATGACTATGTCGATTCTCCTCGTCCAAGACCAAACCTCCTTAGCTTGAGTAACACAACTCCGAGCTTCGTTTAGCTTAGGTGGCATAATTCTGGTGTTGTTTTGCAGGGCGAACATGGTCAGGCCCTTGTCCAAAACTTGGCAGATCTTCTTGAAAAAGAAAGGAGAGCCCCACGGTAGATGCCAAACTGTTGATGACTAAGATCACACAGTCAGTTTGATTGGGCGCCAAACTGTTGATGACTAAGATCACACAGTCATATCGTTATATAAATGGTCAAACTAGTTTGACCAAAATAGTATTTTCAAAACACATTTGAAAAAGAAACACCATAGCATGGTATTTTTTTTTTTAAAAACACAACAAAAAATACATTGATTACCAACACACCCTTATTGTTTGCTCATTTTATTAAGCTAGAATTTACATTGAGTTTAGTTTTGATTTTGTTGATACTCATTGTTTACACACACCCACTTGATCTTAAGCATTTTCATATATAGTATAATTATTGGGTTGTGGGGTTGTAATAATTAAGAGTGAGCTTAATTGAGTTCTTATCCATTATAGAGAATAAACCTTTGTATTTGAGCTATTATTGTGAGATCATATTGTAACACACAAGGACACCGAGAAGAGTGTGTGGTGAGAGACGTGATTAATTCCAAGAGTGGGGTCAGTAGTAAATCCTAGAGAGAGGTGGTAATTCCGAGCAGTTAAGAAAGGTGACACGTGAGAGGCCAACACTTAAGGTTATATTGTGTAGTTACAAGTGTGTGAGACTGTGAAAGTTTTCAGTGAGCTAAAAAACCGATTGTGAGGTGTAAACGTTTTGGGTGAACGTCAAAAACCCGTTGTGATAATGGATTCTCTCCGGGAGTGGGGAGCGGTGACGTAGGTCGGAAGGACCAAACTCCATGATCATATTATTTGTTTGATTGTCTCATTGTGCACTATCTCATTTGTTTAGTAGTTCATGTTTATATCACCCTTGTTTAATTCCATATACTTGCTCATGACTCATTGAATATCATACTTACAAGAATTTATAATTAATAAGTTTTAAATTAGTATTAATATCGGATTAGATTAGCACATACCCTATTCACCCACCCCCCACCCCCCAAAAAAAAAATCTTCTAGGGTAATTTCACTAAGATCTTCCTGACTGCTTCTATATCCTACTGTTGAACTCCATCTTTAGCAACTGCTTGACTTCCTCGATTTGACTACCTTGAAGATTGTTTGAGCCCGTACAGAGACCTCTTAAGAAGACAAACATTGTCCTCTTCACCTACGTGGAGATATCCCTTAGGCTACTTTATGTAAACGTGCTCCTCCAATTCTCCATGCAGAAATGTTATTTTAACATTCATCTGCTCCAACTCCAAATCATATTATGCAACAATAGCTAACAATAAACGAATGGACTTATGTGTAGGATCTGAAATAGATACACTTGAACACTAGAGGGAGGGTGAATAGTGTTCTTTTAAAATTTATGCAAAGTATATTATAAATTGTAAAGAAAAATGATAATCTCAGAAATTCACAATCACAAACACAAGGATTTATACTGGTTCCACCAATCCGGTGTACATCCAGTCCCCAAGCAAATACTGCTTGAGAGTTTTCACTATGATTTTGAATAAACTTACAAAATCAAACTCAAACCTGACCAATTTGCAAGTCCCTACAAATTGCAACACCAATTGACAAACACCTTGCCAATATGAACACCAATCTCTAAACCAAGAGATCAACCCTCTCAAACCCTAGAGGAATCCTTTTTGAAGCAAGAACACAATTGATCCTATAAGCCTTGAATGTGTAGTGAAGTGCAGCAGTGGCTTAGGATTCTTTTAATCTCTGTAAATTGCCTAAACAATAGGTTTTTGAATAATGTTCAGAGACAATTTCAGAAACTTCTCTTTTTCTCAAAATCTGAATATTTTTCACTTGAAAAATTGCACAAAGATCAAAGCTTATGGGTATGTATATATCTGCAATTTTTCTGAACAAATAACCTATTTATAGCCCTTGAAAAGACAAATTTTTGAACTTTAAAAACGTTTAAAAATGGCTATAAACAGTCATAAATTCAAACTTTAAAATCTGGAAAAACTGTATTTGTAGTCGACTACAATTGTCATTAGTCGACTACACTGAGTTCAAACAGACTCTGTGTATTCAGAAAATTTCTCAGTAGTCAACTACAAAGCTCATTAGTCGACTACACTGTATTTTGACAGAAACTGATAAAATGAAATTTACGTTCAGTAGTCGACTATAATGTTGATTAGTCGACTATACTGTAAAACAACAGAAACTTATGTTTCTGTCAAACACTTGAGTAGTCGACTATAATCCATTGTAGTCGACTATACTGTAAATTGAGTGTGTGTGATCAAGGCTTGTACAATAATTCTAAGTAAAGAAAATATAAAATACATTATCTCATTTGTTCTTCATTTTCTTCACTTCATAATGCCTTGAAAACATCTTGCACTTGTTCATATTCTGATATTGAAATCTGCATATAAAAGTTAGTGCACACACTGTATAAATTGTTATCATCAAAATACTATCATGGAGATATGATAATCAACATTCTCCCTCTTTTTGATGATAACAAATAATTTATGCCTAAGTATATATTTTATAATCAGATTAAAATATAATAAAATAACCATACTTACTCCCCCTGCATATATGCAAATGTGAGTCATATATAAATCTATAACAATACATAACAATACTTACATAACAATACTATTTCTCCCCCTTTGTTATCAACAAAAAGAGGAAAAACATCTATGCTAAACAAGACATTAATTCTTCAACATGAGCTAAAACTTCAAACAAATCATCCAGGTTATGAACATAGTCCATAACTTCACCCATCCAAATAGGTAGGCAAAGACTTGCCATAAAGACCAAAAGTTCCACAATGTTCATCACCATGATCTGTTTAAAATATGTAGCACATGCATTATCTAACCAAACATTATCATAGATAATAAAAACACACAATTAACATAAGTGACATAGTAGCAACATAAATAACATATTACATAAGTCCTAACAACTCACAACCACATAGTTTTTGAAACTTAAACAGAATAACATAATTGTTTTGAAACTTAAAATAAAAACATCTTAAGGTGTTGGAGGAGGTTGCTGTCCTTGAAAATATGCATTAAGATTTATGTCCAAGTCTTCAAATTTCTTGATTAGCTCTTCTTGATTGCTAATGATATATGAGTTCTGGGAATATAGAGCTCTTTGACCAGTTTCAAGTTCAAGAATACGTGCACTTAAAGTGTTGTATTGCACATCTGAAAAGCATGAGGGTTCTGTAGAAAATGGTGGTGGTTGACTTGAAGAAGCTCCTGCTTGAGTTGAAGATTGTGGAATTTATTCTTGATGAGGTTCAGGTTCATTTTGAGGATTATGTTCTTGAATTTTAAAGTTAGTCAATTTCATCCTAGTTAGGGCATTGGAATTAAAAAATTTAATAGAACGGACAACAGAATTTTCAGATTGGAGATCGACATGGAATTTGTCAAAGATTTTTGTTAGGAATGCACCATAAGGAAGAAATCTTCTTGGAATAGTCAAAAGATTGTCAAAGTAAACTTCAGCCCAATTAACTTGAATATTTCCCATTATAGCATATAGAGCTTTTGCTAAATCTAGGGAAATAAAATGAAAACTCCCAGTTTTTGGAAATAAGTTATAGGCTAGGATTCGTGCAATGAACCTAGGAATTGGACGAAGTTTGTTTGAGTTATTTAACGGTTTGCCATATCTAGGAAGAAATATATGATTAGATAACAGATCTGAATCATTCATCCTAACAGACCTAAGAAAAACTCCTTGATAAGGAATATTAAAGATTTTACCAATTGACTTTGTAGTTAAGTCAATTTCTATTCCTTTAACAAGAGTTTTAAGTTTTTCAGAACCACTAATAGTTCCCACACGTTCTATATTAGTATAACAAGAGTTTTAAGTTTTTCAGAACCACTAATAGTTCCCACACGTTCTATATTAGTATAGAACAGTTGTACAAGAAATGAATATTGTAGGCGTCTAAAAATGCCTATAGGTATCCATGTACAGCTCGAGACAGAGAGAAGGTGATGAACGCCACTATCTAAGTCTAAGATGATTATCCGACGCCGATGAACACATGAAGTGAAACGACGAACCGAATAGCCTATACACTCACCGGCCACCTCCAAATGGCTCGTGTACTCACCGGCTACCAAATCGGCAAACCAAGTGGCATGCGTGCTAATCGGCCACCTCCAAGCTATCCATGCATTCGCGAAACGAATCGGGAAAGCGTACAAGTCAACGAAACGACAAAATACACGTAACAACGGAACAAGTCAAAACTCGAAAAACAGATAAAGCCCCTGGCGGCCGAGTCGCGCCAAAGCGACCCGGCCAGACCAGTGGCTCGGCCAAGGGCCGAGCCACCAAATGGTGGCCCGTTTCTCAAGTGCATAGCCACGAATTTCAGAGAGGGTTAGCAGATCTTGGCGATCTCCTGTGCATAAAGAGTGGAGTTCGAGAGATCTGAGACCCGTCCCCTATTCCTCCGGATTTAAGCTTGGTCTTAAATCCCGAGAAGAGCTGTGGTTTTGCTTAGTCAAAATCACCGCTACTGCAATTACTTCCTTCGTGAAGTGAGAGCATTGATTATCCAACTTCTGCTAACCGGATCTGATCCGTGGCGGTCCACGGATATTAACGTCCCCGGCACAGGCAAAGAATCCACACAAGCAGCGGGTGATAAACGTCCGTTGTGCTGTTTGACAAGAGTTGTAATCTTTACTTTCATTGTATAAAGGAGATCTTATAAAAAAATCAATTTTTATTTGAGTTTATTGTAATGACCAAAGTTGTAATAGATTCGATAACAATGAAAACATCAACTTTTGACCCAAACAAGCTGGCGACCACAGTGGGAGCCAACAGCTTCGCTGCCGAAGTTGTTGTGCCGCAACTACGGATCCAGATCCCGGTTTACGAAGAGGTCGAGTACGAGTTCGACCAACTGAAATTCGAGGAGTATCTGTCGTCGTCCTCCTCCAGATCCTCCGCCCCTCGCAAGTGCAGGAGGATCAAGGCCCCCGTTGCTGCTACAACCCCGCCTTGTAATGCCCCTCTGGCCTCCAATGAGCCCGGATCTACAGATCTGGACCTTTCCTTCACCAAGGAGTTAATTACAGAAGGCACGCCAACCCTATCAAAGAGGGCATGCCAAATACAGCGCCAACAACTTGCGCGTCGACTCGGTAAGGCTTTGGAGCCAGTTGACGGGATTCGCTACAAAGAGGATCTAAAGTCCAGAAGGTGCAAACCCCTTCAGCAGCAAATGAATGGCGTATCCTCCAAGCCAACAGCGAATGAATGGATCCAAGTCAAACGAACCCGCTCAACCCTCGAGGAGCATATTCAGAAGTGTCATTCCTTGATTGCGCACGCACGGATCCCCATGCGAGAAGCGCAAAAGCTGAAGCAGAAAGAGGTGGTCAAGAAGCCACCAAGATCACACCGAGTCTGGAGGCCAAAGTCCAAACCGACATAAAAAACAACCCAAACGGTGCGTGTGCAATCAAGGCCAAATGGTGGCTCGGCCAAGTTCAAACCACCAAATGGTGGCTCGGCCAAAGTCAAACCACCAAATGGTGGTTTGAGCAAAACTCAGACTGGTTTGGTCCATTTTATTGCTGATTCACTTCCTACAGTCCCGTCTGAGTTTCCGGCGGCCCTTATTCCTGTCCCGATGAATTCTACACTCCCGGTGATGCCTCACGACTATGGAGACTTATCCCGTTTCAAGATGAGGATGACGGATCGCCTGGGTCCCTTACACGAGGATCGAGGCAATGTTTCGATCAAAGAACGCTTGGGTCCGGTGACTGAATCCCGAGCAATCACTCGAGCTGGGGGTCACACACGCCCTTGCAACAAGTGAGGGCCTTTCTATAATGGGAAAACCCCTGCGATTGATCGCCTCGGACGGCGAATTGAAGTCCAAGAGCCTGTCAAGAGTTCGCGTCCCCAAAAGCGCTGCTCTAAACGCGTGACTCTTGAGGACGCAAACAAGGCATCGAGTCCTCGGAAGGAAACGTATTCGTCAGGCTCTAAACGCGTGACTCTTGAGGACGCAAACAAGGCATCGAGTCCTCGGAAGGAAACGTATTCGTCAGACGATGACGTTATACCTGATGAGTCAAGGCATCGAGTCCTCGGAAGGAAACGTATTCGTCAGACGATGACGTTATACCTGATGAGTCATGCCAACAAACAATAGGTTGCTCCAATCATCAGACTGATGAGTTGTACTATCAAGCTAGGGGTATGAACAGATCTCGAAAGAGAGGTACCCGAGAAACGGAAACTCATTGTCCGTGCACAAATATTATCAGGGCAGTATTATCAGAGTGTAGCTGCCCCAAGACCGCTCCGCAGAGGGTCTCGGTATTTGAGAGGATCTCTAACGGAGCGACTAAGTCTAAGCCAAGACGTTTCCACAAGAAACGATCGGCCGTTCAAGGTGACAAACTTTCGGAAGTCACAATAAATATGGCTGATAAGGGAAAATCGATTCGACCTTCTAGCTCTGACCCGCTTGTATCGCATCGTCTAACCCGGTTACGATCAGGAACTATTAGACAAAGGGACTATCAGAGAATGCAGAGAGGGTTATCCTCGGATGATGAAGCATTGGATGCTAACTCGGCCATCGCTTCTGACCAAACGGTGTCTAGCCCAGGACAATCGCACGAGGTATTCATGGTCAACACCGAGCAAATCACCAAAATTCTCGAGGATGCTCTAAACAAACAGAAAGAGGCATTCAAGATCGAAATGGAAATGGCTATGCAACGAATGAGGGAAGAGCATGACCAACAAATTCGGGCTCTATCCAATCAGTTCGGTGAATCCAGCCACCGTAACCTTGCTCACCAAGTAGGTAGCGATTCAGATGTGGATGAACGTCTCAATACTGAGAACCCTCCCCTTAACGAAAACGCTGGGGGTGGCCCTACCAATAATGACAACACCGGGGGTGGCCCCGTTATTCCTCTTAAGAATCGTCCAAGCCCCGATACGAGCGAGGATGAGAAAATGAAAGATCTCGAGAGCAAAATCAACGCTCTGATGTCTGCTCAAGAGGTGAAAAGGACTGGTATTCTGTGTCCATATCCGAGAGAGTGGGATTCGATCCCGTATCCAGCGAAGTTCAACCTGATCAACTTCACACTATTTGATGGGAATGGTTCGCCCACTCAGCATTTGATCTACTTCAAGTCCCACTTGGGCATGATCTCCGGCAATGAAGCTTTGATGGTTCGGTTATTCGTTGGTACCCTTCGCGGGCCGGCCTTCGATTGGTATCGCCGTCTCAAGCCTGGAAGTATTAACAACTGGGACGATATGGAGAGTTCATTCCTTGGCAATTTCTTTGACGACGACGATGAGGTATCCATTAGGATGCTCTTCAATGAGAAGCAAGAAGATGACGAGACGGTCGAAGACTTCGTAAAGCGCTTCCGGAATAAGGCGATGAACTGCCAAGATCCGATCACAGAGGACTTCATCCTCCAAACCTGCCACAACAACCTCTCTTTGGACGTGCTAGAAGTTATGGGAGTTGCACCGTCCAACACTTGGAAATAGTTGAAGATGCGTGGAGAGCGGGCCGAACGCTTCCTCCGAAAGAAGAAGGCCGAGAGGAGCCAACCGACGACTAATCCTCCGAACTCGAACTTCGCCTCCCGTGGTAAGGGCAAGGCACCTGTAGCTGCTGTTGGTGCTAATCAAACATCGCAACAACAACCCCGAAGGCAGCAAAAGACTTTGGATCCGAAACTCCAAAAAGAATATTTCTTCAAGGACGAAGACATTCCAGCCATCTTCGAATCCCTCCTTGAAAACAACAAGATCAAGCTACCACCTATCGCAAATCAGGAGGAAGCTGACGATACTACGGATCCAAAGTACTGTGCGTACCACATGAGGGTCCTTCATCCCACTAAGGATTGCTTTGCTCTCAAGAATAGTATCCAAACCTTGGTTGAAGCCGGCGTTATATCGCTCAATTAAGCCGAATGAAGACTCCGACAAGTATAAGAGTATAAACTGCTCCTTTCAATACTCCAATAGGTATATGAATCTAAACTGTTTCCCACTCTCGACAGAAAGTTCCTGGAGAATTTTTACATGTAATATTCTTAAGGATAACCCAGTCATGTTACTCAGTACAATTTTAGACCCGGTTTCGTAAAGGAAGCTGGGGGTGGATGATTTATGTAACGGAAAGTTCCTAGAGAATCATATATTCTTAAGGATAACCCCACCCATTTTTGCAAAGAAAGCTGGGGGTGGATAATTCATGTAACGGGAAGTTCCCGGAAGAATGTTAAACGTAACATTCTTAGGGATAACCCGATCAATATGAACAAAGTGATAAACACTAAACTCCTATTATGATTTCCGAATACTCTTTTGCTGAGATGAGATTCGATCACTTCATTGGATCAATTTTCCCTCACAAAACTCTCATTGGTGTTTGATGACTCATAGTCTCCCACCACAAAATCCCCCACCGATCAGACTAATTGACGATGAGACCACCAAAATTCTTTCCTGTTTAATCCATTCAAACTTCCGCTATGTTCGTGCACTCAACACTTTCATGGTTAGAGTCCGGATATAATACTTAGAATTTTGATCTGTTAATCCTTGACGAATTGTCAAGCCCCTTCGTGTTAAGTCCTTATCACTTAACACCAAGAACCCCTATTGAGTGATTTGTACAAGTTAACACTCCCACTGTAGTTTGTACTCCCACTCTCGCTGTCCACTTGGTCAAACCTTCCTACAGTTAGGACCACAGTCAAAATCCCCTCCCGATTCCTGTAATGAACGAGAGGTCCACAAATCGAGTGATCAAACCTATAAAAATTAGGGTCATCTCACACTCTCACTTTCATTCGGTCAAACCTTTCTACAGTTAGGATCACAACCAAAATCTCCTCTCGATTCCTTCCATGAACGAGAGGCCCACTTTCAAATCGAGTGATCAAACCTTCTTACAGTTAGGATCACCTCAAACTCCCGCTTGGTCAAACCTTCCTACAATTAGGGCCAAAACCACAATTCATTCTCGATAAACGAGGAACCCACCTTTAGTTCGATAATCAAACCTTCTGACAGTTAGGGTTATCCGAATCTTTTTGATTCTCGGAGTGGAGATCCCACTCTTAGTTTCGCCTTTCCAGATTCTTGAAGTGGAGATCCCACTTGGAGTTTCTTTTTTCAACTGGAGATAGAATATAAAATTCTTCCTCTTCAGCTTTGGGAAAGAGAATATAAAATTCTTCCTCTCCCACATCGGGTTCGTCTTTTCCCCAAGAAGAAGACATCATTTTTTCAACTCCTAAAATCCGTGCTTCACACGTACGGGGAATTTTATCCCGAATCCTGAGTAGGGATAAGTCAATGCCTAACACGCGTTGCCGGTTTAGTCTTTCACCGATTAAAAAATGACACCAGAATCCAGTCTGGGGTATTTTATCCCAAAGCCTAAGTAGGGATAAGTCAACGCCTAACTCGCGTTGCTGGGTGGTTCGTTCCCGTAAAAACGACCAAGTCTACGTATTCAGCATCGTAGCAACAAAATTCCATGCCTTTTATGCATGGGAAATTTTATCCCGGATTCTGAGTAGGGATAAGTCAATGCCTAACACGCGTTGCCGGTTTAGTCTTTCATCGATTTAAAAAAGACACCAGAATCCAGTCTGGGGTATTTTATCCCAAAGCCTAAGTAGGGATAAGTCAACGCCTAACCCGTGTTGCTGGGTGGTTCGTTCCCGTAAAAATGACTAAGTCTACGTATTCAGCATTGTAGCAACAAAAATCCATGCCTTTTATGCATGGGGAATTTTATCCCGAATCCTGAGTAGGGATAAGTCAACGCCTAACACGCGTTGCCGATTTAGTCTTTCACCGATTGAAAAAGACACCAGAATCCAGTCTGGGGTATTTTATCCCAAAGCCTAAGTAGGGATAAGTCAACGCCTAACCCGCGTTGCTGGGTAGTTCGTTCCCATAAAAACAACCAAGTCTACGTATTCAGCATCGTAGCAACAAAAATCCATACCTTTTATGCATGGGGAATTTTATCCCGAATCCTGAGTAAGGATAAGTCAACGCCTAACACGCGTTGCCGGTTTAGTCTTTCACCGATTGAAAAAGATACCAGAATCCAGTCTGGAGCATTTTATCCCGAAGCCTAAGTAGGGATAAGTCAACGCCTAACCCGCGTTGCTGGGTGGTTCGTTCCCGTAAAAACAACCAAGTCTACGTATTCATCATCATAGCAATAAAAACCCATGCCTTTTATGCATGGGGAATTTTATCCCGAAGCCTAAGTAGGGATAAGTCAACGCCTAACATGCGTTGCCGGTTAGTTCTTAACCGTAAAAAGAACAAAAGCCCACATATTCGACATTGTGATAGGTTATTATTCATAACAACAAAATCCGTGCTTCACACGTACGGGGAATTTTATCCCGAAGCCTAAGTAGGGATAAGTCAGCACCTAACATGCGTTGCCGGGTAGTCTATTCCCATAAGAAAGATGAAGTCTACGTATTCAATATCGTAGCACTAAGAGAGTTAACTCTCTTAGCACAATGTCACATGCGGAACGGACTTAAACAATCCGCATGCAAGCCCGATTCAAACGGTAATCGGTAAAGGCATGTCAAATCCATTGAAGGCTGAGGGTTTGCCAAAAATCCTAAATCTACGTCTGATACACGTTGTTGTTTAGTTTTTTCACAGGAGAAAGACGAAGTCTACGTATTTAATATCGTAGCACTAAAAGAGTTAACTCTTTTAGCATAACGTTACATGCAGAACGGACCATAAACAATCTGCATGCTAGCCCGACTCAAACGGTAGTCGGTAAAGGCTTATCAAACCCATTGATGGCTGAGAATTTGCCAAAAAATCTATAAATGCGAGTCATTGACGTATCAGCTTCATTAGTTGGTCTCGTGATTTGAGCATACAACGACTTCGAGATAAAATCCATATCTGCAGATGAAACAACTTTAATAGTTGGTCCTGCAGCCTAAATTTTGGAATTGCCATGCTCCAATACCTTAAGAGCTTAAACTGTGTATACTGCGGTAAACGTACGAGTATAAACTGTGTTAACGCCAATCAACGTGTTGTGATGAAAGTCAACGCCAATCAATACAAAACCCTAAGGCCAACACCGAGCAACGCGTAGCCCTAGGTCAACGCCGGTCAACGCGTTGTGACAAAGATAATCAGTTCAAAGTCAACTCAATGACACGAGCCAAAACTAACTAAGATAATCAGTTCAAAGTCAACTCAATGACACGAGCCAAAACTAACTCACCAATTTCGATTCAAGACTTTGACAACGGTCAGACGATAAACGTCAATGACACGAGCCAAAACTAACTCACCAATTTCGATTCAAGACTTTGACAACGGTCAGACGATAAACGCAGCGCCGGAAGAACTTCATCTATTCGACAAAGCATTGGATAGACTGAAGGCTGAGGAAGTCAAAAATTGAAACAGTTCACAGGTCTTTTGACACCGACTAAAGGCGGGGGACTATCATATCCAAAGCATTCCAGACTCCTACATAAAAGAATGAGTCTGAAATACTTTGGAAGGGGTATCTGTAGGCGTCTAAAAATGCCTATAGGTATCCATGTACAGCTCGAGACAGAGAGAAGGTGATGAACGCCACTATCTAAGTCTAAGAGGATTATCCGACGCCGATGAACACATGAAGCGAAACGGCGAACCGAATAGCCTATACACTCACCGGCCACCTCCAAATGGCCCGTGTATTCGCCAGCTACCAAATCGACAAACCAAGTGGCCTGCGTGCTAATCGGCCACCTCCAAGCTATCCATGCGTTCGCGAAACGAATCGGGAAAGCGTACAAGTCAACGAAACGACAAAATACGCATAACGACGGAACAAGTCAAAACCCAGAAAACAGATAAAGCCCCTGGCGGCAGAGTCACTCAGATCTGAGCCCCAAACGCGTTTTTGATGGTTTTGAGCGGTTTTCTTAGAATTTATCTATTCTAGGGGTTCCTAACTGACTTGATATCATCCATAAACATGGTTAGGCCATTATTGACTAAAGATATGACCAAATCCATCATTCTTATCCGAAAACTCCCCCAATCAAAGCCTATAAATATAGGCCTAGGGGTTCATTTCACGGGGAGGAGATCAAGAGGGTGAAACGCTGTCGAATTGGAGAGTGGAGCCACGAATTTACAGCAATGGTTAGCAGATCTTGGCGATCTCTTGTGCATAAAAAGTGGAGTTCGAGAGATCTGAGACCCGTCCCCTATTCCTCCGGATTTAAGCTTGGTCTTAAATCCCGAGAAGAGCCGTGATTTTGCTTAGTCAAAATCGCCGCTACTGCAATTACTTCCTTCGTGAAGTGAGAGCATTGATTATCCAACTTCTGCTACCCGGATCTGATCCGCGGCGGTCCACGGATATTAACGTCCCCGGCACAGGCAAAGAACCCACACAAGCAGCGGGTGATAAACGTCCGTTGCGCTGTTTGACAAGAGTTGTAATCTTTACTTTCATTGTATAAAGGAGATCTTATAAAAAGATCAATTTTTATTTGAGTTTATTGTAATGACCAAAGTTGTAATAGATTCGATAACAATGAAAACATCAACTTTTGACCCAAACAGATATGTGGGTTTTCTATTTTCAGCAGAGAATAATTCAAGCAATCCCATATTTTCAAAATATAAACTAAAATTCCAGGGTATAAAATCATCAAATTTCACAAATCGTCCTGGAAGAACTTCAAAAGTTGAATTTTTGTTAAATTTTTCTAATAAATCAGGACTTTTTAAATAGATGATGATTTCATCATTGACAGAGCTATGGGTTTTCTTAGCTTTCTTAGATCTAGACATGATGAAACAGATAAATAACCAAAAATTCAAAGATCAAGTTTAGAAATATACCCAAACTGTAGAAACCCTAGATTAGTCGACTATAGCTTGGATTAGTCAACTACTGAACTTGACTGCTTGACAGATTTGAAAGAGAATTGAAGAAATTGATGAAAATTTTGAGAGAAATGAAAATGCCCTAACCTGGATTCGTGGGTTCTGAGGAGAGGAAGATGAGGGTTCGGTTTTTAGAGAGTTAGTGGGTAGTTTTTGATTTTTACTTTATCTTTTAGATAGAAAATACAATGTATGGTTCAGATTTGATATTGAAATGAATGTAGGGTTAAGATTTGATGTATGATATGTGGCTAAGATTGATAGAGTTAAAAATCTATGGTTGAGATGTGTTTTACTTAAATGAAACGGATAATGGGTATTGGGTTTTGGGTTTAAATTTAAATAAAAAACCAATAAGCTTTTAAAACTGTAAAACTGAAAGTTTAGAATCAGTAGTCGACTAATATTCAAAGTAGTCGACTACAATGTAATCGACAGAAAGATGATTTTTATTTTTTAACTCTGAGTAGTCGACTAATCTGTACTGTAGTCGACTACACTGTAAACAACAGAAAGTTAATTTTAAGATTTTAATATAGAGTAGTCGACTATAAAGGTAAGTAGTCGACTACACTATAATTTTCAGAAAAAATTATTTGTAAAACTTATGCATGTAGTCGACTATAAGTCAAATTAGTCGACTATTAAGAGTATAAATGCATATGTGTTTGTTTTAAAAATTCAATTTAAATCTTCAATTGAACATATACCTAATTCCCTTCTTAAATTAACATAAATTTCTTCTTTTAAGGGTTTTGTTAATATATCTGCTATTTGTTTATCTGTAGGTATAAATTCTAAAGAAATGTCACCTTTAAGCACATGACTACGTAAAAAATGATGTCTAATATCAATGTGTTTTGTACGTGAATGTTGGATAGGATTTTTAGATAAATTAATTGCACTATAATTGTCACACATAATGGATGATATGGGACAATTTATGCCATAATCAGATAATGTTTGTTTCATCCATAATATTTGAGCACATGCAAGACTTACAGCAATATATTCAGCTTCAGTTGTTGATAATGATACTGAATTTTGTTTTTTACTAAACCAAGATACAAGTGAATGTCCTAAGAAATGACATGTTCCACTTGTACTTTTTCTATCAGATTTACATCCGGCAAAATCAGTATCACTATATGATAATAAATCAAATGAACTATGTTTTGGATAAAACAAACCATAATTTGTAGTATCTTTAATATATCTAAAAATTCTTTTCACTGCTTTAAGATGTGATTCTTTAGGATTAGATTAAAATCTAGCACATAAACATACACTAAACATAATGTCAGGTCTACTTACAGTAATGTAAAGAAGTGATCCAATCATACCTCGATAGAGCTTTTGATCAACATTCTTACAATTTTCATCTTTGTCAAGTGAAGTTGTGGTACTCATTGGTGTTGGTTTGCTTGTTGAATTTTCTAATCCGAAACGTTTGAGTAAATCTTTTGCATACTTGCTTTGATTGATGAATATTCATTCTTTTAATTGTTTAATTTGTAGTCCAAGGAAGAAATTTAGTTCACCCATATGACTTATTTCAAATTCATCCTGCATAGTCTTAGCAAATTCTTGACAAAGATTATTGTTAGTAGAACCAAATATAATATCATCTACATATATTTGAATTAGTAAAATATCTTTATTTATTTTCTTAATAAATAATTTTGAATCAACTTTTCCAATTTTAAAACCAGAAGTTAAAAGAAATTTCTTTAATCTATCATACCAAGCACAAGGTCCTTATTTAAGACCATATAAAGTTTTCTTAAGTTTAAAACCATGATTTGGAAAACTTTCATGTTCAAAACCTGGAGGTTGTTCTACAAAAACTTCTTCTTTTATAAAACCATTTAGAAAAGCACTTTTAACACCAATTTGAAATAATTTAAAATTCATAAAACATGCAAATGCAAGTAAAATTCTAATTGATTCTAATCGTGCAACTGGTGCAAAAGTTTCATCATAATCAATTCCTTCTTCTTGATTATAACCTTGAGCAACTAATCTAGCTTTGTTTCTAACAACTTGACCAAATTCATCTAATTTGTTTCTAAAAATCCATTTTGTTCCAATAATTGATTTATTTTGAGGTCTAGGTATAAGATCCTAAACATTATTTCTAGTAAATTGATTTAGTTCATCTTGCATAGCAATTATCCATGAATCATTAAGAAGTGCTTCTTTTATATTTTTCTTTTATATTTTTAGGTTCAATAGTTGAAATAAAAGCATTATGAGCAATCAAATTAAAATGAGATCTAGTAGTTACTTTATCAGAAATATTTCCTATAACTAAATCATGTGGATGATTTTTAACTTCTACAAAATCTTTAGGTAAATCATTTTGTAAATTATCATCTTTTGTAATATCTATCATTGTAGTATCATGAATAGTATCAATTATATCATCATCATTATTTAAAATAATAGGTGATTTTGAAAAATTTTCATCAAATGAAACATGTAAAGATTCTTCAATAACTAGTGTTCTTTTGTTATATATTCTATATGCTTTACTATGATTAGAATATCCAACAAAAATTCCTTCATCGGATTTAGAATCAAATTTATCTAAGTTATCCTTTGTGTTTAAGATAAAATATTTACAACCAAAAACTTTAAAGTAAGATACTTTAGGAATTTTGTTATAAAATAATTCATAAGAGGTTTTCTTTAAAATAGGTCTTAATAAAACTCTATTTAATATATAACAAGCTGTTGATACAGCTTCTGCCCAAAAATATTTAGGTAAATTACTATCACACAACATGGTTCTAGCACATTCTTATAAAGTTCTATTTTTCCTTTCTACAACTCTATTTTGTGGAGCAGCACGAGGAAAAGAAAAAGTATGTGATATACCATGTTTATCACAATAATTTGCAAATAATTCATTTTCAAATTCACCTCCATGATCACTATGTATGGAGATAATAGTAGATATTACATTTTTAGATTTGAAAGAAGATTTGTGCATTTTTCCTTGTTGACATGCATCACAAAAATTATTTTTAAAAGACATCTTAGGTAAACCATTTACTGAATCATTTTTAGAAATCTTAGACATATGTTTAAAGTTAACATGTCCAAAACGTTTATGCCATAAAATAGAATCATTAGATGATGCAATAAGACAATGTTCATTTGAAATATTATTCATAGATAACACATATATGTTATTTTTTCTATAACCTTTAAAAATAATGGTTATTAAATCAATATCATAAATTAAGCATGATTCTTTTTCAAAAACAATTTTAAAACCTTTATCACAAAGTTGACTAATACTAAGTAAATTATGTTTAAGACCATCAACTAATAAAACATTATCAATGATAGGTTTGTTTGGATTACCGACAGATCCAATACCGATGACTTTTCCTTTGTTGTTATCTCCAAAAGTAATGGTACCACCATCCTTGTTTTGAAAAGATGACAACAATTGTATGTTTTCAGTCATATGTTTGGAGCAACCACTATCCAAAATCCACCTATCTTTCTTGGGTACCTAAAAAAACATTTATATTTTGGTACCCATACTATGTTGGGTCCTTTAAATTAGCCTTTAGGAAACCAAACCCATGAAGAGTTTGATTTGCCTAAATAGTTAGGTGATAAACAAATATTTTTAATAAAATCAGAAATATAAAAATTCTTATGTAAAGAAGATAATTCTTTTGGAACCCAAATAGAAAAGAATTTTGATTTCTTTTTACACACATTTTCATTTCTATATTCATACAAATCACAAGAAGGTTTTACAAAAATTGTTTTCTTTGATTTATTTTTATTAAATTGAAAACCTAATCCTTTTGTCTTTTGTGATTCTCTTTGAAAAGAAAGAATGTTATTGAGATTTTCTTTACCTTTATTAAATTTGCTTACATTTAGACATATAACTTCATATCTTGATTTAAAAGAAGAAATATCTTTTTCTAAACTATTAATACGAATATTTAAATCATTACATTCTGATTTTAAATATTTATTCTCATTAGATAAACATTCATTTTCTTTAAGTAAAGAAAAAATTTCTTCTTTCAATTCAATTATTTGAGAATTAGAAAAAATAGAGGAATTTAAATCAAAAATTTCTTCAAGTAATCTTTTATTTTCACCTATAAGAAAATTATGTGATGTCTTTAATCTCACAAAAGTTTCATATAATTCATTGAAAGCATCTAAAAGTTCTTCATTTTCACTTACTTCATCTTGTGCCATGAAACACATGTGAGCACTTTCCTTTTCTTCAATTTCTTCATCTGAAGATGATTCATCACTATCATCCCAAGTGACTGCCATTGCTTTCCTTTTCTTGTTATTTTGAATGTTGTTGAAGTTGTTGAAATAACTTGACTTTTACTTATTCTTCAATATTGGACAATCTTTCTTCATATGCCCTGGTTTATTACACTTAAAACAAAGAGGGTTATTTGAAATTGAACTCTTAGATTCAAAATTACCTCGTTTTATAAATTTCTGAAATTTTCGTGCAAACATGCCCATTTCATCATCATCATCTGAATCTTCTTTATCGGAAGTAGTATTGAAAGCAAGAACTTTATTGTTCTTTGATTCTTCATCATTCTTTCTATCTTCAATTTGAACTTCATATGCCATAAGATTACCAATAAGATTTTTAACCGTAAGAGTTGACAAATCATTGGCTTCTTCAATTGCGGTAACTTTCTTTTCCCATTGTGGAGTAAGTGAACGAAGTATCTTTCTTATCATCTCCACTTGAGTATATGTTTTTCCAAGACCAATGAGAGAATTTGTAATGTCGGTGAATCTTGTAAACATTTATCCAATAGTCTTATTTTCCTTCATCTTAAACAATTCAAATCTGTGCACAAGAACAGAAATTTTAGATTCTTTAACTTTATTTGTACCTTCATGAGTTACCTCAAGTGTATGCCAAATATCGTATGCAGATGTGGCCGTTGACACCTTATTGAACTCATTCTTGTCAAGTGCACAAAATAATGCATTCATTGCTTTTGAATCCAAATTTGCATTATTTCTTTGAGAAGTAGTCCATTCTTCAAAAGGAGTTGTTGGCTTCTCATATTTTGTTTCTACGATGTTCCAAAGTTGTAGTTCAATCCATCGAACATTGGTGAACGATTTGTAGAGTGACCTTCTTTGAATTGTGATGTATTTGTAGATGCCATCTTTCACCTTGCTCTGATACCAAATGTAGGATCTGAAATAGATACACTTGAACACTAGAGGAGGGGTGGATAGTATTCTTTTAAAATTTATGCAAAGTATATTATAAATTGCAAAGAAAAATAGCAATCTCAGAAATTCACAATCACAAACACAAGGATTTATACTGGTTCCACCAATCCGGTGTACATCCAGTCCCCAAGCAAATCCCGCTTGAGAGTTTTCACTATGATTTTGAATAAACTTACAAAATCAAACTCAAACCTGACCAATTTGTAAGTCCCTACAAATTACAACACCAATTGACAAACACCTTGCCAATATGAACACCAATCTCTAAACCAATAGATCAACCCTCTCAAACCCGAGAGGAATCCTTTTTGAAGCAAGAACACAATTGATCCTATAAGCCTTGAATGTGTAGTGAAGTGCAGCAGTGGCTTAGGATTCTTTTAATCTCTATAAATTGCCTAAACAATAGGTTTTTGAATAATGTTCAGAGGCAATTTCAGAAACTTCTCTTTTTCTCAAAATCTAAATATTTTTCACTTGAAAAATTGCACAAAGATCAAAGCTTATGAGTATGTATATATCTGCAATTTTTCTGAACAAATAACCTATTTATAGCCCTTGAAAAGACAAATTTTTAAACTTTCCGTTATACGAGGGTTGCACCGAGTTCACAAGGCTTTCTTTTATGCTGAGGCTTCTTCATATCCAAACACTCAGTGGGATGGCTGTTACACATTTCGAGATGTTATTAGACTTGCTCAGGAAAGTCATTCCAGGCGGCGAGAAGAGCATCCCCACAACTTATTATGAAGCTCACAAGATTGTTGATACCCTGGGTCTTGATTACAAAAAGATAGACGCCTGTCCTAATGACTGCATCTTGTACAATAAGGGTAATGAAGGTCTAGAGGAATGTCCGACGTGTCATGTATCACGCTGGAAAAAACATACGGGCACATCTGAAGGCATATCATCGGATAAACAGTCCAGAATCCCTGTGAAGGTTCTCCGATATTTTTCTATTATTCCTAGGCTGCAGAGGTTTTATATGTCTGCCGAGCTGGCTGAGAATATGAGATGGCATTCGACCGTTAACATAGGGGATTTCTATAGTTAACCAACACACTAAGCATGTGTTAGTGTGTTCTAATATTGTGTGTTTGTGCGTGTGTGTGATCAAGGCTTGTACAATAATTCTAAATAAAGAAAATATAAAATACATTATCTCATCTGTTCTTCATTTTCTTCACTTCATAATGCCTTGAAAACATCTTGCACTTGTTCATATTCTGATATTGAAATCTGCATATAAAAGTTAGTGCACACACTATATAAATTGTTATCATCAAAATACTATCATGGAGATATGATAATCAACATTATGTTTGACTACGGGAGAAAAAATCTCATTGTAGTCCACTCCTTCCTTTTGAGCATATCCTTGGCAACCAACCTTGCCTTGAATTGCTCGCCATCTTTCTTCTGAAAGAACCACTTGCAACCAATCGCCTTTAAGACTCTTGGAAGATTAACCAGAACCCATGTTTGATTCTTCTCCAAAGACTCCATCTCCTACTCCATGACTGTAATCCACCTGTCATGATCATCTACTTCAACAGCCTCTCTGTAGCTACATAGGTCTCTAGCTTCTGTGAATAAAACAAAAAAATATGTGATCATTGTCTTCCCAACAATATCTAGTAGGTGGCACCACTGTACGGCTTAAGCGTCTCAACGCTATTGGCTACTCCTCTTGTGTAGTAGCTCTGTCTCCATCTTCGGTTGGAGTCTCATCGGTAGGCCCACTAGGGCTTGCAGGGCTTTTCGAAAACTCCACCTCTTGTACCCGAGAATCTGTAGAAGCATCTAGAGCTCCACCTTGCACCTTGTCTTCTGTCTTCAAATCTGCCTGCATGATAGCGTCTTCATCAAATACCACATCTCTACTGGTAAAGGCACTATGAGTCTCAGGATCCCATAACCGGTACCCTTTGACTCCAGAAGTGAATCCTATGAAGATATACTGTCTCAACTTGGACTCTAGCTTTTTTATCTTCTGACTGTCTACAAGACTATGCGTTGGACAATTAAATATGAGTAAATTTGAGTAGTCCACTGATTGTCCTCGCCGTATCTCCTCTAGGATCTGAAGATCAACGGTTGTAGATGGTGACCTGTTAATCAAATAACACGCATGATTTACCGCTTCCACCCAAAAACCTTTGGACATGCCTGCTTGTAGCAAGAGACTGCGGGCTCTTACCATCAGTGTCTGATTCATGCGTTCAGCTACTCCATTTTGTTCTGGTCGTCCTGGCACACTTAACTGATGTTGGATGCCTTCATCAGTCAAGTACTCTTTGAATTCTCCGGAGGTATACTCACCCCTATTATTTAACCTAAAGACTTTTAATTTCAGCCCCTTCTTATTTTCCACCAACGCCTTCCACTCCTTGAACTTCTGAAAAACCTCAGACTTCTGTTTCAAGAAATAGACCTAAAGCTTCCTGGAGAAATCATCAATGAAGGTAACATAATACCTCGCACCTCCAATGGATGCCTTCGGTGAGGGCCCCCCATACATCAGTGTGGAAAAGATCTAGCAACCCCTTGGACTTATGCTTCAAAGTAGAGAAAGATACTCTACGCTGCTTTCCCATAACACAATACTTACAAAAGTCAAGTTTGCATTGAGTTATTTCTGAAAGCACGCCCTTGCAGTGGAGTACTTGCAGACCCTATTGCTCATGTGTCCTAGACGCATGTACCAAAGTCTCGATTGACCAGTCTTCTCTTCTGCTATTGAAACATTGCCCTCAATGACGCTGCCTATAAGTTTGTACAAGTTCCTCGTGTGCTCTCCTTTCAGAACAGCAGTAGCATCCCTGAAGACTGTGATAGCTCCACCTTCACCACTGAACTTGCACTCTTGAGCCTCAAGAGCTCCCAACAAAAGAAGATTTTTTTTATGTCCGGAACATACCGAACATTAGGGAGAATCCTTTCCTGTCCATCGTGCATCTTCAACCTGATGTTCCCAATGCTAACAATCTGACACACTGCATCGTTCCTCATGAGAACCGATCCTCCAGAAACAAGCCTATAAGTACTGAACCACTCCCTCCTTGGGAACATGTGATATGTGCATCCTGAATCAATCATCCGTATACTTGCCCATACCTGACTCCGCAGTCAGTACATCACAAAGATCTTCTACGACACCAGCATGATTATCCTTACCCTTAGTGTTGTCAGTCCCACCATCATGTTTCTTTAAGTACTCATTGTACGACTTGCAATCCTTCTTGAAGTGACCTGGTTGTTTGCACCAAAAACAGACGACAAAACTAGAATTTCTTGAGCCTTGACCGGATCCTTGCCCTTCGACTTCCCTTTCTTTACATTGGCCACTAGACATGAGGATTCCTCCTTGGTATTCGTCTTCCTGATGAGTTCATTATTCTGAAGCACTAAGATGACATCCTCCAACTCTAAAGTCTCCTTCCCATACATGATGGTAGTCGTCAAGTGATTGTAACTGGGTGGAAGCGAACACAGCAACTGAAGAGCTTGGTCTTCTTCTTCTAACTTCACCTCGAGAGCCAACAAATCGCCAATAATCCTATTGAAGATGTTCAAGTGTTGCAGAATAGGCGTATCTTCCTTCATCCGAAGTTCATATAGTTGCTTCTTCTTGAAGAGTTTATTTGACAAACTCTTCGTTATATACAAGCTTTCCAACTTACACCACATAGCCGCAGTCATGCTCTCGTTCATAACGTTGTAGAGCACCTCATCTAACAAGCACATGATAATTGTAACCTTTGCGCGGACATCTATGTCTTTCCACTCATCTTCATCTAAAGTGAATGGCTTCTTCTAAAAACCGTCTAGGGATCGGTGGACCCCTTCCTTCACTAGTAACGCCATGACGCGCATCTTCCACAAGAGAAAATTCGACTTGCCGTCAAATTTCTCCACCTCGAACTTGGTCACTGTCGTCTTGGTTGCCATAGTAGCTCTGATACCAATTGTTTGAATATTCAAGCCGCGGAAGATAAAACTTAAACAATTAAGAAACCCTAGATCTACCAAGCAATCAAGACAAACAGCAAACAACAAGATTTAACCTGGTTCTACACAATCATGATGATCTGTGTACGTCCATGGGGAGAAAGGTGTAGATCTTATTTCTTTTGAGAAGATATTACAAGAGGTTGAAACTACACACCCCTAACAAATGTGGAATATAGATCTCTCTTTTTTCTTCTTTTTTTTAAACCCATGGATTGATACAATATATATAGAGATTGATTTTGCTCAATCCTATTAGAACTCTAACTTGAATCCTAATTGAATTTCCCAATTCAATTAATTCCTTCAATCCAATCCTAATTAGGATAGTATAACTAATCCTAATTAGAGTCATCATGAACTCAACAATAAACCCATTGCTAAGAGTAGTATTTGTGCTATTGTTTGGTCGTAGTGAGGTAACCTTCTTTCATTGAGGGATATTAGCTAACAGGTTGTGAGCTAAGTTAAGAGTGAAGAGGGTGTCATCTGGTTCATAGGTGACAGGTTTAGTTTCGAGGGAGGTGGTGTGAGCATGATGAGATGTTATCCCACTAGAGAAGGATGGAGACGAGAGGACTAGTTCATTGAGAACTGAGTTGAGGGGAGGCGATAATGAGAAAGACAATAGGGTATTTTTGGGGTTTTACCCTTTTTGGGTAAGTACAGAATACAAATGCCTTGTATTTGATGCTTTGGGTTTAAAAATAAGTTAGTTGGAGATTATTTGGTGTATGAGTGGTTTTAAGAATGGATAGTTTTTAAATAAGTTAGAATAAAACTTTGGGTTAAAAGATAAATACCCCTTTCTTAAAAGCAAGGGGCTACAACACAGCTTTTGCTAAGTTAAATTTTTTAGATAAGCATTATTTTCCATAGCAATATTGCCTTTCCTACATATTGATTATTGGCTATTTCATCACCAACATTGAGAAAGGTCATCTTTTACACATCTAGCGGTTACTATACGTGGTCCATCAAGTGCTCAGCCAATCTGGTTCTCTTCCAACTAAACTATATTATCTAAACTATTCCTACACTACTTGACACAAAAGTGTGGAGTTATTCTACTTGAATTGCTATTAAACTTGATGTGTCATCATGGGCTTGGTAATATTTGGGTGTAGTAACGGAGGAATAGTTTACAAAGTACAGTCATATATATGGTCTAATATGCTCGTCGTCAATCAAGATGTTCTCTTCCAACTAATATTGATAACTCCGTTGCTCACAAATGGGCACGGTGGAGAAAGAGAGATTGAATGCATAAATGATTGAGAGGTGGGGGCGGGTCCGTCCGTTTCCAACTACTGGATATTAAAAGAGGCCGAACTGCAGGATGGGCTAGCTAGCTATAAATCGTGGAAAAGTACAATAGAGTGGGCAACAGCAAAGCATCTCTATTTTGTTTGTAAGTCTCTCTCTCTCTCAAAAGTATTCTTTCCTTCACTGTGTGTAGTATGTTAACTACTCTCTTTATATTATTAAACATTTAGAAATTTAGAAAACTTCATGGTGCCAAGTTTTTTGCTCCTGAAGATTTGAAGTGCCTGACATTTTACTTTCTTTGTGCTCTTAATATGCCGTCGTATCTGTTAGTCTATGACCTGACGTTTGTAATGGGAGTGTTATTAAGGAGGTCATTTTTTGTAGATTTTTCTCTATTCTTTCCTTTATTTCTTACGAATCCAAATTTAAATAGTTAAATGGCACTTAATTATCACAAAAGTATCCCCATTTTGGCACTTGAATATCATGAGTTATTTTCTATGACAAATAAGCATCATTAGTTGTTTTAAATTGTTTTTTGTGACAAGTAAGTACAAAAAGTTGTTTTCTGTAACAAATAAGTACCATAAGTTAGTTTCTCGACCATGTAAGGGGCTGTTTGGTTCGTTTTTTAACTCGGTGGAAAAGTTTTACACCGCCTTCACATCAGATTTTTCGTGGCCACGTAGGATATAAGCTTTCCGTCGGGTTTTTTTCCATCTTTGGTTCGCTAGGGTTGAAGACAGGAAACTTGGTGAAAATCGTCGCCACATCAGATTTTTTTTTCTCTCCCCCAATTCCTTCCTCAACCTCGTGAAATTGACGAAAACTGCAGGCACGTCAGCTTTTTGTCATATAAACAAAAGTTTTCCCTTTTTTCCATGCGAACCAAACACAAGAAAAATAAATACATTAGTTTTTCACCATTTTTTTGTGCGAACCAAAGAGAAATAATCTATTTCTTGGAAAAGTTTAGAAAACTCAAAACTTGTGTTTTTGTACATGGAAATGTATTTTCCTATATCTAGGAAACGAACCAAACAGCCCCTAAACGTAAAAATTTCACCTGAATATTATCATATGACACGAACATGTCACAACTTTATTTTAAATTAGAACGAAGATAAGTTTAAAAAAAATTGCTAGATTTAATAGCAAATTTAATAATATTAATAGTTATAAAACTTTCAAATTAGCACACAAGTATCATAGTGATAAAATTAGCATGTAAGTATCATAGAAAAATATTTGGGTGAAAGTTTTCATGTTTGCATAATTAAGAGCGCTAACATGCCAATTTTAACAATTTATGGTATGTATTTGTTATGGTATGTATTTGTCACAACAAATAACTCATGGTATTTAATTGTCAAAACAGTAAAACGTTGTGGTATTTAAGTGCCATTTAGCCAATTTAAGCACAAAAACTTGAACCAACAAGACAAATAGCATCAAATTCGTCTTTAGAATGTCGAACATTTTTCTTTTTCTTGAAGTGATCCATAGGCTACACCGTAGAGTACAAGAATGAGAGTCCCGTTTTGCATTGTATTCTTGATATTGTATAGAATTCATACAATGAGTTATGGGATTCAATACTATTGGTTCATTCATTGGCCTTACAAACTTATAGTAGCAAAAAGAATTCAAATTGCTACTTAAATAAATAAAAAGTATTATATGCCAATATTTAAATCAATAAATAAACAAAAAATTATACGAAAATAGCATTCTGTTAAAGTTGATTTACATTCATCGCTCTAATAAAATGATATAGTTATAAAAACAGCCTGTACTAATATTTTTCTTCAAAATATATAGTTATAATTTCTATTTTTGGTTATGTTCATTATGCATATGTGTTATTTAGCTAGCAGAACTAACAGCTTCTTTTGCGAAATAGCCAAAGTCTATCGCTACTAGCAGAGAAGTGAAAATGAGTTGGGCCCCACTACATATGTGAATGGGAATAAGCACTTAGCATTAGATGCCTTTCAGTAATCGAACCCATGAAAAAAATCTTGCAAATTTTCACAATATGTAAAACCCTTTTTGATTTGTGCCAAGCACTAGTTGTTACAGGGAAGATAAAAATTGTTTATTTTGCTTTAACACTTCATGTTTATATCCACTAGCTAGTAGAGAGCGATCAAATTCAGCTATGAAAATTATGAAAATAAGGCTTTGCGATGCTGATAGGTTTCCAACAGACAACTGCAGATTGAAAATTAATTTGTAGAAAGTTTTACCACCGATATAATCATAATAGAGGAAACTCATTCCAAGAAGTGTCATATGATACATATTTCTTAATGGGTATTTTATTTATAACCTCTCTTACGTTAGTTATAGTTTATATATCATGAATATATATCATTAATTGAATTAAAATATACAGATTTACTTTGAAATTAGTGCTCTTTTCTTGATGAAATAAATAAGGGAGGATTTATGTGTTGATCCTTGCCTCACAGCTAAGATTTCCGCCTCCGCCATTGCAGGCATGGGCTTAATTGAATGTTTACTGTCCTTGCGCTTATTAATTAGTGCCAACTCCTAGCAATAGCAATATTTGTAACCATTTTTGAATGGTTTATTTATTAATTAATCGGTTTCTGTGTGAGTGAAATCATTGGGCGCTGAATTAGTTGAAGTGACAGTGGAACCATGGAAAATAAAATATATAAGTGAAAATGAAACCTTGGAAGTTCATTTATACAACAAGGTTGCTAACTAAACATAGGTTATAAGTTACTTTCTGGTGCTGGCGATGCCGTGCATCGCAAGAAATAAGCATGAGAGATACTTTACGAAGATAATTTTGAAATAATATTTAACATTTGAATGAAAACTTAAATCTTCTAGAATGAACAATTTAATTAAGTAAAGAATAACAATATGGTTTGCAGAATCTAAAACCTGCCATATTCTTCTTTCTCTAATTAATACTAACAATAAGTCAGGCCCGTTAATTTGGTTGTTGAGATATATTGCCGAGTTTTAAGATTTGGTCACTGAATACTAGATAATAATATCTCTCTAACAAAGCTACCATCTCTTCTTTCATTGTTCTTGCGCCTTTACGGGCAAAACTAGAATTTCTTCGTTTTGGCTTTGATCAGATTAATCTTGGTTTTAATTGGACTGAAATCTTTTAACTATTTACCACCTTTTTTGTTAGGAAATATATTTCTGTTTTCAAATTGAGAAAAGTTAAAATTATGGGCTCTCATGACTGCAAGACAATAGTCTTTGTCTACAGGTAAATATATTTCATAAAATCCTCAACACTTTGAGGTGTTTCTCACGAAACTCTACACACTTCGTTTTTCCTAGCTACTAAACACCAACAAGCTAGTTTTTTCCATGTACCTCCTCAAGTAATGAAGTGTCCCTCATGCAAAGAAAATCCTTTTTCCAATCATTTTCATAAATTTTTACGCAAAAGAGAGAAAAAATATATATATTTCCTACCCCACGCTATCCGTCCGCATCGACCGACTTTAAGAGAGAGCTGAGGGTTTATTTAGGAAGAAAGACGTTATTAAGAAGAATGAGAAATTTAAGGATGTTTTTTTTCCCGGTTTGAGGAGCATTTTCCTCACGTTAGGGACCCGTTCTAGAAAGCTTTCTGTTTATTAGAAGGAAAAACAAAGGATTCGGGGGGTCTTTCAAGCACCCCCAAGGTGTTGCCAAGTAACTAGGTGACGCACCTCAAATTTATGACACTGGAAATGGCCCATGACTCCATGAGCATTAATTAGCCCGTGACAGTGATTGAAGCTCCAAGAGCACGAAGTATTAACCACCGGGTCTGCTTCTATATATATTAGTGTTGGCCTGATCACCAGGGATCCTGGAAATTCTTGAAGAAGACAAGAGTGAGGGAGAAGGCTATCAATGGACAAGTACACAGTTCAAGTAGAGAGCGGGAGAGCTGGAAGCAAGAACGGGGAGCCCAATGTTGGTCCGGTGTACCGCAATGCACTGGCAAGGGATGGGTTTCCTCCCCCGGATCCTAACATGACCACCTCTTGGCAAGTTTTCAGGTGATTTTCTAAGCTTTCCCCCTCCTTTTTTTTATTTTTATTTTGGGCGTACAAAATTATCACGTAACTAACTAGGATGCTTCATGATTTGTTGGTAATATGATCAGTCTCGGAGTCTTGATGATGTTTTTGAAAATAATATGCAGCATTAACACTCAAGTTCGGCCTTTGATTAGATTATGAAATGAGTTACGAGAGTTGAAGATTTTTTTTTTAATTAATTTTATGGAGGATCTCATCATGCTGCTAGCTAACGGTACTTTATGATGAAATGTTTTTGCGATAAACTATAATTTAGGGTTGCCAGGTTCAAAAATGTAACCAGATGAGTATCTAAAATTGGTTCTTCGACGTTAATGCTGGGAAAAGTTAGCATATAAGATTGACCTCAACCCTTGACAAGATTTCCAGAGTAACTACATCTTTCGGACGATGTTGATTTATGGGAATCAAAAGACTGAAAATGGAACTTTCAATTTTCAGCACTGCAGCAGAGAAGTACCCTGGAAATAGAATGCTTGGTTGGCGCGAGTTTACTAATGGAAAGGTAGTTCATTTGATAGTTCATTTGTAGTTTTTATGAGGAGCTAACAGGAGAGTAATTCTGCTAATTATATCAGGCAGGGCCTTATAAATGGAAAACTTACAACGAAATTTACGAGGAAGTTTTGCGAGTTGGTTCCGCTTTACAGTATCTAGGTGCCAAACCTGTAAGAAAAAAATCCAAAACTAGACTAGCTTGCATAATTTATCTAATCTATGATTGTTTATAGTTATTGAAAAGTTGATGATTTTGCTCAAGGGGTCACGTATAGGAATTTATGGAGCAAACTGTCCTCAATGGATAGTGGCAATGCAGGTAAATATATGTATCTTTATTTTGATTAATTTGTCTTCTTCTAGTCTTAAATTAAGAATTATGATGACTTCCTTGATCTGAAATACTTTCTTTTACTTGGTGCAGGCTTGTAATGGTTACAGCTTAATTTGTGTTCCCCTCTATGAATACACTAGTTTAGTTTACTAATTCCCACCCGCCCGCCCCCCCCCCCCCCCCCCCCGGCTCTTTCAAATGATTTTGATTATGACAGTGCTTTTTATTATCATTCAAAATCTTCAATCTAACATATATCTCTTAAATTGTTTCCATTTTAATATTCAACAGGATCGGGAGCTGTGGACTACATAATAGACCACGCAGAAATTGACTTTGTCTTTGTACAGGATAAGAAAGTGAATCGAGTAATAATTCGATGGTTTTCAGTAACTCAGAATTTCATGAATGTGATTTTCCACAATTTGTTGATAAGCTTCGTATGATATCTTCTTTTGTAGATTTTATCTTCTGACTGCACATCAGCTAAACGTTTGAAATGTGAGGCTCACTATGTCAAATACTAATCATATAATAGGAAATTTTTCTTTTTCAATTTGTGGTTGAAATTTTGCTTTTATTTACAATCACAGCTCTCATATCGTTCACATCGATGGCCAAGGAAGAGAAAGATGCAGCTACAAACCTCGGAATGAAAGCTTACACCTGGATTGAGTTCCTCGATATGGTTAGCAAAGAAAATCAATATGATTTATGAAGTTTGGTTTGGTTTTAATCCAAAACGTGTTAACATTAATTAGGGAAAAGAATTTCCTTCGGAGCCTCTTCCGCCTCAGTCTCTGGATATATGCACAATAATGTATACAAGTGGAACCAGTGGACATCCCAAGGGAGTCATATTGACTCATGAGAACCATGCTACTTATGTGCAAGGTCTCGACTTGTACATGGAACAATTTGAAGAAAAGGTAAGTTTCTTCATGTACTTGTTTAAGTGATAAAGAGATTTCTTTTATGTATACTGTCATCTTTACTAGATTGATTCATTTAAATGATCTCTTATTAGATGACAGTCGATGATGTTTACCTCTCTTTCCTCCCTCTTGCTCACATCCTTGACCGTATGATTGAAGAATATTTCTTCCACAGGGGAGCTTCTGTTGGATATTATCAGGGGGTAATGGCTTAAGGTTCTT
>NC_033800.1:37660863-37736031 GCF_001876935.1 Asparagus officinalis
ATCAGGGATGATATCCAGGAATTGAAGCCAACACTTCTCGCTGGGGTACCTCGAGTTTTTGAAAGAATTCATCAAGGCATGAATAATTATCTTATATATATATATATATATAGAGAGAGAGAGACGTTATCCTTGTTCTTTTTGCTCATATTTCATGAATTTTGGTTTGTAGGTATACTGAAGGCAGTGTCAGAACTTTTACCACACAGAAGGATGATCTTCAATATGCTCTACAAATAGTAAGTTGGTTTCATAGAAGTACTAATTTCCTCATTTCTTCTAAAGTTTATTTTTATTTTCAGGGATGATTGAATTTAATTATTATATCAATTCTTGTTGCATGGCAGTAAATTATCCTGGATGCAATCAGGGTACGAGCAAAAGAAAGCTTCGCCATTGGCTGACTTGTTGGCATTTCGTAAGGTGAACTTAAATCTCTGACTTTGTATTCTTGTACAAATTACCTAGTACATTAATCATCCATGATGCAAAAAACAAACAAATCTCTTTAATTTTTATCTCGGTAAATTTGAAAATTTACGTTTGCTAAATTTTTATGTAGGTCAAGGCTAGGCTAGGAGGCCGTCTTCGTCTGATAGTATCTGGAGGAGCCCCATTGAGTAACGATATTGAGGAATTCTTGAGAGTTACTAGCTGCGCGTTGTTCGTCCAAGGCTATGGTAATGTATATAGCATTTTGCCTAAATCAGTAAATAAGATCTAAATTTATGCTCCTAAAAAAAGTACTGTCATGTACATAACTTTTGTTCATCAAGTTTTATGGAGATGAGCTGCAAAAGTGTATTAAAAAGTAGGGTTAAATGCGGATAAACCCCTTGTACTACCGCCAAAATAAACTAAATACCTTGTAGTTCTACTGCTGCAAATCGACCCCCTTAAACAGTTGTATTGTTGCAGATAGAGTGATAGACCCCTAGAGAGAAAATCTAATGTTTCTGGCAGACCACCTTAAAAGAGTCGAGAAAATTTCACTTAGGATGTCTATCTGCAACAATAGACCTACAAGGGTAGTAAGTTAAATTTGGCGAAATACATAGGGTCTATCCACAATTAACCCAAACTAGTACGATGTCGTAAGCTTTAAGTAGAGAACCTTTTTTTGTGAAATTGGTATAAACCCGTCGTTAATATATATAACAAAACTTTATTAAAGCTCTGGCAACATATCTTAGCATAATTGTGGACATATGCATATATCTTACACAAAAAATGAATACATAAATTCTGTTTCTATTTGTTCAGGACTTACAGAGACTTGTGGACTGAGCTCAGTCGGATTCCCTGATGATATGTCCTTAATAGGAACAGTTGGTGTTGCTTCAACATTCAGCGAAATTAGACTAGAAGAAGTCCCTGAAATGGGTTATGATCCATTAGCAACTCCGTCGCGTGGCGAAATATGTGTCAGAGGGAAGACTCTCTTCTCTGGATATCACAGGAATCCGGAGTTAACAGCAGAATCAATAAGAGATGGCTGGTTTCATACAGGTAAAAGAATAATAATTAAGAATGTAATTAACTTCACCATAATATGTTAAATTGCATGTTTCTTGTTTTAGGAGATATCGGGGAGATGAGCCCCGATGGAGTCTTAAAGATTATTGACAGGAAGAAGAACATATTTAAGCTATCACAAGGAGAGTATGTTGCAGCTGAATATCTGGAGAAAGTATATAGTTTCGCTCCTATAATTGAAGACGTAAGCCTCATGTTGTTTAAAGTTACACATTCAAAATGTTATGTTCGGTGATTGGTAAAAACTTCTGTTATTTTTTCTTAGATTTGGGTATATGGGGATAGCTATCGTTCCATGTTAGTTGCAGTGGTGGCTCCCCATGAAGATAACACTAAGAAATGGGCAGCCATGAATGGTTACAAGGGTTCATTCGCTGATCTTTGCGCACTCGAGCAACTGAAACAGTGTATTCTTCAAGAGTTGAAGGCAATTTCTGACAAAAATAAGGTATCATCTTCAACCATTTGAGACACGGTAGTGAAAACAAAATTTCACAACAATGAGTTCTGATACAGCTACGAGGATTCGAACAAATCAGAGGGGTTGTCGTGGACCCTCAGCCTTTTGACACTGAGAGAGATCTTGTAACTCCTACAATGAAGAAGAAAAGAGCCCAATTGTTGAAATACTATCAGGTGAATTTTATACATTTAAGCAAACAGGCTGCATTTTCTTTTTTCAATAAGCTTAATCAAAATATGTTCCATGCTAAAACAGGCGGACATCGAAAAGCTTTACAAGAATCTTGCTGAAGGTAGAAAATGAGCTGTGGAGGTATCGTTGAGATGTGTTGTTCCACAGTACTTTCTTCAAGATGCAGTAAGCATGGTTGTTGTATTTATAGTTGTTGATTGTGATTGTCTTGTGCTAAGATATTTCAAAAGAGTTTGAAGTAAAGACATGAGGGAGATTCAGATAAGCTTCCTGCTTCAAGAGAACACTGTATCTGACAATTTGTTTTCTATTCTCTGAGCAACATAATATTACTGAGTAAAAGTTGTATTTGTGCAACTTCTGCACCAATTGTATTATCTCAAGGAAAAAAAATTGAACAAAAAGCTACAGGAAGAAGAAAACAAACAGTTTTAGGAGGGATAAAATACAAAATACAGAAGTATAGTAATTACGTTATTCAAAATGCAGGATGTCGAAAAGATGGAAAGGCGACACAAAATGAAACTGTATTTCCCATCAAACTTCACCAATACTCATGCTATTATGAGAATAGAGTTTTTCTTCGTTCTGCTATTATCAGAAAACAGTTTCCCTATCTAATCATAAATCAGAGAAAACTAAAAGGCATAGTTTAAAATTTTACCTCGAAGTTCGGTCTTCCAATACATTATGAAGCAGTATCTCATCTTCCTGGTGATATAAAGGGCTATCGGTGGATATCTCTCTTAATTTAACTCGGCATACGGATAACAAGCCTTCATGAATCCAGAATGCATGTGAATTTTTGATGACTTATGGGACAAATCATGTCCAGTCAGATCTTCTACTTTTATGACTCAAAAACTATTCACAACCGCTTTAACTGCCAATAGAATGTTATCCGGTTCGAGCTCCTCGCAGTGGGAGCACATGCACATTGAGTGTATAATGCTACAAAAGACTTCTAAGATTTGAAACCAAAATGCTTCGTCCCACATAGAGAAAAGGCGACGATCAAAAGCAATCAATCTGTTTTTGTTAGCATAGCATGAAGGCATTCCATCAAATCATTAGCCTAGTGCATCTGTCCAGACAGAGAAATATTCCACAGTGCCTTGTATCTCATAGGTTGACAACTATCGCCAAGTTTGACACTTTCCTGATATACAACAATTGCAGTTACTTTGAACATAACAGGGAAGCATAAACTCAGCTGCAATCCATCTCATGAGCATCAAAAAATGAGACGTTCCTGTAAATCGTCTCAGTTTACAATCCCACAAAA
Source organism: Asparagus officinalis (assembly GCF_001876935.1). NCBI lineage: Eukaryota > Viridiplantae > Streptophyta > Magnoliopsida > Asparagales > Asparagaceae > Asparagus > Asparagus officinalis. The sequence continues at coordinate 37,664,340 of NC_033800.1, forward strand.
GAATTATATAATCATGGGCAGCAAAAATTGAAAGGAGCTTTCATGCGCCTCCCTTCCTCCCTTGCTACTCATCATAGTCACTCTTCTCATCATTTTATCTGGACTGTCACTCGAGTACTGCAGGCTAGGATCAACTGTGATTTAGGCAAAAGGAATTCACACCAAATTCTATAGTTGGATTTGGCCGCAAGTGGGGTTCCTATGATCCAACACCTGAAAGAGGTAGAAAATCAAACAGTAAGAAGACTCCAGCAGTCTTGCTTCACATTTCTAAGCATTAAAAACCCCTTGGAACAAGAAACAGGAAAAAAAAGTATATTAATAAACAATAAGCAAACACAGAAGACATAGGTATACTACTTTACAAGCCATCAAGAAGTATACTATTTGGGGTTGCTACAAAGTTTTTTCCGCCCAAATATATGTGATTCCTTTTTAGTGAGGCGTGAGATTTCAAAGTTGCATTGTGGGGAGTTCTTCAAACATTTAGGGTACTCAACAAACTGAAATAAAAATGGGAATTGGCACATTTTAATTTATGTTAAAATCTTTATTGGCTCTGACGTAGGTACACGAATACAATATTCCAACACAATGGAAAACAGATATTGTGCCTAGCACGTGCATGACACGTGTTCCAACAATGAACAGCTCATGTTTGAAGTTATTGGGCCAACTGAGTTTAAACTGATGAGGCAATAACCGTAATATCCATTTCTATTATTGCAACCAATACAAATTCTTTATGATTCAATCTGAAACAGTTAGAAAAAATATTAAGAATTTTAACACAAAGCTCTGGAAAAGTATAGTATTTTTGTGAAAATCCAAAGGTGACATGATAAACTACAAATTTTCATAAGTGCAGCAAATCAAACTTCCTCAAGTTTTTTAACAGAACATAAACAAAATGGATCTTAATCTTTACCAGCAAGTTGTTCAATCATTTTCTCCCTTTGATTCTAAGGAAAGTGATCTGTTGCTGGATAGTTTGCAGCCCATTCATACTCTTAATTCTCAAACTAATCCACCACATAAAGGTGGATGTTTAGTTTTAGATGTAAGATGTTCAGAAATTTTGTTTTTTATCAGCATACTGTAAAAGGTTGTCTCCGCAGAAAAAAGGACAGCAGTCATGAAAATGTAGAAAAACTACCCTCTCTACAGTGGTTGTATTTTGATAATGTCCCCAAAGCTGTTTTCTTCCCCTCGAATTCCACGTCATATTAGACTAGAGGAGGGAGACTAATGTTCGAATCAGGATAGCCTGTGAAAGAATAAATAAGGAAAGAAGCATGAGCAAGTGAAACAGAGTCTAATCATGTGATAAGTTGATAGATATATAGCCAGATATAAATCCATTTGCACTGCAGAGCTCTTACTGTCTTACACAAAGGAGTTCTATTCTTTGGCGAGGCGGATTAAATATAATCAAATTTCAGTAGAGTTCATATACCAATTCGACAAAAGATACGCAAAATTGGTGAACTAGGAATAAATGGTCACTATAAAGAATCATTTTATATAGTACCTCTCTAGCGTAAATATCAAATATAAGCAATCAAGTTGATAGATGCTACTTAACTGTTCCATCACGCTGGGCGGGGTGGGGTGGTGGTGCTCAAGAAAGAAAACTCGAGATTACAGTACCCAACATTGCATTGATGAACTGCTACAACCAAGAAATTTATTCATAAATTGTTTCCAATAAAAGGTTGGCATTGTCAAATTGTTCATGAGCTAAGTAATAATATCACAGATGTAACAATAGTGGATCAAATCATGCCAACACAAGACGCATGGGCAAAACAATGGAAATTTTAAGAAACAACTGGATTACGTAGGTTACGAAGAAACATAGGTATAGCAACTTATACTACATGTGCATACAGTATAGTAAATACCAAAACCCTGGAGCCCTGGAGATTAGGAAGTTTGTTAAAAGTAGAACTAAATAACAACAAAACCTAAATGTAATACATAGCATATGATCTAGTTATGAAACCGAAAAAAATAAAGACATTTGAAAATCAGATGCAGTATGTGGCCTACAACAAGCTTATGATGCCCGACATATGTTTGCAAGGTTCTTACATTATGCTAAAATTATATTCTATTTTTCTCTTTGTACGTGTGTCAAAGCAAAATATGATATCAAGGTAGTTAAACCTCACCATTAAAAGTTTCCTCAAAGCCAAAACGGGTCAAACATCTTTTTTGCTAGATCCAACACTGTTCAGCATGTCCAACATAAGTGTAGTGCAAAGTTGTGCAAAGTTGGTGTCAGACCCACGCTGGAGTCTCCATGTGTCCTATATGGCAACACTAACAGCTGCATTTCGGATGGAAACAGCCTAGCTACAAAGTCATGACAATACTGCTTTACTTTTTTTTCTTTGTTTCATGAGCACGACATGGTCGCGTCCAGGGTTAATAAATATCAAAGAGAAACCATGATCATGGTTGAAGTATTATTACATAGACTTGGTTGCTTCCCCTGTACAGCCAGCAAGAGCTTCTTCTGTCCTCTTCATATTCATATTAAAGTAAACAACTGTTCCCTACATTTACAACTTCATTTTCAGCTAGTCAGTATCCACATGATTTTCATATGCAAACTTCTTCAAGCGTTTTAGTACACCAGATATTTTGGCTAGACAAAAGAATATTAACCACTTATTATTCTTATTGTAAAAGTAAGACACAATTTTCTTTTCTTGAAAAAAGGAAAGGGAAAAAAGACGCTCAATAGATGGTTCACACTGTTGACCAAACTAGATCAATCTCATTAACCGTATAACATGCGAAAGAGCAATTTCCACTTTCTCCTTCTTGCATTTTGGTATATGGCAACTACTGGGGTTGTAACTGCAGCTACAAGCAACTGAGATAATTTGTGTCAGTTACAGCGTTTGTTTGACTGTGGATTATAAATACAGTTGCAACTATAATTACAACTGTAGTTGCAAACAGGACCTCTGGTTGCAGCTTAAGACTCCTGTAGATTTGGATGTAAATGACAGTTACAACCCTTTAAAGTCACAAAAGATCAAATCATAACTCCAATTGCAACGAAACTCCAATATAAGTCCAAAACACATGACATCCCAAAACAAACACTTACAACTACAACTGCAACTATAAATTGCAAAATTTTAAAACTAAACCAAGCAACTGCAAGTACATCTGCATGTCAGAGAGTTGCATGCGATTGGCATTCACGTCGCAATTATAGTCGCAATGAACCTAACAGTCCCTTAACTATCATCTTAGGCTAAAGTTAAAAAAAAGCTTAGGCTAAAGTAAAAAAATAAAAATAAAAATAAAAAACAAGCTCCAAGAATAATAAATCTGAAAAAACATAATAAGTCTGGTTACCAGCTTATAATTTCTGCCCTCCTCGGTAGAATTCATTTTCCTTGAGATGATGTCCACATTAAGATGCGCGCATTAAGAATACACATACCCTTGTTGACCAAGCTAATAATCTGCAACATCGGTTTGTAACAATCATTATCAAAGAGATCCACCAGAAGGAACTTGGATCAGAAATACATATCACATGGATTTAAAATTAGTATTCTGCTAAAAGAGAAGTATCTGGCTATCTGCACATTGATTCTAAATTCCAAAGATTCTTTGTTGTTCTTTCATAAAAAAACTGCCATCAGAATATATCTGTTTCTCTCCATCGTCCAGTATATCGTCTAGTGACTGAACTGCCACAGAACAACTCGTATTCCTGAAAACACCGTGCACCAGAGCATTCCACGTGGCAACATTTGGGACAATACTTTCATTCAACATCTTTAGAAGATACACCATAGCATCCTCCAACCTATGCTGATCAGAGAGACCAGAGATAAGAGTAGTATATGTGAAAACATCCCGGTAACCAATTTCATTAGCCATACTGCCTAAAATTTGTGCAGCATTTCTGACTTTTTTTGCCTTGCAATAAGCATGAACAATTAGGTTAAAAGTGATTGCATCAGGCTGAATTCCCTTAAGTATCATCTTACTCACAATGAGTAAAGCTTCATCAACGCCAGCAACCTGACAAAAGCCATGTATTATGGTGTTGTAAGTCACTGTAGTCAACTCAACCCCAGCTCCTAACATCTCATTCAATAATTGGAAGGCTTCTTCAAAGTTTCCTTCTCTGGAGAGACCATCAAGCAGTTGATTGTATGTTCTAGTGTTGGGTGGGCATCCGTGGTTTCTCATCTTATGTAATGTGTTCATTGCCCAGCCAACCTTTCCAGCATCACAAAGCCCTTTGATTAATGTGTTGAATGTTATTGTGTTTGGCGTGCATTTTTCTGACAACATATTATTTATAAGACTCTGAGCATGATCAAACATGGAACTCCTGCAAAAAACATCCACCATGGAAGTATATACAACAACATTGGGCTTACAGCCTTCGCTCATCATCCTGTTCCACATTGACGTCGCGCCTTTGTAGTCTCGTACTTTCGAGAAGCCATTGATGAGAGCACTGTAGGTTTTAACATTAGGACGACAATTGTTTGCTTCCATTTCATCAAAGGCAACTAGGGCCTTAGTCAGATTCCTGTTAGAGCAAAGACCGTGGATAAGAATATTATAAGCAATGAGATTAGGCATGCAACCTTCTTGAATCATTTGACCCCAAACATCAAGAGCTTCATGTACTCTACTCTCCTCAAAGAACCCTTTCATCAATGAAGAAAATGTAAAAATATTAGGACTGCAACCTCTTAAAAGCATTTGGCTCAAAACAGCGAGAGAGAGCTTTACATGCCCCATTTTGCATAAAACGTTAATTATGGTTGTGTAGGTAATCACATTGGGGCTTATTCCCTTATCCACCATTTCATCCACTAAAGAGAACACCTCTTTCATTCTCAATTCCCCAAATAAGCCATTTATCAGAGCATTATATGTCGCAACAGTAGGCTGAATTTTCATCACCAGCTCATTAGCTTCCTTCAGCATCCCAGCCCGACAAAGACTAGAAACTATTGTGCTGTAGCTAACCGAATCCGGACTATGGCCCTTATTTCCCATCTCCATTAGAAGTTTATAAGCAGCATCAATCCGATCATTTTGGCACAGAGCTTTAATAAGTATATTGTAAGTGAACACATTGGGCTCTATCCCATCTTTCTTCATATTACTATAGACCGGAGTGATCATATTAAACCTACTCTCCTTAAGCAATGCATCCAAAAGATGATTGTAAATCTTCACTGTAGGCTGACAACCCAGATCCTGAATCCGATAGAATGTTTTAAGGGCTTGTTCAGTCGATCCAGACCGAGCATAAGATTTTATGACATCGATAATTACGTATTCTGAACAAGGTATTCCTTCTAGCTTCATCTGCTGCATTAGGTACTGAACGATATCCATCTCATTAGCCTTAGTGAGCTTTTCGATCAAGGTGCCGTAAGTGAGTCGAGTGTGCTTAAACCCTTTTGAATCTGCTACGGATTTAAAATATTGCAAAGCAATGGGAATGCTCTTCTCATGCTTTAATCTATTCCAAACATCACCCTCTCTCAAAAGAGGGCTGTTGCAATTTTGTTCTTGTATTTGAGGGCGATCAGAGATCAAATTCAAGTTGAGGGTCATTTGCAAAGGAGGTTTTCGGGCCTTCAGTAATAACTGGCATCCCTCTTTCAAACACATGGGGGGAAAAACTACCAAAGATTTCAACTTTAAGAACTAAATCGACATAAAACCATTTGACCAAACGCAGGCGATAATTCTTCAACAGAAATTAGACGAAATGGAAAGCCCTAATCGAGTGACGAAACGCAAAATTAGATACAAAGATGATAATTTAATGTCAATACCTGCAGAAAAATCTTCAATTAGGAGTGGGGTTTGAGGATTTATTGAGAATTTCGAGATAGGGTTTAGGGTTTATAACCCACAAAGAGAAAGAGGAATTCAGCTCGAGCTCTGAGAGCGGAGCGCAGATGCCGATCGAGAAGAGTGAACCCGGGTTTTCTCTTCTAAAAACCAGACCCGCTTTGTTTTCTGTAGGAAAAACTACCCCCTCTAATTTTAGGGGCTCCGAACCACCTCCTAATTTAGCATGTTTGTTATATCCACTCCAAAGCAGTAATTTTGGGAGTGGGTTGCCGAAAATGCCCTTTTGATGTTGAGGGTGTTTCTGGAATGGACTTGGCCTGTTTTGGTTTGGGAGAAGGGCAATTTAGTCCTCACACACCCCCAAAGTTACTGTTTGGGAGTGTGAATAGTTGGACCCCTTTTTCGGCTTTAATTATGAAGTTACATGAAGGATTGTAGTAAAAAGCTTTTGCTTTCTTTGACATGGTAATGTAATTGGTCATAAGATGTACAAGAAGTCTTTGTAATTTTTTTGTCTAGTGCATCATGTCAATGTTACTTATGATTGAATACTTACTTTAGAGTTCTCAAAAGATTATAATAATCATAACTACAAAATTTTTCATTTCCATCATTGTAGTAATCATATCTTTTTGTTTTTTATTTTCTGTTATGGGGGTACAACTGTTTCCAAAAATATAATCTGATGAGTCGTCATCTCCATCCAGCCAAACAAGCCGACACCCTAGTGTCGACACGAGAAAAGGTGCTAATCGGCACGAGACATCCTGACCTCCCAGACGAGTCGACATCTCGACCGACGGGAGAGATAGCTAGAGATCAGCTAGCAGTCCGACTCAGCCGACCAGACGAGTCGACATTCATCAATGTCAACACGAAAGGTGGTACCAGTTTGCCCTCTCGTAGCAGGCAACTCGTCAAGAGCCTAGTCAACCTAGTCGAGTCGATACTCCTCCATGTCAGGATACGACACTTATGTGATATTGACCTTTGACACTTATATGGTTTCGGCGTGACTTTTGATTTAGTATTGAGATGGGTTGTTTCTTTTAGTTTATTATTCATGTATTAGACTTTGGGTTTTGTAATTAGGGATTTACAATGTGAGATAAAAGGTATATACATGAGGGTTTCCTTGTTTGGATTATTTCGCTCGACGTACCTATGCTAGTGTTGTAATTTTCCTAAATATTAAAACCCATTATTTGCTAGGAGTAATGATTTTAACTATTATGTAATAACTGTACTTGACCTCCCAGACGAGTCGACATCTCGACCGACGGGAGAGATAGCTAGAGATCAGCTAGCAGTCCGACTCAGCCGACCAGACGAGTCGACATTCATCAATGTCAACACGAAAGGTGGTACCAGTTTGCCCTCTCGTAGCAGGCAACTCGTCAAGAGCCTAGTCAACCTAGTCGAGTCGATACTCCTCCATGTCGACTCGAAAGACGGGACAAGACGTCACCCGACTCCATTCAGCCAGCGATCCTTGAGTCGTCACTACACTCAACGAGTCGACTCTCCTCGTGAGTCCTATCATGAGGGACATTACTTCTCAGCGAAGTTAAAAGATAACTTCGCCAGAGCTTATCCATACTGACAACCAAGTCATATCATGTCTACTCAAAAGACCACACGTCATCACGCTGCTTATTAGCTCACATCCCATCGATCACTCCTTAAATCGAGGAAGAAGTGATCTTTCTCCTATCGCCAGCCGACACATGTAGAGCAAAGGATGACTCACCTTCTAGCTCACACTTTGTTACCACCATTTGCATGGCCGAAATAACCAATTTACCATTGACATCTTCTTTATATATAGATGTTATTCGCCATAGCTAAATATTCGCAGTCTAAACTCTCCTCCTGACCTAAATCTCAGAGATCATCATCTCTAATGCACATAGCATAAGAACACATAGTTCTACTACTCCACTCAAGCTCAAGTTCATCAACTAACTTGATCGTCGGAGGTACCACGGGGGAATCACCAACCCGCCCTCTCACGACCTTCTTCTGTACAGATCATTCACTCTAACTCAGTGGCCAAGGCATAAAGTCAGGGAAGGAATCGGCCCCCTCCATCATCTTTTATCACTCCGTAACCATCCTATTCTAGATTATTTTGTATGATTTGAATATCAACAGTTTGGCACCCACTATGAGGCCCTCTTTCTTTTTTGAGAGAACATGTCTAGTTCTGAAGATAGAGCCAAGCGATCTCGTCCTAAAGGACCTCATCAGAACTATGCTACTCAAGCCCGGCTTGAATCGCCAGCTTATATGATTCATCAATCTTGCCAAGAGCAATTTGCTACTTTCACTAGTGGCTTGCTTCTCAGCTGGCTTCCACAGCCGTAACAAGCAAATTTTGTGTCTCATCGTTCAACTCGCCGATGTCTCTTTCCTCATCAGGAACTCACTATAAACCCCGAAAATTTGAATATAGTGTGATAAATAATTATAAATATGTTATATGATGAAAATAATGTATTTTTTATGTTTGAGTATGATAGGAATTGATTTGAGATCAATTCAATGCATATTTGTGAATATACGAGTGTAAATACACAAAACATGCACAAAGGCAAATAGTGAGAATCTGAGAATTTTGACCAGTTGAGAGTTTTTATATTTTTCACACTGATTTATTTAGAATATGGAAAAGTGTATAAGATCAAAGTTGTAGGTCTCTTCAAGAGCTTTCCAACGAATCTTAGATCACCTCATTCCGAGATCAGATGAGAAAGTTATAGCCTTTTCACCGAACCCCAGTCTGAGAATGACCCAGGACCCTGCGCAGTCGACCGCCGTGGTCGCTGCGGTCGACCGCGCAGCGAACCTGGTTCTGTCAGTTCTGTTTCGGGCGGGTTTTGTTTATACCAAACCCGATTGCTACCCTAAGTATATATACTCGTTTTGAAGCTCTCAGAACCCTCTATTGAACCCTAATAGCCCCAGCCCCCTTCTCTCTCTCCTCTCAAAACCCTAACTCGGATTTTGGCGTTTTTGGGGCGTTTCGAAGGATTTTCGGTGGAGTTTCGTTGCTCAGATTGAAGGAGGACCGTTCTCACTCGTTTTTGGGTGTTCATCAACCCCCTCAGGCTTGTGACATCTCACCCAGCCCTTCACCCACGTTTTTATGGGTTTTCTAATGATTTTATTAAGATTTGTTGAGCCTAAAATGCTAGTTTACATATAAGTATAGTTCTTGTAGCATATGATGCGAAAATCCAATATTTCAGTTTGAAAATAACCTCACCAAATGAATTTCTTTTCTGTAATAGATCCGGATCTGAAAAATTGTTTTTGAACTCTGAGTTTTGATGCAAGTTTACTGTTTTATAACTTTTAAATCATGTGTATAGAAGTTCACAAATCCTAGTGATGATTTTTGTTTTCATGCTAGATGTTATTATACGATGATTCATATGTATTAGAATGTGTAATATATTGTTTGGAAGCATGGGTGTATTGTTTGGATCGATTTCGAAGCAGAACAGAAATCTGGAAAAAGCTTCTGTTCATTTCGCGGTCGACCGCGTGTGACGCGACGGTCGACCGCTGGGCGTTCTGTCGAGCAGAATGTCTCTGCCCTATGCGCGGTCGACCGGAGTGGTTTCTGCGGTCGACCGCCGCACTGTTTGTGCATGTATTTATTTTGGTTGTGTATTTTATACGTCCGAGGGGTCGCCTCGATTATCTAACACTATATTGCAATGATAGTGACTTGTCTATACATGTGAGTTGACACTTTTGACACAAGTTTAAACCCGCACATTGAAACACGTACAAGATTGGGATATGTATATCTTTCCACATATGCTGGTGACAATTACACTTCTTTGTTCATAGTCCATGTGTTGAGCATACATTATTATTAATCCATGTGTTGGACTATAATCCATTGAAGTCCTCGTGTTGGACTATAATCCATTGAAGTCCTCGTGTTGGACTATAATCCATTGAAGTCCTCGTGTTGGACTATAATCCATTGAAGTCCTCGTGTTGGACTATAATCCATTGAAGTCCTCGTGTTGGACTATAATCCATTGAAGTCCTCGTGTTGGACTATAATCCATTGAAGTCCTCGTGTTGGACTATAATCCATTGAAGTCCTCGTGTTGGACTATAATCCATTGAAGTCCTCGTGTTGGACTATAATCCATTGAAGTCCTCGTGTTGGACTATAATCCATTGAAGTCCTCGTGTTGGACTATAATCCATTGAAGTCCTCGTGTTGGACTATAATCCATTGAAGTCCTCGTGTTGGACTATAATCCATTGAAGTCCTCGTGTTGGACTATAATCCATTGAAGTCCTCGTGTTGAGTTTATTATTCATGTATTAGACTTTGGGTTTTGTAATTAGGGATTTACAATTTGAGATAAAAGGTATATACATGAGGGTTTCCTTGTTTGGATTATTTCGCTCGACGTACCTATGCTCGGTTGTAATTTTCCTAAATATTAAAACCCATTATTTGCTAGGAGTAATGATTTTAACTATTATGTAATAACTGTACTTTCTGTATACAACGAGCCCTTTCCCTTGGGGTTGGTTGTGATGTTGTTCGCTAGCGCTTTGACGCTCGTTGTCCCTCCCCCTTTCAGGTAACGAGCTAGGAGCCCGGAGAGAACTGTGTTTAGACATTTGAGGGCTTTATTCTAGATGTGTAAAGGCTGTGTGCCTTATTTCCTTTACTCAGACTTGTTGTATTTGAGATTTGTTAAGAACTCCAGTTTATTCATTTCAAACATTGACTTTGTATTCCTATATGTTGGATGATGAAATATTATTTTGATCTCTATCATTTCATCAGTTATCTCTTGTAGTATCTTTTACTTATTTTTGTACCTACACCTATTATTGACTCTACTAGAGTGATAGAATTGTGATGGTGAAACATGTTATTGTACGGTGTGGTGCATGGCAGGGTTGATATTCTTGGTTTCACCTTGGACTGCAGCCTTGTGTGAACTGCACGGGGTGGTGCATGGCAGGGTTGAAATTCTTGGTTTCACCTCGGACTGCAGCCTTGCGTGAACCCAGGGGCGTCACAGTTGGTATCAGAGCGCTAGTTCCAGTATCCTTAGGATCATCCTGTGTCGAGTCGTGGAGCTAGGATAGAGTTTCTTAGGATTCATGTATAGAGTCCGTAAAGATTTTCTAGTATGAGTGAGGACGATATATACGTATATCTCAAAATTTGAGAATATTTTTTTTTATAATAACTATTTTATGTTGATTGAAGGTATTTGCGTGAATACTATGTATTATGAATTCGTATTGTGATGCGTTATATATATATATTTTTATTATCTCACTTACTATGATAATTAAGCTCTCCTTTTGATACTATAAATATCAAAACGAGGATGTGGTCGAGGTAAAACTCGTACCTGGAGAGCTGGGCATGCAGAGCCGAGCCGCAGCAGGCTCCATAGTACTTGATCGACTTTATGGCACCGTTAACAACAAGATCTTACAATACTCAAGGAGCAAGAAGTGTATCTATTTCCGTCAGCAGTATCACTTTCAGGAGTTCCATCACCGGTTGTACCCGTCGTGAAAGTAAAGAGGCAATACCAATGAGAGCACCAGAGTTTCAAGGTGCACCAACTTCATTTGCAACTTATAAGAGAAGGAGTATGTGAAAATTCCTTGAACGTCGACTTAGTACCAAGCAGAAGTTAGATGTATTCAGCACTAAGGACATCACTGGAGGATAGAAACAACATCCAGATTTTTGACGGGGTAGCAATTATCACCTATTTGGGAGAATTTTAGTCACTACTTCAACAAGTAGTTAGAGATAGTCTAAGTGAAGCAGGGAGATATACCCGTAGTGAAGGAAGAAATCAAAATCATAATAGTGAAAATGATAATGGTAAGAGAACTATTGCGAAAACTAGAGAATCCTAGCAGTGGGAGAATGATTTTTACTCAGCAACAAGGACAATATAAGAAAGGAGCACAATATGATACGAGAGCGCCAAAGTAGTACAGAATTTGGAGTACATGTTACAATCACAACAAGATCGAACAAAGAGCGAAAGACTTGTCGTAGTACACCAGCAGGGAGCCAGCAAGATAGAGGTCACGGACGACAGTCTCAGAGTCGTAATTTCAGCCAACAGTGGGGAAAGAGAGGCACTACTTATTAATCCGAGGATTAAGGGTTAGCAGGCCATATTTGCATTATCCAGGAGATTTATCAGATTAGACAAGTCAGGGTTTGTTGTCAATTTGATAGCGTTGTATATGTCCGGGTTCGATGTTATCCTTGGTATGATTTGGTTATCCTCCTACCAGGCTAGTATTGACTGCTTTGCGAAGACAGTCAATTTGCGAGCGTCCGATGGGTCCGAGATGATTGTAGCAACCTCTCACGGCAACCGTTTTGCGGGGTCATTTCTGGCGTACATCGATGAGGTGATGCAACGGGATCTGAGTATTGATTCATTGGAGACTAGAGTTGTCTCAAAATATCAGGATGTCTTTCAGGACATACCTGAGTTACCTCCTGTGTGAGAGGTCGAGTGGTGTATTGAGTTGCAGCCGGGCACAGCCTCGATATCCCGCGCACCCTATCGTATGGCACCAGCTGAGATGAGGGAGCTTCAGACCCAGTTGGATAAGTTGTTAGCTCAGGGTCTTATTTGTAGGAGTTATTTCTCCGTGGGGCATATCGGTCCTCTTCGTGAAGAAGAAGGACGGTGATATGAGATTGTGCATTGATTATAGAGAGCCGAACAAGGTCACTATCCGGAATAGGTACCCATCACCTAGGATTGATGACTTGTTCGACTAGTTGCAGAGAGCGTAGTATTTCTCGAAGTTTAATTTTCATTCTAGTTATCATAGTTGCGGGTTCGGGAGATGGATTTTTCCAAAACCGTTTTTCCTAATTCGATGTGAATCTTTAGAGTTTCTAGTCAGGCCATTCGGGTTGACTAATGCACCCGTGGTATTCATGAATATGATGAACCGGGTTTTTTCGTCCCTTCATGGGCCAGTTTGATATTCTCATATCTTCGACATTGGAGGCAGAGCACGAGTAGCATTGCAGACTCTTCAGGAGCATCAGTTATATAACAAGTTTAGCAAATGCAGGTTTTGGTTTTTAGAAGTTAGATTTTTCTCGGCCACGTCAACAGCAGAGAGGGCATAGCAGTGAATCCGACTAAGTTTACAGTAATTCTTGATTTGGAACGGCCGAAGATGGTGACAGAGATTCGAAACTTCTTGGGTTAGCCGATTATTACAGGGAGTTCATCCTAGACTTTTTGAAGATTTCGATGCCACTTACACGCCTTACGAAGAAGGATGTACAGTTCATTTGGAACACAGAGTGCCAGGAGGCCTTTGATACGTTAAAGACTAAGTGGACTACAGCGCCGGTTTTGACTATTCCGAGCAGTGACAGGACGTACGTTGTTTACACAGATGCAGCATTGGCAGGTTTAGGAGGCATCTTGATACAAACTCAGAGGGTAGAAGCATATATCTCATGACAATTTGGGGTGCACGAGCAGAACTACCCAACTCATGATTTGGTGTTAGCAGTAGTGATATTTGTACTGAAGTCACGAGACATTACTTATATGGAGTGCAATTTGAGTTGTTCATCGACCACCAGAGTTTGAAGTATCTTTTCTCCCAGAAGAAACTCAACCAGAGGCAGCGACGGTGGATTGAGTTTATTAAGAACTATGAATTCGTGATTCTGTACATCCAGGAATAATTAAGATGTACAAAGACCTAAAGAGACACGTTTGGTGGGGTGATATGCATAGGAAGATTTCAGAGTGTATAGCTAAGTGTCTTACCTATCAGTAAGTGAAGGTGAAACATTAGAGACCGGTAGGAACACTTCAATCTTTTCCCATTTCGAAATAGAATTGGGCGGACCTTTTTATGAACCTTATTGTAGGGTTGCCGGAGTCGAAGAAAGAAAATGATTCTGGTTGGATGATAATAGATATACTAATGAAGCCAACATATTTCATTCTAGTAAGGACTGCTTATACCGCCGAGGCATATGCGAGGATATTTTGTTTGGGAGATAGTTCGACTTCATGGAGTTCCAGGAACGATGGTATTGGATCGAGGTTCAGTGTTCATTCCGCATTTTTGGAAGGATCTCCAGGATTCATTTGGCAACAGATTTATTTTACAATAGTGTATTCTACCCACAGACGGATGGTAAGATGGAGAGAGTAAATCAGATATTGGAGGACATGTTGCGGGCTTGTGTCATTCACTTCCAAGGCAACTGGGAGGATCATATTCCACTGATAGAGTTCTCTTATAACAACAGTTATCAAGCGATAATTGGTGTGGCCCCGTATGAAGCATCGTACGTGAGGCCTTGCAGATCGCCTATATATTGGGTAGAACAGGAGGATATTTTAATGCTTGGGCTAGAGCTTATGAGATAGATTACTGAGAAAGTAACATAAATCAAAGGACAGGTTCTAGCAGCTCGAAGTCAGCAAAAAGGGTTATGCAGATAAGAGATGAGGACATTTAGAGTTTTAGATTTGAAGAGTTAGTTGTGCTGAAAGTATCATCTATGAAAGACGTTCAGCGATTCGGAAGGCGGAGAAAGCTTGAACTGAGATATATTGGACCGTTCCGAATTTTGGAGCTTATTGAGGCTGTTTCATATGGACTAGACCTTCCAGCATCGATGTCCAGAGTACATAAAGTGTTTCATGTTTCAATGTTCAAGAAACAATTACATGATGAAGAGCAGCAGTGAGTGTTGAACGCATCAGAGATTTAGCTTCAGGAGGGTTTGACTACGATTGAGATCCTAGTTTGTATACTTGCTAGAAAAGACAAGAAATTTAGAATCAATATATTTTTTTTCCCCTTGGTGAAAATTCAGTGGAACCAGAAAGGAGTTGAGGAGGTTTCTCGGGAGCGTGAGGACGATATACATCGTGACTACCCACACCTGTTTGATCAAGTAAATTAAATTTTTGTATGACTTGTTTATGACTTGTGGTTACCTGTATAGTGATGTTTATACTTAACACTAAAATGAGGGTATTAACACTTATCTCCTAAGTACGTGAGGACGATATACATCGTGACTACCCACACCTGTTTGATCAAGTAAATTAAATTTTTGTATGACTTGTTTATGACTTATGGTTACCTGTATAGTGATGTTTATACTTAACACTAAAATGAGGGTATTAACACTTATCTCCTAAGTACTTGGAACATATGGTATATATATGAGGGGTTCCTTGTTTGGATTTTTCGCTCGATGTACTTGTTCCATTTAGTTAGGGGTTAAGTGGGAGTATTTACATTTTAATGGTTGAGTGTAGACATCAAAGATGATTTTTGGGAGCGCGAAGATGTTATGCCGCGCTACTTCCTGCACCTAGTGAGGAAGTGGATTGATTTATGTGTGCGACTATTTGTGTGGTTATATTTTGATTTAACGCTAGAATGAGGATATTTTTGCTCAATTCTTAATCTTTTGGAACACATGGTATATATATGGGGGGTTCCTTGTTTGGATTTTTCGCCCGACGTACTAGTTCCATTTGATTAAGGGTTGAGTGGGATATAGTCATCCTAGATTGTTAAAGGTAAATATCATAATATGCTTGTCTAGAGTAATATTATTTGTTTGAGTATAATTTCTGAATTTCGAGGACGAAATTCTTTTAAGGGGGGAAGAATGTAAAACCCCGAAAATTTGAATATAGTGTGATAAATAATTATAAATATGTTATATGATGAAAATAATATATTTTTATGTTTGAGTATGATAGGAATTGATTTGAGATCAATTCAATGCATATTTGTGAATATATAAGAGCAAATGCACAAAACATGCACAAAGGCAAATAGTGAGAATCTGAGAATTTTGACCAGTTGAGAGTTTTTATGTTTTGCACACTAATTTATTTAGAATCTGGAAACGTGTATAAGATCAAAGTTGTAGGTCTCTTCAAGAGCTTTCCAACGAATCTTAGATCACCTCATTCCGAGACCATATGAGAAAGTTACAGCCTTTTCACCGAACCCCAGTCTGAGAATGACCCAGAAACCTGCGCAGTCGACCGCCGTGGTCGCTGCGGTCGACCGCGCAGCGAACCTGGTTCTGCCAGTTCAGTTTCGGGTCAGGTTTTGTTTATACCAAACCCGGTTGTTACCCTAAGTATATATACTCGTTTTGAGCTCTCAGAACCCTCGTATTGAACCCCTAATAGCCCCAGCCCTTCTCTCTTTCCTCTCAAAACCCTAAACTCGCGATTTGGCAGTATTTTTTTTGGGATCACGTTTCTCGAAGGATTTCTCGGTGGGTTTCCGTTGCTCAGATTGAAGGAGGACCGTTCTCCATCGTTTTTGGGTGTCATCAACCCCCTCAGGCTTGTGACACTCTCACCCAGCCCTTCACCCACGGTTTTTATGGTTTTCTAATATTTTATTAGATTTGTTGGGCCTAACAAATGCTAGTTACATTAAGTATAGTTCTTGTAGCATATGTGCGAAAATCCAATATTTTCCAGGGGGAAATAACCTGCACCAAATGAATTTCTTTATCTGTAAAGATCCCGAATCTGAAAAATGTTTTTTGAACCTCTGAGTTTTGATGCAAGTTTACTGTTTTACAACTTTTTAAAATCATGTGTATAGAAGTTCCCAAATCCTAGTGATGAATTTTTTTTGTTTTCATACTTAGATGTTTATATTACGATGATTCATATGTATTAGAATGTGTAATATATTGTTTGGAAGCATGGGTGTATGTTTGGATCGCATTTCGAAGCAGAACAGAACATCTGGAAAATAAGCTCTACTGTTCGTTTCGCGGTCGACCGCGCGTGACGCGGCGGTCGACCGCAGGGCGTTCTGTCGAGCAGGATGCCTCTGCCCTATGCGCGGTCAACCGGAGTGGTCTCTGCGGTCGACCGCCGCACTGTTTGTGCATATATTCGTGTTGGTTGTACATTTTATACATCCGAGGGGTCGCCTCGATTATCTGACACTACATTGTAATGATAGTGACTTGTCTATACATGTGAGTTGACACTTTTGACACAAGTTTAGACCCATACATCGAGACGCGTTCGAGTTTAGGATATGTATATCTTTCCACAATTACCTTTGACAATTGCACCTCTTTACTTATAGTCCATGTGTTGGGCATACATTACTATTGATCCATGTGTTGGATACTCATCATTTCGGTCCATGTGTTGGACACGTATTTTATTCAGTCCATGTGTTGGACATGCATTCACATTTTAGTCATCATGTTGGACTATAATCCATTTCAGTCCTCGTGTTGGACACTCATTCCATTCAGTCCTCGTGTTGGACACTCATTCCACTCAGTCCTCGCGTTGGACATACATTGGTTAGATTTAGTCCATGCGTTGGACATTGGTTATATTCAGTCCATGCGTTGGACTGTTTCTTTTAGTTTATTATTCATGTATTAGACTTTGGGTTTTGTAATTAGGGATTTACAATTTGAGATAAAAGGTATATACATGAGGGTTTCCTTGTTTGGATTATTTCGCTCGACGTACCTATGCTCGTGTTGTAATTTTCCTAAATATTAAAACTCATTATTTGCTAGGAGTAATGATTTTAACTATTATGTAATAACTGTACTTTCTGTATACAACGAGCCCTTTCCCTTGGGGTTGGTTGTGATGTTGCTCGCTAGCGCTTTGACGCTCGTTGTCCCTCCCTCTTTCAGGTAACGAGCCAGGAGCCCGGAGAGTCGCAGGTTGATGGCGACACACTTTAGTGTTCAGCTGACTATTTTTAGATATGTTGTATTTTGGAGCTCCACTGTAAACTGTGTTTAGACATTTGAGGGCTTTATTCTAGATGTGTAAAGGCTGTGTGCCTTATTTCCTTTACTCAGACTTGTTTTATTTGAGATTTATTAAGAACTCCAGTTTATTCATTTCAAACATTGACTTTGTATTCCTATATGTTGGATGATGAAATATTATTTTGATCTCTATCATTTCATCAGTTATCTCTTGTAGTATCTTTTACTTGTTTTTGTACCTACACCTATTATTGACTCTACTAGAGTGATAGAATTGTGATGGTGAAATATGTTATTGTACGGTGTGGTGCATGGCAGGTTTGACATTCTTGGTTTCACCTTGGACTGCAGCCTTACGTGAACCCAGGGGCGTCACACTCACCGACGAAAGTCCTACCATTAGAGCCTCTGGATATGATCGAGTCAACAGACCGATCACAAGCGTCTTCGGGAGTAACAACCCCCTTTCAGATGACCTTATGAATGTTCCATGTGAGAAGTTCAAGATGTATCGCATGGAGACATACAAGGGCGAGGGAAACCCCTCCGAGCATATTCAGAATTACTATGATGTGATGAGTATGCTCCAATCATTAGAAGCAATCCTTTGTCGATGCTTTCCTATCACTCTTTCAGAGAGTTCTAAGCTCTGGTGGAACACTCTCGAGAAGAGATCCATTAGAAACTTTCAACAACTTAACTGAAAGTTCATCCATCATTTCCTAGCTGACACCAAGCGAGAGCTTGTGACGCCCTTGTTTTCACACATGGCTGCAGTCCATGATGAACCCAGAGATGTCAAACCTATCATACACCTATACTATGCAACAATAAGTTTTACCAATCACAGTAATATCCTCTAGTAGAATCAAAATAAAGTGTAGGTACAAAACATGCAAAAGAAAGGAAATAACTATAATAGACATGATATAGAAATAAGTATCTCATAAATAAATTATGTCTTAATGAACAACCTGGAATACATCTTATATCCAAAATGAATAAATATGTCTCGACAAGATACAACTGAAAATCGTACTAAGGCATGCTGCCTTTACACTATGAAATAAACTCTAAGGTCTAAACAAAAATATAAAACTACGATGGAGCCTCTAATAAATCTCATGTGACGACGACTATGCAAGAACTCCATCATCCTACAATTCTCCGGTACTCTGAATTACCTAAAAGAATATTAGAAAAAAATAAGCAACAATAAGAGCATCAGAGCACTATAGCAAGATCACCTCCATCTGCCCCCAGGAGAAGGGCTGCTAGATGGAGTGCAAACTCTATCTATTAAGCATAGTCTATCTAGATTATTTTTCCTCGTATCTAATGGAATTAATATTTAGATATCTACAATAAGAGGCATAGTACATCGAGCGAAATAATCCAAACAAGGAAACCCTCATGTATATACCATATGTCCTAAATTATAAACATCTAAACATTAATACCGATATAAAGATAAACAATCTAAATGAAATCAATAATTAGAAATCCACAACACGAGACTAGTACGTCGAGCGAAATAATCCAAACAAGCAAATCCTTATGTATATACCATATGTCTTAAATTGTGAATCGTTAATTATTAATTCTAACTAAGAAAATAAAGAAAAGCAGTAAAAGAAAGTAAAGACATCAACATATTGTATTCATAATATCTTCCACTTTCACTGGGAAGATAGAATGAATACTGACACAGATCCCGTGTACTTTCAAATGCAAAGTACTCTGGGTCATATATTTTAGCAGTGACTCAAAAATATAACTGGATCCGCCAACGATTCGGGCTATCATTTAACTATCTCAATGGAACTCCATGCAAGATTTTGATACTTAGCATTATCATATGCAACAGACTATCCTGTAGGTATCCTAATCAGTGTACACGGCTCATTAGTCTCAGCGCGATCTCAGTGCGTAACATAAGTGCGGAATGGCCTACCATATAGGTATCCAAGATGTACGGCTCATAAGCCTCATCGCACCCTCGTGCGGACAAACCGGACGAGGGTGATCCAAACTTGACTCAATGGCCTGTACAAATAGAATATCGACGCACTACCCCCGAAGTACTGAACTGAGCTCGTCAACGATATCTAGAATGTGTGTGTATAATATGTACTAAACTCTTTCTCAAAGTAATTGGGTCAAAACCCATCATAATTCCTTTTAGCATACCCATGTGTGTGCTACTATATTATGCGTGAATTTACGTATAAAGAAGTACGGCCCGAAACCTGCAAACATATCTCAAACAGATGCAAAATAAAAATTCAGGCAACATGCTTAATAGTCGACTATTAGGCTTAGTAGTCGACTACACTGAGTCCATCCAGACGTTGTAATAACATATATCAGTATCAGTAGTCGACTATTAAGAATATTAGTCGACTATCTATAAACACACGGTTTCTGTTATACTCAACTGGGCACGAGTAGCTGACTACTAAGCTTAATAGTCGCCTACTCTGTCAAGACACGCATTCTTTCGTGCACAAATAATATTTATGTCAATTGTACATATCATGACATTAAAATAAGATTTTATACTTGGCATATACAACAGGAATTATCTGAATCATAAAATTAAATTATTATATCTTCCAAATTAGGGTTTAACATCCTAATTAAACAATTTCTTCAATTATCTCATGTGTAAACAAAGTGATTATCAACACATGATAAAAACTACTCATGAACAGAGGTAAAATTTATTTAAACATGTTTATCTTACTTAGGTATCATAAACCTAGGGTTTAAGCATAATTAATTAACATAAAAACTCAAAGAAACCTTCACGTAATATATTAATTATTTCAAATCAGCATATCTGTAGTTTTTTGCAGAACATATCACTAGTAAATTGAGTATATCTTTCTCTATAAAAACTTTTTATTAGAATAGTTTTCTGTTTTGATAACTAGATCCATATAGCTATCATTTGACATTGGTTTGGTTCAGTTTAGAGTTTATATGATATCTCAAATTTATAGTTAAAGGTTACACACGTGTAACAGTTTTCTACAAAATATATCATTAGTAAATTGAGTATATATTTCTCTATAAAAACTCTTTCTTAGAATGGTTTTCCGTTTTGGTAAGTAGATTCACATAGCTTTTATTTGACATTGGTTTTGTTCAGTTTGGAGTTTATATACTATCTCAAATTTCTAGTTAAAATTTATACATGTGTAGTAGTATTCTGCAATCTATGATGAAAATAAAAACATAAACAATTAGAAAAAGCTAATGATCTAGCATTGGGTAAGATTTATTATCAAAATATCATCTTTTCATATTAGGTTAAGCCTTAAGCATGAAAACATTGACTAAACACTTTTATAATCATTAAACACTATGGGGATGGGTTTGGATGCAGATGATCTTGCCTTATCACACGTGCAAGCCTCTGAAACTAATGTGAAACGACTCCTCATCGCCAAACGTCGTAGATCTCGCCTTTTTCTCGCTTCTCGCCTCACAAGACGCTCCCAAAATCTCAACTTTAGGGCTAGAGTTTGAGAGAGAGGAAGAGGGGCTGCTAGGGTTTGAAACCCTGATGAAATAAACCTGTTTGACCCGAACCAGGAAATCTAGTCTGATTAGAAAAATAACTTTCGGTATTTTGGCTGTAACTCTCAGAATGAGGTGATTTAAGATTTGTTAGAAAGCTGTTAAAGAGACCTATAATTTTGGTCTTTGTGTTTTTCCATATTCAAATTATATCGGTATGTAAAATATATAAACTCTTAACTGGTCATTTTTCCATATTTCTCTTCGTGCATGTTTTGTGCATTTGCACTCATATATTCACAAATATACATTGAATTGATCTCAAATCAATTACTGTCATACTTAAACATCAAAATATGTTATGTTTTTACCATATAACCTATTTATTATTATTTTTCACATAATATTTAAATTTTCAGGATTTTACATTCTTTCCCCCTTAAAAAGAATTTCACCCCCAAAATTCTGCAATCGTATCCTAGAGAATAATAATATCAGAAAAGCACGTTGAGGGGATAATCCAGATAAAAAACCCTCATATACATATCTCGCATTATTAATCTCCAGATATGAAACATAAAAATATTTATACTTAACAATCTAGAATGTCAATATTCCCATTCAACCCCTAACTAGACGGAAACTAGTACGTCGGGCGAAAAATCCAAATAAGGAACCCCTCATATATATACCATGTGTTCCGAATGATTAGGAGTTAAGTGTCAATACATCCATTCTAACGTTAAGTATGAATATAACCATATAAACAATCCATAATATTAATCAAAATCAATCAACCCACCTGCTCAAATAGGTGCGGGTAGTCGCGATGCATAACATATTCGCGCCCCCAAAAATCATCATTGATATCTATACTTAACGGTCTAAAATGTAAATGCTCTCAGTTAACCCCTAACTAAATGGAACAAGTACGTCGGGTAAAAAATCCAAACAAGAAACCCCCCATATATATACCGTGTGTTCCGAATACTTAGGAGCTAAGTGCTAGTACCATCATTTTAGCATTAAGTATAAACATGACCATACGGATAACCAAAAATCATAAACAAATCATACTGAATTTTTTATTTACCCTGTGACGCCCCTGGGTTCACACAAGGCTGCAGTCCGAGGTGAAACCAGAAATGTCAAACCTGCCATGCACCACACCGTGCAATAACATGTTTCACCATCACAATCACTATCTCTCTAGAGGAAATCAACAATAGGTGTAGGTACAAAGCAAGTAAAAGGTTTTACAACAAATACTTGATGAGATGATAGAACATCGAATTAACACATCTCCTCAACCAAATAAACTGGAATACATAGTCAAAGTCTGAAATGAATAACAAAAATCTGGAGATCTTAACATGTCTCAAAGTACATAATATCTGATACAGGAAATAAGGCACACAGCCTTTACAACTCTAGAACATAAACCTCTTAAGTCTAAAAATGTCTCAAGTGGAGTACAAAATAAAATACATCTAATACGAGGATAAATAGGCACTAGTAAGGGTCGCCCTCAACCTGCGACTCTCCGGGCTCCTGGCTCGTTACCTGAAAGGGGGAGGGACAACGAGCGTCAAAGCGCTAGCGAGCAACATCATAACCAACCCCAAGGGATAGGGCTTGTTGTATAAGAAAATATAGTTATCACAAAATATATATGTATAAACAATTGTCCTGAAGCAAAGGGGGGTCTTAGTACTTAGGAAATTTCAGCACGAGCATAGGTACGTCGAGCGAAATAATCCAAACAAGGAAACCCTCATGTATATACCTTGTATCTCAAATTGAAAATCCCTAAATACTAAACCTGAGGTCTAATACAAGAAACAATAAATAAAACAAATACAAACCCGTCTCTACCGATAAATGAAATCATGACAAGGCCACCACAAGTGTCATGCAAACTCACATGAGTGTCATGTCCGAAAACGATTAAGTGTCCAAAACATAGACTATATAAATTAAACGTCCAACTCATGGACTTGGACCGGGTGGTAATGCATATCCAGCACGAGGATAAAAAGGTATGTCCAACACGAGGACTAAGAGGTATGTCCAACACGAAGACTAAGGGGTAGTGCTTGTCCAACACGAGGACTGAGTTTAACCTAGTTTTCCCATCACATGGGCCAAATAGTAATCGTCGATGAGATGTATGAGGGGATATACTTATACCAATTTCACACTCAACTCGGTGTGTGATTCTAAACTGGCATTTTAAGCCATCTATCATGCATAGATACTTAGTAGACTGAGAACCAAAGTTAGAAAGTCGAGACAAACACTCGAACGAGTGGAAAGTTCAACAAAAACAAACAGGGCATAATAATCTGTGCGGCGGTCGACCGCAGAGCCCACTCCGGTCGACCGCTCGTAGGTCCGAGAAGTATTGGGCTCAAAAGCTGGGCGGCAGTCGACCGCTGGGGTCGTGCCGGTCGACCGCTCAAAGTGCAGAAGCGATTCTGCTGGCAAAGACTCGCGTCGGTCGACCGCTGAGTCCGCTGCGGTCGACCGCTGATCGGACAGAACCCCAATCTGGGTTTCTGTCAGCTACGAAACTCATTCAAAATTTAAGGTTTTCTCTAACCATCTAATTTTAACAATTCAATAGTAATGTATGGCAGTCAAAAACAAGTTTAAATAGTTAAAACCTCATTTACCAAAAATCACAAACCTTAATCAACATGATTTAAAAAGTTCTTAAACAGTAAAGAAACAAGTTTAACCTTCATAAAACGTTTCAGATCAAGATCTCATTAATTAAACATCATTAGTGAACTTTTTAAGACTGAAATATATGATTTTTTGCACCTCATGCCATAAGATCTACTTTATCTACACAAAATACGATTTGGGCTAAATAAAAACTGGATTAAAACTCAAATCTAAGCATAAAAACGAAAAGGGGGTAAAGTTGGGCGAGATGTTACTCGCCTATGATGAGAACGAAGCCCTAGATCTGAAGGAAGATGATCCCTCTTGCTGAATCCACCAAAAATCCGCCGAAAAACCCTTCAAAGCTCCTCCAAATCACCAAAGAGTGAGAAACTAGGGTTTGAGGGGAGAGAGGAGGGCTAGGGTTCTGATTTCAGATGAAAAGGGGTTCTCTTGGGTAAATTAGAATATATACTAAACCCCAAACCCGACCCGAAACCCGTTAAGACCCAAAACCCAGCAAACTCTCTGCCTGCTGGGCGGTCGACCGACTGCGGTCGACCGATCAGATGAACTTTGCCAGGTTTGATCTGATCACCACATGATGCTCGAACTACTCAAATTATCTCACTTAAACACACTTGATGAGTTCTCGTACACTGATAATCACATTCTTATATATATATATATATATATATATATATATATATATATATATATATATATATATATATATATGATTAATATTCACAAGGAATTATTTATCACTAGAAATTCAATATATTCATTATAAAATTTACGGGGTTCTACATTCTTCCCCCCTTAAAAGAATTCCGTCCTCGAAATTCGGAAATCATACTCTTCTTGGATATTTATACTTAACCGTCCAAAATGGTAATATTCTCACTAAATCCCTAATCTAGTGGAACTAGTACCTCGGGTGAAAAATCCAAACAAGGAACCCCCATATATATACCATGTGTTCCAAAAGATTATGAATTGGGCGAAGATATTCTCATTCTAGTGTTAAATATATATAACCAAAGATATCAACATAATATAAGGTACTTGTCATAAAATTTTATTTACCTGATCAAACAAATGTGGGTAGTCGCGTCGCATGTCCTCCTCGCGTTCCCAAGAAGCTTCCTCAACTCCACTTCGGTTTCATTGAACTTTCAACAATAGAATCACCTTGTTCCTTAGTCTCTTGTCTTCCCTAGCAAGAATAGACACTGGGATCTCAATAGTAGTCAAATCATCCCGAAGCTCAATCTCCGGCACATCCAACACTCGCTGCTGCTCCTCGTCATGCAAGTGCTTCTTGAGCATAGTGATATGGAACACATTGTGCACACTAGACATAGATGCTGGAAGGTCCAGTCTGTATGACACCGCTCTAATGCGCTCCAAAATCCAAGAAGGTCCAATATATCTCGGCGCAAGCTTCCCCCGTCGTCCAAATCTTTGTACGCCCTTCATAGGCGATACCTTCAACATAACTGAATCTCCAACCTGAAACTCCAAGGGTCTTCGCCTCTTATCTGCATAGCTCTTCTGCCGACTCTGAACTGCTAGAATCCTCTCTCTGATCAAGGCTATCTTCTCAGTAGTCTGCCTCACCAGCTCCGGTCCAAGCATCAAGCTGTCCTCCGGCTCAGCCCAACATATCGGTGACCTACAAGGTCTCCCGTACAATGCCTCATACGGGGCCATCCCGATCGTCGCTTGATAACTGTTGTTATAAGCGAATTCTACCAATGGAATATGATCCTCCCAGCTGCCTTGGAAGTCAATGACACATGCCCGCAACATGTCCTCCAACACCTGATTCACCCTCTCCGTCTGACCATCCGTCTGGGGGTGGAATACACTGCTATAAGATAGCCTGCTACCAAATAAGTCCTGGAAACTCCTCCAAAAATGCGAAGTGAACACCGAACCCCGATCCGATATAATCGTGTCTGGAACTCCATGAAGTCGAACTATCTCCCGGATAAATATCCTCGCATATGCCTCGGCAGTATAGGTAGTCCTCACTGGAATGAAATGGGCTGACTTCGTCGACCGGTCCACTATCACCCAAACAGAATCATTCCCCTTCTTCGACTTCGGCAACCCCACAATAAAATCCATGGAAATATCCGCCCACTTCCACTCCGGAATAGGCAAAGGCTGAAGGGTCCCTTCCGGTCTCTGATGTTCTGCCTTCACCTGCTGATAGGTAAAACATCTAGCCACATAGTCTGCAACCTCTCTACGCATACCACTCCACCAGAAACGTCTCTTCAAGTCCTTGTACATCTTGGTGGTTCCTGGGTGCACCGTGTACCGAGTACGGTGTGCCTCAACAAATAGCTCTCTCTTCAGCTCTGCACTGGTTGGCATAACCAATCTACCCTTCATCCGTAGACCTCCATCTGCTCCAATGGTCCAATCAGTCTTAGGCTCTTTGGAAATCTCCTCCTTTCGGATTTGAATCCAAGAGTCTCCCAACTGAGCTCTGACAACTCTGTCACTCCAAGATGGTTGCACTGCCACGGCTCTCAAAAATGCATTGGTTCCTCCAATCTCGGGTCTAAAATCAAACTGGCTAAGAGTGATAAGATCCCGATGAAGTGAACACCTCAAAGCTGAAATCCGATGTCGGCGCTTCCTGCTTAAAGCATCTGCTATGACGTTCGCCTTCCCCGGATGATACTGGATCGCGAACTCGTAGTCCTTAATAAACTCAATCCATCTCCTCTGTCTCTGATTGAGTTCCTTCTGGGAAAAGAGGTACTTCAGACTCTGGTGGTCTGTGAATTACTCAAACTGCACTCCATATAAGTAGTGCCTCCATGACTTCAGTGCAAATACCACTGCTGCTAATTCCAAGTCATGAGTTGGATAGTTCTGCTCATGCACTCTCAACTGCCGTGAGATATAGGCTACTACCCTCTGGGCCTGCATCAATACGCCTCCTAAGCCTGCCAATGATGCATCTGTATACACAACAAATGTCCTGTCACTGCTCGGAATAGTCAGAACCGGCGCTGTAGTCAACTTAGTCTTTAAAATATCAAAGGCCTTCTGGCACTCCATGCTCCATATGAACTGTACACCCTTCTTCGTAAGGTGTGTAATAGGCGTCGAAATCTTCGAGAAGTCCTGAATGAACTTCCTATAATAACCAGCTAAGCCCAAGAAGCTGTGAATCTCTGTCACCGTCTTCGGTGGCTCCCAATCAAGAACTGCCGTGACCTTAGCCGGGTCCACTGCTATACCCTCTCGACTGATGACATGGCCAAGAAATCTGACTTCTGATAGCCAAAACTCGCACTTGCTAAACTTAGCGTACAGCTGATGCTCCTGAAGAGTCCTCAACGCTATCCATAGATGCTCCTCGTGATCCGCCTCCGATCTCGAGTAAATAAGAATATCATCGATGAAAACGATCACAAACTGATCTAAGAAAGGACGGAAAACCCGGTTCATCAAGTCCATGAATACCGCGGGTGCATTGGTAAATCCAAATGGCATGACCAAGAACTCGAAAGAACCATATCGAGTAAGAAAAGCGGTCTTGGGAATATCCATCTCCCTAACCCGCAACTGATGATAGCCAGAACGAAAATCAATCTTCGAGAAATACTACGCACCCTGCAACTGGTCAAACAAGTCATCAATCCTAGGTAGTGGGTACCTATTCCGGATAGTGACCTTGTTCAACTCTCTATAATCTATGCAAAATCTCATACTACCGTCCTTCTTCTTCACGAAGAGGACCGGTGCGCCCCACGGAGAATGACTCCGACGGATAAAACCCTGAGCTAACAACTCGTCCAACTGGGTCTGAAGCTCCCTCATCTCAGCTGGCGCCATGCGATAGGGTGCGCGGGATATCGGGGCTGTGCCTGGCTGCAACTCAATGCAGAACTCAACCTCTCTCACAGGAGGTAGCCCAGGTATGTCCTGAAAGACATCCTGACACTCTGAGACAACTCTAGTCTCCAACAAATCGACACCCTGATCCCGTCGCATCACCTCCTCAATGTATGCCAGAAATGGCTCCGCAAATCGGTTGCCCTGAGAAGTGGCCACAATCATCTCGGATCCATCGGACGCTCGCAACTTGACTGTCTTCGTGAAGCAGTCAATACTAATATGGTAGGAAGATAACCAATCCATACCAATAATGACATTGAACTCGGACATATGCAACACTATCAAATCAACTATGAACTCCGACTCGTCTAAACTGACGGTACACCTCCTACAAATGCTCTCCAGAAGCGATACCTCACCTAAAGGGGTGGAAACAGATAGAGGGGTGTCTAGGGGCTGAGCTACGAGCTGGAGTCTAGCCATAAATGCATGCGAGATGAAAGAATGCGAAGCTCCCGAATCGAAAAGAATACGGGCGGGGAAGGAAAAAAAAGTTTATGAGGGACGTACCCTCCACAACTGATCTGCTTGCTCCATTATCATGCGGAACTACTGCATATATTCCGCCGGTGGATAAAAACTGCTCTGCTGCTGGTGTTGGAGAATATGGGACAATCTGTCCCTGGGGAATCTCCTGAACTGCTAGAACATGCCCCTCAATCTTCTGTTGCTGATGATACGGACCATTTCTCTTCTGAGCTCTTGTTGGTGCACTGCGGCACTCTAATACCTTGTGTCCGACCTTGCGACAGTTAAAACAAGTTCCCCTGAACTTGAGCTGCTGTTGTGCTCTTTGATCCTGTTAGGATCCCTTCTTATCACCATACGATTTTTTTACAACATACAGTATTCACACAAATACTTTAAGCAAAAATAATTATCATAAAAAAAATTTCAAAATTTTTAGATATACGCATATATCGTCCTCACTCATACTAGGAAATCCTTAGCGGACACTATACATGAATCCTAAGAAACTCTAAACTAGCTCCACGACTCGACACAGGATGATCCTAAGGATACTGGAACTAGAGCTCTAACCAACTGTGACGCCCTGGGGTTCACACAAGGCTGCAGTCGAGGTGAAACCAGAAATGTCAAACCTGCCATCACCACCCGTGCAAATAACATGTTTCACATCACAATCACTATCTCTCTAGAGGAAATCAACAATAGGTGTAGGTACAAAGCAAGTAAAAGGTTTTACAACAAATACTTGATGAGATGATAGAACATCGAATTAACACATCCTCAACCAAATAAACTGGAATACATAGTCAAAGTCTGAAGTGAATAAAAAATCTGGAGATCTTACATGTCTCAAAGTACATAATATCTGATACAGAAATAAGGCACACAGCCTTTACAACTCTACGACATAAACCTCTTAAGTCTAAAATGTCTCAAGTGGAGTAACAAAATAAAATACATCTAATACGAGGATAAATAGCACTAGTAAGGGTCGCCCTCAACCTGCGACTCTCGCGGGCTCCTGGCTCGTTACCTGAAAGGGAGGGACAACGAGCGTCAAAGCGCTAGCGAGCAACATTCATAACCAACCCCAAAGGATAGGGCTTGTTGTATAAGAAAATATAGTTATCACAAAAGATATATATGTATAAACAATTGTCCTGAGGCAAAGGGGGTCTTAGTACTTGGAAATTTCAGCACGAGCATAGGTACGTCGAGCGACAATAATCCAAACAAGGAAACCTCAGTTATATACTCTTATCTCAAATTGAAAATCCCTAATTACCAAACCCGGAGTCTAATCGGGAACAGAAAACAAGGTAAAAGGAAATAC
This sequence comes from Asparagus officinalis, assembly GCF_001876935.1. Taxonomy (NCBI): domain Eukaryota; kingdom Viridiplantae; phylum Streptophyta; class Magnoliopsida; order Asparagales; family Asparagaceae; genus Asparagus; species Asparagus officinalis. The sequence goes on from NC_033800.1 coordinate 37,693,958, forward strand.
AACCCATCTCAGACATAAATACAGTTATTAGGTAATGACCTACATGAATACCATGTCGTATTCTACATAAGTGTCATATCATACTCACATGGGTGACGTGTCAGAAAACGATTAAGTGTCCAGAACATAGACACATGAAATATAGTCCAAATCATGGACTGCAGTATAATCGTTTCAGCGCATGACCGGAAGTGACAGTTGTCCAACGCCTGGACCGCGATGTGACCGTTGTCCACGCCTGGACGGATGTGACCGTTGTCCAACGCCTGACGGGGTGGTAATGCATATCCAACATGAGGATTAAATAGCAATGCGTATCCAACACGAGACTAAGAGGTATGTCCAACAGAGGACTAAGGGTAGTGCTTGTCCAACACGAGACTGAGTTTAACCTAGTTTTCCCATCACATGGGCCAAATAGTAATCGTCGATGAGATGTATGAGGGATATACTTATACCATTTCACAGCTCCAACTCGGTGTGAGTTCTAAACTGGCATTTTAAGTCACTATCATGCTTAGGATACTTAGTAGACTGAGAACCAAAGTTTAGAAAGTCGAGACAAGCACTCGAACGAGTGGAAAGTTCAACAAAACAAACAGGCATAATAATCTGTGCGGCGGTCGACCGCAGAGCCCACTCCGGTCGGACCGCTCGTAGGTCGAGAAGTATTTGGGCTCAAAAGCTGGGCGGTCAGTCGACCGCTTGGGTCGTGCGGTCGACCGCTCAAAGTGCAGAAGCGATTCTGCTGGCGAAAGACTCGCGTTCGGTGCGACCCGCTGAGTCCGCTGGCGGTCGACCGGATCGGACAAACCCCCAGTCTGGGTTTCTGTCAGCACGAAACTCATTACAAAATTTGAGGTTTTCTATAACCATCTAATTTTAACAATTCAATAGTAATGTATGGCAGGTCAAAACAAGTTTAAATAGTTAAACCTCATTTACCAAAATCACAACTTAATCAACATGATTTAAAAAGTCTTAAAACAGTAAAGAAACAATTTAACCTTCATAAAACGTTTTCAGATTAAGATCTCATTAATTAAACATCATTAGTGAACTTTTTAAGACTGAATATATATTTTTGCACCTCATGCCATAAGATCTACTTTTCTGCACAAATACGATTTGGGCTCAATAAAAACGCGGATTAAAACTCAAATTAAGCATAAAACGAAAAGGGGGTGAAGTGGGCTGAGATGTTACTCGCCTATGATGAGAACGAAGCCCTAGATCTGAAGGAAGATGATCCCTCTTGCTGAATCTACCCAAAATCCGCCGAAAAACCCTTCAAAGCTCCTCCAAATCACCAAAGAGTGAGAAACTAGGGTTTGAGGGGAGAGAGGGGGGCTAGGGTTCTGATTTCAGATGAAAAGGGGTTCTCTTGGGTAAATTAGAATATATACTAAACCCCAAACCCGACCCGAAACCCGTTAAGACCCAAAACCCAGCAAACTCTCTGCCTGCTGGGCGGTCGACCGCCGCGCCCAGTGCGATATATATATATATATATATATATATATATATATATATATGATTAATATTCACAAGGAATTATTTATCACTAGAAATTCAATATATTCATTATAAAATTTACGGGGTTCTAGATACCCGTTCAAATATATATATATGATTAATATTCACAAGGAATTATTTATCACTAGAAATTCAATATATTCATTATAAAATTTACGGGGTTCTAGATACCCGTTCAAACATGTGTGGGTAGTCGCGAATCATATCCTCCTTACGCTCCCATGAAGTCTCCAGATTTCCTCTCCGGTTCCACTAAACTTTAACGAAGGGTATCACCTTATTTCTAAGCTTCTTGTCCTCCTTGGCAAGAATGCATACCGGAATCTCAATCATAGTCAAATCATCGTGAATCACGACCTCTGGTGCGTCCAACACTCGCTTCTCCTCCTCGTCGCGTAGATGCTTCTTAAGCATAGAAACATGAAAAACATCGTGTATGCTCGACATCGAGAACGAACCAATGTATCTCAGGGCAAGCTTGCCTCGTCTACCAAAATGTTGTACACCCTTCATTGGTGATACTTTTAACAAAACATAATCCCCAACCTAGAATTCTAATGGTTGTCGCCTTCGGTCTGCATAACTTTTTCGATGATTTTGCACTGCAAGAATGCGCTCTCGAATGACTGCTACTTTCTCCATAGTCTGTCTAAAAAGCTTTTGTCCAAGCAATAGACTATCTTCTGGTTCTGCCCAACAAATAGGTGATTTGCAAGACCTCCCATACAATACTTCATACGGTGCCATTTTAATAGTCCATTGATAGCTATTATTATAGGAAAACTCAATCAATAGGATGTGGTCCTCCCAGCTACCCTGAAAATCAATAACGCATGCCCTCAACATGTTCTCCAATATTTGGTTCACTCTCTCTGTCTGTCCATCCGTTTGTTGGTGAAATACACTAGAATAAGATAACTGACTACCGAAAGAGTTCTGGAAGTTTCTCCAGAAAAGTACTGACTTCGTCAACCGATCTACTATTACCCAAACTGAATCGTTCCCCTTCTTCAATCTCAGCAATCTTATAATAAAGTCCATAGAAATATTTACCAATTTCCTCTCCGGGATGGGTAAAGACCGTAGGGTTCCGGCTGGCCTCTGATGTTCAACCTTCACTTGCTGGCAGGTGAAACACTTACCACATACTTCACAATCTCACCATGTATATGTTAGACCCTAGAGGGGGGGTGATTATGATCTTATGCTAATCTAATCCAACTTTATGCCAATTAAAATTAATTAATAAGTTATTCTAGAAAGTATAAAATACAACAATATATATGAGCTAGGATGAGCAATATGAACTAAGGGGTATATCCTAGCAATATATGAGCTAGGATGAGCAATATGAACTAAGGGGTATATCCTAGCAATGAGATATACTATGAATTATATGTAAGGATATACAAACTAACACAAATATCCTAGCAATGAGATATACTATGAATTATATGTAAGGATATACAAACTAACACAAGGGTGAAATAAATAATCTACCAAAGAGATAGGGTAATATGAAGAGCAATACACAAAGGCAATATAAGATATGAATATAAGAATAAGAATGCCAATGCAATTACAAACAAAACGATATGATTACGGAGTTCGGTCTAACCACTTGACCTACGTCTCCGCTCCTCACCTCGAGGAGATCTCCACTATCACAACCGAGTTTTCTATGTTCACCCGAATAACGTTTACACCACACAATACGGTTTTTTAGTTTACCGAAAACTCTACAACTTACACACTCTTGCAATCCCACTCTACATGTGTCTCCCTCAAGTGCTCGGATACAACCTCTTCCTAGGTTCGTCAACCGACACCACTCCTCTTGGGACGATCCCCAACTCTCGCCACACACTTCTCTCGGTGTACAAGTGTATACAAAGTGATCTTACAATTAAGCACAATACAAAGTGTTTGTTCTCTACAATGGATGAGAAAGAAATATAAGCTCACTCTCTAAGTTACACAATCCTACAACCCAATTATACTATGAATGTAAATACAATGATCTCAATGGTTGTGTGTGTGTAAACAAAGAGAAAATAAAATCAACTAAACTCAAAATGAACACTAGCTTAATAAAATGATAATCAAACAATATAAAATATAAAGCTAGATTGAGTTTAGAAAACTTCTCCAATAAATGATAAGAGAGAGAGAGATGGATTGAAGCTCAAATATCAATGAATTGATCTCCACTTCCTCTTGTGGAATTCTTCACAAACCAAACCCTTAAACAAACTTAAAACCAAACTTAAACCCCTTTTTAAAACTTGTTTTTAAAAACTTTTCTTAGTTGAGATAGAAGGGGTTTGAGGGTTTATATAGGAAGAGGAAACAACAGCAAAAACCCCAAACCAAATCTTACAAAATCCCAGAAATCAGATTTTTACAAATACAACCTCCAAAAACTAAGAATATAATATTTTTACAAATACAATAGAAAATAAAACATATGAGTATGTATATGAAAATATATTTGTTTCATATCTAAGTAGTTAAACCAAATCACAATAATAAATATGAAATATGTAATTTCATATTTATAGACATAAAAATCAAAACTTGTGTTGTATATATATATATGACTACATATATATACAAGGAAACCAATAAAATGTGTGTGTATATGATATTGAGCTTAGAGTATCTAACACACATAATATAAAACCTAAACTAGATTACCCAAGCCGATCTTGATCTTCAATAAGCTTGACTTGGTACACTATGCGGATGAAGTTGAACTTGGATCTTGAACTTGAATTGCATAAGCTTCACTCCACAATTCCGCCAACATCCATTTGATATTGTCATTGTAACGCTATTCTATCCAACCTCTAACTCGTTGTTTGCCTAGAATAAATACGAAAACACAAACACTAGACAAACAACATTAGAATTAAATTATTTGTTAAACATCATCAAAACAAGAAGGCCAACAAACTCCCCCTTTTTGATGATGACAAATAATTTACAAAAAGGATATATGCATGAAAGGAAATGAATATACAAAGTATAATATATCATGCATATAAATAAGAAAGAATATACTCATAATATTTCATCCCCTTTGACAACATTAAAAGGGGACAAAAGGATGAAGAGAGTGAAAGCTCCCCCTATCAATAAGCATGGGTGAGTATAAAAAAATAGGGATTGCTCCCCCTATCAAAATGCCTCATGAATGTATGAAATGAATGCTAAGGCATATATATGTGAGAAAGCATAGATTAAAAACATGCTAAACATAACTCACATACAAAAAAGATAATGAGAACACATATAAATATGTTAATATGAAAGAAATGTCTCATTACACAATTTTAAAAACATAGTGTATAAAAATAGATTTATGAAATCAAAAGATAAAACATGAGAATCACGCAAAAAGTTTTTAAATCAACCAAATGAAATCATAAATCAAATTTTAAGTCAAAAAATAATATTTGATCAATAAAGGAATTTTTTTTTGTAAACTTGATCAAACCACATAAAGAATACATTATAAAGCATATATAAAATTTGGATCATCTATTTGTGCTATATAATAAATTCAAAAGAACAAAATTTTCATAGTTCAAAAAATAAGACTACAAAACATACAAGAATCATGAATTATGGAAAAAAAATTATTTTTAAAAGTATAAAGCCAAATCATCATTGATTTTCAAAAATCAAGAGAGGTAACTATATCTAGCTCTTGAGCTAGTAACAACCCATATAAACATTTAAGCATCCGGTAAACATGATAGTGGATAAACACCCAATAGACCCGGAGGGTTATATAAACACAAACCACTCATCAAAACAAAACCAATAATCATGAAAACAAAAGAAATATTTAAAGATAAATTATTTTCATATTCAAAAAAAATTAAGTATAATTTTCAAAACAAAGAAAAAAGAAAGATAAAAACATTAAACTTCTTGGTTTAAAATCAAACTTGTTTTGGTACCAAAGTATTCTTGGTACCAAAAGATTTAGGGACATGACCCCTATCTTTTAAGCTCAAAGCTCTAGGGTTATGAACCCTCTTGGGCGCATATGGTGCACTAGCACGGTCAAAACAAAAATTATACATATGACCTTTCCGATTGTAATAGGTGCAATGAAGAGGGTTAAATGATTTGTGTTGACCAAGTGGACGTGCATGGGAATCATTTGCAAATAAAGTTTTTTTATTTAAATTATTTCACAAATGAGAAACATCATTAAACAAAGGTGGTTTACTTGAGAAATTTGGCAAGTTTGAATATTTTTTCAAATCATAACAAAACTTCACCAAATAGCCAATTCTATCACAAATATCACATTTAAACACATGTGATCTACTAGAAACATTTGTCAAATGTGATTTTCTTTTTAAGTCAAAACAATATTCAGCCAAATGACCAAAACCACCACAATGATCACATTGATACACATGAGCATGCTTATGATGTACTTTTTGTGCATGTGTGTGTACATGTGATGAAGAAACTTGATGAGATGCACAATAAACATTAGTATTCTTATATTTGTGTACATCATAGCAAAATTTAGCTAGATGGTCTTTTCGGCCACAAATGGAACATTTGTAAATTTTGCTATACAAGTGTGCATAGTGTGTAGGTGATTTATAAGTTATAGCACTAGATTTAGCACACTTGTCCATAAGCTTCTTATGATTATCAATACATGTGTTAAAAGTTGAATCTAAGCATGATGTGTGGTTTTTCACAAGATTCAATTTATCATTATGCATACAAGCATTGGAAATAGAAGTAGATGAAACATGATCATTTCTAAAAGAACTAAACTCATTTCTAATAGTTTATACTTCTATCATGGTATCATTATTTGTAATGACCGTGAAATTTTGATACTGGTTAAAATAAAATTTTTAGTATTTTAAAATATTTAATTATAATTTTTAAAAGAGTATTTGTATTTTTTTTTATTTTCTAGAATTTTTTATGATTTAAAGTCCAAGTTTTATAGTTAATTAAATGGTTTTGATATTTATAAAATTAGTTTAGTGTAGTAAAAATTTATAGAATTAATCTGTTGTATTATCGATACTATTACGTATCATTTTTTATACTACGATGTATTATTATTATTATTTCGTATTATTTTGTATAATATGTAGTATTATTAATTATGTATTATTGGTATAAATTGCTATATTATTACAATTATCATGTATCAGCTGTACGTTTTATTGTATGAATAATTATCCCATAATTATTTGATTTTAAATGTAGGAAATTATATATTTTTTTTATTAATTAATCTCGTTTAATTGTACAATTTGTGGTATTATTTTTACTATTGCGTATTATATGTTATATTAGTACAACTAATACGTTTTGATATGTAGATAATTTTCACATAATTATTTAATATTTTTTTGTGGTTATAATTATTTTTAATTAATTTTCAAAACCCTCTCTCTCTCTCTCTTCGTTTTCTCTCTCTCCCATGTTCTCCTCTCACGTTCTCCCTCTCTCTCCATCACGTTCACCACCGCTTGCTTCTCTTCGTCTACTCAGACCCCTATCTCTCTTTCATTCTCTTCTTCTATTTCAACCCTTACCACACCAACATCAGCCGCACCCTCGTCGACCACAGCCCAAGGTCGACGAGCTCGTTGCGCATGCATCACCGGCCGTCGCATCCGCCTCTAAGCTTGACCTCGGCACTACGACCCTTAGCAGGGCTTTCTCGGTATGCCGGCGCCATATCATCTCGACCTAGCCTCTCGGCGACAAGCACTTCTTTTGTTCGAAGTGCTCCTACTCGCTCGAACGCTGTACATCCCGCAGCGTCCCTTCTATTCACGCTGCATGCCGTGCTCGTTTGGCCATCCCTACACGGTGCCCGAGCCCCAGCTCATTTCTCCCTGTCACTACTAAAGCCAGTCCGCACTGAAGGCCCTTTTCCTCGGCTACTCAGGCGTCAAACCCGTCTTGTGCAGCCGTTCGTCTGCCGGCGCTCCCCTTCAGCGCCCGTGGCACGCGAGATCCCAGCCAGGAACCCTGCCGACGACCGGTGCTCTCAATCTAGCTGCTGATCCTATCGCACTTCCTTTCCTGCCCTACTGTCCGACCACGGCCATCAGCTTCCTCCGCGCCTTCTACGAGTTTCTCTCCACGCTCAGAGTGCCTCCCTACGTTGTTGCGCATGAGTCCCCTTCCTTATTCCGCTCGAAAACCATCTTAGCAAGCAACCTTCACGTTTTCCTCCATCGCACGCAGCTGTTTGATAACTATAGCCAACGATATCGTTCGAACCTTAGGTACTTCTGGCCAGCGAGGCCGTCGAAGCCCCGAGACATTCCAACGACACTCGTAGGCAAGATCCTCTTGCTCAGAGCTGAATTTTATATTTTGTTAAGATTTATCTGCATATTAGTTTGTGATATGATTATCTGCGTGACATTATTGATGAATAATATTAGATAAATAATAATAATATGATAAATAGCATTTTCAGAATAATTATGATAAATTAAAAGAATTTATTTCGACAGTGGAATCAATTTTAGATGATTATATTATTTTTAAAGGAATTTATCTTGAAAAAGAAATTATTTTAGAAAAAGATATTATTTTGGAAAATAAATTAAAGAAACCTATTTTGCAAAAGGATTATTTCAAGTAAATAAATTTGTTATTTTAGAAGATTATTTTAGAATAATTTAATGATTCAAATTCTCAGATTTAATTACCTGATATGGCATGATATTATTGCACATAATTTATTATGTCTTGTTGCGATGGAGAACCGTTGATAGTTATGACTTAGTGGTCTCGTGCGTTATGAACAGACTTAGTGACATGTGTGATTGTGTTGACTGAGTTTAGGTGGTGAACTCAAGTTCCAATGAGGATTATGGTTGACTTAGAAAATACAAGAGAGTTGGGATGGGGAAGTCATGGTTCATGTGATCGGATAAGACTGTTGATGTATCTTCCAGACTAGAACCAGTGAACCGTTTCGCACTGGGGTTAGTTTGTTGGGCCAAGTGAACCGTTTCGCACTTGGTTAGTGAAATCGTTTCGTCACCCGAGTTTTGCTTAAGTTCGAACCAGGCCGAAATCGAATTACGTGTAGTCCTCTCACCGAACCGTTTCGTGGGTTTGGATGCACGTAGGGGATTTGTGAACAGTCAATTATACGGTGATATGAGCGTTGGCTCTGTGTGAGATGTGACCAGTGACCTGTTATATGATGACTAGTTACATGACATTGTTACTTAAGCTGATTATGGATTCTTGTAGGCCAGTGGTATTTTCTTCTCATACCTAGATCGGGATTAATATTTAATTATCTACAATTTAAGACATATGGTATATACATGAGGGTTTCCTTGTTTGGATTATTTCGCTCGACGTACTACGTCTCGAGTTGTAGATTTTTAAGTATTAATTCCATCTAGTTGTATGACCTTGTGACTTGGATGATTTCTGATCGCTAGCTACATGATCGACTTGTTACTTGATTGATTTTGTTAGATTTCCAGTTGCATGTTCTTCTGTCATTTCGATTTTCGTATCGTTTTCCGCTTGGGTTTTCGTTAGTTCTATTTGTTTTGTGGGGTCTTGCTGTGTGCCATACACGCTGACGTACATCTGTTTTCTCTGGTGTACGTCAGACTTAGAGGAAGAACAGGTTCAACAGGAACCAGAGGATTCTCAGCAGGAGTGCCTTGCAGACCGAGCAGACGAAGCCAAAGTTTAGTTATTCCCTCTAGTTGTTCGATGATTTTAGTTTACTTTTGTAGCATTTCTTTCTGCTTGATCTTTGTATTTTACATTTCTCTAGTATTCATTTGTTCAGATATGTATAAGGGCATGTTTGACCCGAATATTATGTCTTGGATGATATTCATTTGTGATATGTATTATTTTATTCTGAGTTTGTCTATTATATTCTTACTGATTGTGATCGGGGACCTATGACTTCGCATTGTATTTATTTCTAGACGCTTAGCGTATTAGATTGAGAAGAAAAAAATGGTAGTGTATATTTTTTCTCAATCTAATATGTCGCGGGCTTGTTCACGTTCCGATTCCCGGGTATTTTGGGAAGTGGGGCATGACAGGTTTTTTTGGTGGCCCATGCAGGTCTCGGTCTCAAGTCCTCACTAGTAAGAATATAATAGACAATTTAGATGCATATCATATTTCATCCATGAGACTATTCTTGAGCCATTATCCTATTCTCTTGATAGATTTCGTTTCGTTCATATCTTATCACTCTTTGACTCCAGAGTTTTCCACAGTTCTTGTCCCATCGCTTCGCGATTACCCTCTCTTTGTATAGCTCCTCTATCCTCGTATCGATCATTATTTTATATGTTATTATTTTTACAACTATATTTTTTTATTTTGAGTTATGTATCGTTTAAGTGTATTGATTTTTGTATTATTTATTATATTATTTTATATATCAAATACATTATTATATTGTATGTTTTCATTTATTTATAAATCTATTTTAACTTTTACAGTTTATGTTTCATGTATTATACATTTTATTTATGTATATCACGCTGATTGTATTTATGTGATTTTGATTACTACACAATATACTACTATGTCTAAATTGATTTTATATAGTGATGATTATTATTGTTGTATCTTGTTTATATTTATGAATATTACTAATACTTCTAATTTATCATATTGTTTGTCGAATATATAATTATGTTCTTCTTATTATGTTTTATATAATATGGTTATTTTGAATCACGTGTTTACTCTTATGTCTATTTTATCATATAATATTTTGTGACTCCTTCCATCAAAATTTATTTTGTTAGCATGATTAGTACCATGAGTATACAAACTTTTATATGCTTATTATTATGTATGTGTTTTCATTTTTAACACTTATTATACATAATGATTATATTTGTTATATACAGCATATGTTTCTGAATCTTGTTTATCACTTTTGCTTTTATATATTTAATTTATACTTTGATTTTATTTGTGTTTCTTTGAGCCTAACTATGATTTTGTATTATTTACTTTATTTTATATAACTGTTTGTATGCTAATAATTATTGTGTATCGTTTCATTCTACTATTGATTATTATTATGACTTACCTCAGTTTGTTTGTCTATATGTATTGATGTGTTTCTATCTATGTTTATTTCTTAATGTTACTTTCAATAGCGATTATGTATGTCCTGTATACCTTATTATAATCTTTATGGTACTTCTGCCTGATTTGTTCTACATTCTTGTCTTATATCTTGTGCTTTTCTAATGATATTGTATCATTCTCGTGTTTAGTATATCGCAGTCATTTTACATTATCATTGTCTACTTTTGTGTATTATATTATAAGTGTATTATTAACTTGCTAGCTTGTTTTTATTACGTATGACGTAGTTTCATTTAGTGTATTTTATTTCATTCTTTACTTTCAATTACATGTATCATCATTGTTTGATTTAATTTATCAATCATTTTATCTTTCTTAGTTTTGTTTATGTTTTGCTTACTTATTTTCTATATACAATTTCTTATTAATTCTAATACTTACTTTTTATTTTGTTCTTTGTTCAGGTTAGTCTGCTTCGTTTATTTAGTCATAATATTTATATAAAGTGTGTGTTTTTGATAATTATTATTGTGATATACGACTATAATTATTTATTTTGTTTTTGATATGACATACTATGTATAATTCATTTTCTTATATGTTGTTGTGTCATATCACATTGTCCTTCAATGACTATCTGCTTTGTATTGTTTTGTATATCATATCTTTTTGTTTATGTTCAACTACCTTCTAATATTCCACTCGCATCGTGTTGCTTATTTTACTTAATTATATTGTGTGTCACATTCTAATTTCTGTGTATACAATTTGTAAATTCCCAATATTGTGTAATGAATTATTTATTTGCTAAATTTTGTATACTGTTTTACATGAATATTTAATTGTATAATTATTTTAATAATTGTGTTTAGCTATTTATACTTGACTGTCTTTGTATCTTTTCTATGTTTCAGACTACTTTTCATCATTCCATCAATTAAATATGTTTTCTTTATTTGTGTCTATTTTGTATGTATTATTATTCTAATTGCTCTATGATTGCTTTTCCTATTATCCTTGATTTATACTTATTATTATATTATTCTATTTTGTTATATGATCCTGTTGTTTTCGCTTGTTACTTGTTTTATTGATTTTGTATCTTACATTGTGTTTTTAATATTTTTAGTTTGAACCTGTATTGATTATGTTTTTCATAATTAATTTCTTTTTGTTTTTGATTAACCATTGTTATACTCTGCTAATATGATTTGTTTAACCTGTTATGTATTTTAGATTTTTTGTCTTTTCTTATTATGTTGTTTATGTTTCTGTCTATTTCTATTGTGTTTGACTTATTTTTGTGTTTGCTTTAGATTTATTTTCTTACTTGACTTTATTCTTATTTAATATGTTTCTGTTTTGTTTCTATGAATACTTGTATATTATCTGTATGATTCACTCTATATGATTGTTTATTTATATTGTACCTGTTTGTTTTGAATCTATATTATTGCTTACCTTATATTTTATACTGATTAGATTACTTATATATTTATAAGTGTTAGCCCTTATGTTTTGATGATGTTCTTACAACCACCATTATCGGTACTAATGGCTTATTGAGTGTAAATGTAGTAAAATCATTTGTCAAGCTCGTTAGTGCCATTAACGGAGGATAGATGGAATATACGCTAAAACGAAGACATCTAAAGGAGGAGGAGGCCAAAAAGATGAAGCAACGTTATTTCAAGAACAACAAAGTCATATAAAAGCTTCATCCGATTCAAGCTATATCAAAGCTCAAGTATTGCTTTCAATATGAGGATATTAGCCTTCTTTTGTTCTTCTCTCTAGTGCTAGAATGTAGGCAAAGAGTTACTGAGTTTACTTGAAGCTATTGGGAATCACACACACGTTTTTAGACTTGTGTCTTTTAAGCGTTTTTTCACAAAACACTATTTTTCACAAGTATGAGTACCTATCTGCAAAATTCTTTTTCCAAACAGTTTGTTTTTAGTATTAAAAACATTTTACAAAGTTTCAGAATTTTCAGAGGTCAAATGAATATTTTGCAAATATTTCAAGTTGGTCAAAAATCTGTTTTCTGGAAAATATCAGAAATCGGTCGACCGATCCTATGGCCATCCCTTAGTATCTTTCCAGATTGTCGTCGGTCGACCGATACGGTCGACCGAATTTTCAATCTTCTAATCGCACCGACGAGGCTCTGCTTGTTTTTCCAAATTTCTTTAGCTGCCCGCGGTCGACCGAATTTTTCGGTCGGTCGACCGACGGTATTTTCGGTCGACCGATTATTTCTTCGGTCAACCGATTTGGTCAGCCGCGATTTTTTAAAACGGTCGTTTTTCGCCTCGACTCCTGTGCTTTCACTTATTAGTGATTGGCACAGTCTGAGGTCACAACCTGCAAAGTAGATTATCTTCCTAAATAGGTTTTTCTTCTGCTGCTGTGTGGTTGAGATCTGTGGAGATCTACTGTGAGGGAGTGTGATCTGTGAGATCAAACTGTGTAGTGAGAGAGAGATCTTGTGGGATCGCTGTGTAGACGAAGTTCCGGCTTTCAAACCGGATGTGTTAGTGGATTTCTCCTCGAGAGTGGGGAGCGGGGACGTAGGTCAGCGGGCCGAACCTCGTTAACACATCGCGCGTCAAGGATAACGATTCCTAACTCTATCTCTTTCTATTTGATTGCACTTCTGTTTTGTGGTTTGTTTGTGCTGAGTTTTAAATTGCATACTAGAGCCTCTTGACCCTAATCACCCCCCTCTAGGGTCCAACAATAAGTACAGTGTAACAAGTTCACATAATTAAATATGTTTGTATCATAGTAATTGCTTGGATTTTGTTGCGAGTCTGAGATGCGATAGCGATATCTTAGTTGTCACAACTTGTATCTCATATTGTGTTGTTCTTGTCTTACATTCCCCTTTGCTTATGGATATGCAATTTATTTTGAATTCTTCTCTATATGCGTTGGGTTGAGCCTCTCGTTCCATATCTCTATCCTCGGATTCTTTCTGTATTACTTTTATTTTAATTCCGAGGACGGAATTTGTTTTAAGGGGGTAGAATGTAATGACCGTAAAATTTTGATACTGGTTAAAATAAATTTTTTAGTATTTTAAAATATTTAATTATAATTTTTAAAAGAGTATTTGTATTTTTTTGATTTTCTAGAATTTTCTATGATTTAAAGTCCAAGTTTTATAATTAATTAAATGGTTTTGATATTTATAAAATTAGTTTAGTGCGGTAAAAATTTATAGAATTAATCTGCTGTATTATCGATACTATTACGTATCATTTTTTATACTATGATGTATTATTATTATTATTTCGTATTATTTTGTATAATATGTAGTATTATTAATTATGTATTATTGGTATAAATTGCTATATTATTTTAATTATCGCGTATCAGCTGTCGTATTAGCACAACTGGTACGTTTTATTGTATGAATAATTATCCCATAATTATTTGATTTTAAATGTAGGAAATTATTTTTTTTATTAATTAATCTCGTTTAATTGTACAATTTGTGGTATTATTTTTACTATTGCGTATTATATGTTATATTAGTACAACTAATACGTTTTGATATGTAGATAATTTTCACATAATTATTTAATATTTTTCGTGGTTATAATTATTTTTAATTAATTTTCAAAACCCTCTCTCTCTCTTCGTTTTCTCTCTCTCCCACGTTCTCCTCTCACGTTCTCCCTCTCTCTCCATCACGTTCACCCAACCCCTACTGTCCTCCCTCCATTTCACTCAACAGCACGGCCTATCCTGCTCTCTCTGCTCATTCTGCTTCTCTCTCTCAAACACCCCTTCACCACCACCAACAACTTAGCCGCGCTACCCTACATCGCAACCCACAGCCCAATGTCGACGAGCTCGTCGCCGCATCACCTGCGTCCGCCATCACAGCCTCAAGCTTGACCTCGGGCCACCTACGACCCCTTAGCCGCCCTTCTCCTCCGGCTAGGCCGCAGGCCCATCTCCTGCTCCGGACAGCGCCCCTCTGGCGGCAGATATGGCCCACCTCCTCTTTTCCCGTCGAGCCGCTCTCGTTCGAACGCTTGTCAACCATCCCGCAGCCCAGTCCCTCTCTCCCCACCGCCTTCACGCCGTCGTTGTCGCGCCTTAACACCCGTGGCCGCAGCCCCTCGCTCTCCCTATCCACCACTAAGCAGCCGCACCGACCAGCCTCTCTCGAGCCTCCTGCAGCGCGCTTAAACCCCGTCGTTCGCGCGTCACCGGCGACCGCCTTCAGCCGTAGCCACGCTGAGATCCCCACGCCATCGACCGCCGACGACTCGCTGCTCCTCAACTCCAGCGCCTCCCATCGCCATCCTCTCCTCTCACTGCCCTACGTCCCAACCCCGCACCATCAGCTCCTCCCGCGCCTCCTCCGAGTTTCTCTCCACCTCTAGCGCCTCCCTACGTCGCGCGCCATGAGCTCCACCTTCCCTATTACCACCGACAACCTCTAGCAGCACCACCTCCAACGTCTCCTCCATCGCACGCCACCTGTTTGATCATATGCCAACGCATATCCAGTTACAGAACCGCCACCTTCTAGCCGCCAGCGAGCCCGTCGAAGCCCCGAGACATTCCAACGACACTCGTAGGCAAGATCCTCTTGCTCAGAGCTGAATTTTATATTTTGTTAAGATTTATCTACATATTAGTTGGTGATATGATTATCTGCGTGGCATTATTGATGAATAATATTAGATAAATAATAATAATATGATAAATAGTATTTTCAGAATAATTATGATAAATTAAAAGAATTTATTTCGACAGTAGAATCAATTTTAGATGATTATATTAATTTTAAAGGAATTTATCTTGAAAAAGAAATTATTTTAGAAAAAGTGATTATTTTGGAAAATAAATTAAAGGAACCTATTTTGCAAAAGGATTATTTCAAGTAAATAAATTTGTTATTTTAGAAGATTATTTTAGAATAATTTAATGATTCAAATTCTCAGATTTAATTACCTGATATGGCATGATATTATTGCACATGATTTATTATGTCTTGTTGCGATGGAGAACCGTTGATAGTTATGACTTAGTGGTCTCGTGCGTTATGAACAGACTTAGTGACATGTGTGATTGTGTTGACTGAGTTTAGGTGGTGAACCCGAGTTCCAATGAGGATTATGGTTGACTTAGAAAATACAAGAGAGTTGGGATGGGGAAGTCATGGTTCATGTGATCGTATAAGACTGTTGATGTATCTTCCAGACTAGAACCAGTGAACCGTTTCGCACTGGGGTTAGTTTGTTGGGCCAAGTGAACCGTTTCGCACTTGGTCAGTGAAATCGTTTCATCACCCGAGTTTTGCTTGAGTTCGAACCAGGCCGAAATCGGATTGCGTGTAGTCCTCTCACCAAACCGTTTTGCGGGTTTGGATGCACGTAGGGGATTTATGAACAGTCAATTATCCGGTGATATGAGCGTTGGCTTTGTGTGAGATGTGACCAGTGACCTGTTATAGGATGACTAGTTATATGACATTGTTACTTAAGCTGATTATGGATTCTTGTAGGCCAGTGGTATTTTCTTCTCATACCTAGATCGGGATTAATATTTAATTATCTACAATTTAAGACATATGGTATATACATGAGGGTTTCCTTGTTTGGATTATTTCGCTCGACGTACTACGTCTCGAGTTGTAGATTTTTAAGTATTAATTCCATCTAGTTGTATGACCTTGTGACTTGGATGATTTCTGATCGCTAGCTACATGATCGACTTGTTACTTGATTGATTTTGTTAGATTTCCAGTTGCATGTTCTTCTGTCATTTCGATTTTCGTATCGTTTTCCGCTTGGGTTTTCGTTAGTTCTATTTGTTTTGTGGGGTCTTGCTGTGTGCCATGCACACTGACGTACACCTGTTTTCTCTGGTGTACGTCAGACTTAGAGGAAGAACAGGTTCAGCAAGGATTCTCAGCAGGAGTGCCTTGCAGACAGAGCAGACGAAGCCAAAGTTTAGTTATTCCCTCTAGTTATTCGATAATTTTAGTTTACTTTTGTAGCATTTCTTTCTGCTTGATCTTTGTATTTTACATTTCTCTAGTATTCATTTGTTCAGATATGTATAATGGCATGTTTAACCCGAATATTATGTCTTGGATGATATTCATTTGTGATATGTATTCTTTTGTTCTGAGTTTGTCTATTATATTCTTACTGATTGTGATCGGGGACCTGTGACTTCGCATTGTATTTATTTCTAGACGTTTAGCGTATTTGATTGAGAAGAAAAAAATGGTAGTGTATATTTTTTCTCAATCTAATACGTCGCGGGCTTGTTCACATTCCGATTCTCGGGTATTTTGGGAAGCGGGGCATGACATTATTAATATGAGTTAAGCTAGCAATAAATGAAGACATGTTATTATTTTCCAAACTTAATAACTCATTGTTTTCTTTCAAGATAGCATTCTCTTTAACAACAATATCAAGTTTGGAAGCTAGCGACTCATGATCGGATTTTAAACTAATATGCTTGCTTTTAAGATCAATAAAATTATTTTGCAATTTAGTATAGACATGAGATAATCTTTCATATGCACAAGCGAGTTCATCAATAGATAAATCATTATCGGAATCGGAATCGGAATCGCTTACTACACAAGAGTTATCCTCTTGTGGTCGTGTGCATGATGCTCCACATGAACTTGAAGAAGAATCCTCCAAAGCTTGTCGGATTGCCTCCAAGTCCCCTTGATGTGCTTTAATAAATTTCCAAAGTTTGTAAGCACTATCAAAATAAATGAATTTGTTAGAAAAGGATGAATCAAAAGCATTAAGCAAAAATTCTAACAAAAGCTTGTTCATTGTAAACATTTTATTATCATGATCGCTCCACTTGGATTTCTCTAATGTGGGCACAATATAAGCACAATCAATAACTTCCCATAAGTCGATATTTCTAGATTCAACAAATAGTTTAAATCTAGAAGCCCATTGTGCATAGGAAAAATTAATGAATTTAGGAGCAATATTTGATTCATAGCCTAAACGGAATACATTTATATTCATGATATATATGTGAATATATGCAAGCAAGACAAATGTAATCATAACTAGATTAGCACAAATAAGATAACTTGGATCTTTAACTCAAGGCAATTAGTCCTTAAATCAAAGAGCACCAAGCTCTGATACCAATTGTTAGACCCTAGAGGGAGGGTGATTAGGTTCTTATGCTAATCTAATTCGACTTTATGCTAATTAAAATTAATTAATAAGTTATCCCAGCAAGTATGAAATACAACAATATATATGAGCTAGGATGGACAATATGAACTAAGGGGTATATCCTAGCAATGAGATATACTATGAATTAAATGTAAGGATATACAAACTAACACAAGGGTGAAATAAATAATCTACCAAAGAGATAGGGCAATATGAAGAGAAATACACAAAGGTAATATAAGATATGAATATAAGAATAAGAACACCAATGTAATCACAAACAAAACGATATGATTACGGAGTTCGGTCTAACCACTTGACCTACGTCTCTGCTCCTCACCTCGAGGAGATCTCTACTATCACAACCAGGTTTTCTACGTTCATCCGAATAACGTTTACACCATACAATACGGGTTTCTAGTTTATCGAAAACTCTACAACTTACATACTCTTGCAATCCCACTCTACACCATCTCAAGTGTTAAACTAGATGTGTCTCCCTCAAGTACTCGGATACAACCTCTCCCTAGGTTCGTCAACCGACGCCACTCCTCTTGGGACGATCCCTGACTCTCGCCACATACTTCTCTCGGTGTACAAGTGTATTACAAAGTGATCTCACAATTAAGCATAATACAAAGTGTTTGTTCTCTATAATGGATGAGAACGAAATATAAGCTCACTCTCTAAGTTACACAATCCTACAATCCAATTATACTATGAATGTAAATACAATAATCTCAATGGTTGTGTGTGTAAACAAAGAGAAAATAAAATCAACTAAACTCAATATGAACACTAGCTTAATAAAATGATAATCAAACAATATAAAATATAAAGCTAGATTGAGTTTAGAAAACTTCTCCAATAAATGACAAGAGAGAGAGAGATGGATTGAAGCTCAAATATCAATGAATTGATCTCCACTTCCTCTTGTGGAATTCTTCACAAACCAAACCCTTAAACAAACTTAAAGCCAAACTTAAACCCCTTTTTAAAACTTGTTTTTAAAAACTTTTCTTAGTTGAGATAGAAGGGGTTTGAGGGTTTATATAGGAAGAGGAAACAACAGCAAAAACCCCAAATCAAATCTCACAAAATCCTAGAAATCAGATTTTCTGATTCTGTACAAAAAGAGCCGTTGGAGTGAACAACGGTCGACCGTGGAAAACTTGCGGTCGACCGCGAGCCAGTTTTGAAACTCAGAAAACTTCCAGATACTTTGGCGGTCGACCTGGGGGGGGGGGGGGAGCCAGTTTTGAAACTCAGAAAACTTCCAGATACTTTGGCGGTCGACCGTAACGGTCGACCGTGGGAAAATTCGAGCTGACGGTCGACCGTGGTGGTTGACCGCGAAAGTTTTTGTTAGCTCCGCAGGCTAAAAACAAAGGCGCGGTCGACCGTGGCGATCGACCGTGAACTGATATATGAAATTGACAGTTTGAAAGTGAAATGCTGATTTTAAAAACACTGTTTAAAAATATCAAATAAATTCCAAAAAATGTAAAACTTTGGGAAATGATTGTAGACATGATAATAAACATGCTACAAAAACTAGTTTATAAAAAGGACTTCCCAAATGAGAAATATCATTATTTTGCAAAATAGTCTAAAACACGAAAATGTAAACATATGAATTTTGACATTTAGGCTAAACCATGTTTTAAAACTTTGCACAATGATTATGTAGACTTAATAAAATATGTATATGATTATTGTTAAGTCTAAAAACTAAGAATATAATATTTTTATAAATATAATAGAAAATGAAACATATGAGTATGTATATGAAAATATATTTGTTTCATATCTAAGTAGTTAAACCAAATCACAATAATAAATATGAAATATGTAATTTCATATTTATAGACATAAAAATCAAAACTTGTGTTGTATATATATATGACTACATATATATACAAGGAAACCAATAAAATGTGTGTGTATATGATATTGAGCTTAGAGTATCTAACACACATAATATAAAACCTAAACTAGATTACCCAAGCCGATCTTGATCTTCAATAAGCTTGACTTGGTACACTATGCGGATGAAGTTGAACTTGGATCTTGAACTTGAATTGCATAAGCTTCACTCCACAATTCCGCTAACCTCCATTTGATATTGTCGTTGAAGCACTATTCCATCCAACCTCCAACTCGTTGTTTGCCTAGAATAAATACGAAAAACAAACACTAGACAAATAATATTAGAAGTAAATTATTTGTTAAACATCATCAAAATAAGAAGGCTAACAGTATACCGCTCTACTAAAAGTGTCTCTTCCGGTCCTTGTACATTTTCATTGTGCTTGGACGCACTATGTACCTAGTATGATGCGCCTCATTGAATAAGTTCCTTCTTCAGTTGTGGATTTCCCGACATCACTAGTCGGTCTTTTATTCAAAGTCCTTCATCTACTTCAACGGTCCAATTAGCCTTGGGCTATTTAGAAATCTCCCCCTTTTGGGTTTAAATCCAAGTGTCCTCTAGCTGAGCTCTAAGCACTCTATCACTCTAAGATGGTTGCACGGATAAAGCTCCAAAAAATGTGTTGTTCCCACCTATCTCTGGTCTAAAATCGAACTGATTAAGTATGTGGAGATTTCGATACAACGAACACCTCAAAACCGAAATCTGATGACGATGCTTCCTGCTCAAAGCATCTGTTATGACGTCTGCCTTCTCCGGATAGTACTAAATCACGAACTCGTAATCCTTAATAAATTCAACCCATCTCCATTGTGTCTGATTTAGCTCTTTCTGAAAGAAGAGATACTTCAAACTTTGATGATCCGTGAATAGCTCAAACTGCACTCCATATAGGTAATGTCTCCATGTCTTTTGTGCAAAAACTACCGCATCTAGTTCTAAGTCACGTGTGGGATAATTTTACTCATGTGTCCTCAACAGACACGAAAGATATGCTACTACTCTCTGGGTCTGCATCAAAACACCTCCTAGACCTACTAATAACGTATCCGTGTAGACGATAAAGGTCTTATCACTGCTCGGGATGGTCAAAACTGGTGTTGTAGTTAACTTAGCATTCAAAGTATCAAAGGCCTCATGGCACTTCATGCCCCAAACAAAAGGTACATCCTTCTTAGTAAGGCATGTAAGTGGCATGGCTATCTTCAAGAAGTCTTGAATGAACTTCCTGTAATAGCCGGTCAAACCCAAAAAGCTACGAATCTCTGTGACTATCGTCGGCAGCTCCTAATCAAGTACGATCGCAACCTTAGCTGGATCCACTATAATGCCCTCTCTGTCGATGATATGGCCCAGAAATCTAACATCAGCTAGCCAAAACTCGCACTTATTGAAGTTAGCATATAGCCGATGTACCTGCAAAATCTGTAATGCTAGTCGAAGATGCTGCTCATACTCTGCCTCCGATCTCAAATATATAAGGATGTCATCGATAAATTCTATCACGAACTGGTCCAAATATGGATGAAAAACCTGATTCATCAAGTCCATGAATACCACAGGTACATTGGTCAGCCCAAACGGCATGAAAAAAACTTGAAGGACCCATAACGAATCAGAAAGGTGGTCTTGGGAATATCTATCTCCTGAACCCGTAACTAATCATAGCCAGAATGAAGATCAATCTTCGAGAAGTGTTGCGTTCCCTATAGGAGGTCAAACAAGTCATTAATCCTCGGTAATGAATACATATTCCGGATAGTGACTTTGTTCAACTCCCGATAATCTATACAAAGATGCATACTGCCATCATTCTTCTTCACGAAAAGGACCTAGGCTCCCCACAGAGAATGACTTCAGCGAATAAAACCCTGAGATAATAACTCGTCCAGCTGAGTCTGTAGCTCCCTCATCTAAGCAGGTGTCATACGATAGGGAGCTCCAGATATCAGTGTTGTGCCTGACTGCAACTCGATGAAGAACTCAACCTCTCACATAGGAGGTAACCCCGGTATGTCCTGAAAGACATCCTAAAACCTGAGACGACTCTAGTCTCAAACAACTCAGCACTCCGATCTTTTAGCATCACCTCCTCAATATATGACAGAAATGACTTTACAAACTGGTTGCCCTGTGAGGTCGCTACAATCAACTCAGACTCATCGGACGCTCGCAAACTGACTGTTTTTGCAAAACAGTCGATGCTAACATGGTAGGATAATAACCAATCCATACCAAGAATAACGTCAAAATTTGACATCCACAAAACGATTAGATCTACAATAAACTTGGACTCATCTAAGCTGATGACACATCTCCTACAGACACTCCCTAATAGAGATACCTCCCTTAAAGTAGTAGAAATGAATAGAGGTACATCTAAGGGATGTGAAACTAACTGAAGCCTATCCATAAAGGCATGGGATATAAAAGAATGGGAATCTCCAGAATCGAACAGGATCCAAGCTAGAAAATAGTTTACTAAGAAAGTACCTTCTAGTATAGCTTCGCTCGCACCGTGATCACGTGGTATAACTACATAGACTCTGCTTGTGGCTGGCGACTACTGAACTATTTGTGGTGGAAATACGAGACTATCTATCCCTCAGGAATATCCTGAATAGCATGAATCTGGCCTACTAGCCCTTCAATTCTCAAAACGGTTAGCGGTGTCTCAATCATCTGCTGTTGGCCGTAACAGCGACCATACGACTGCTGATCCTGACCACGATTCTGCTGCTAACCATGTCCTAGTCTCTGCTGCTAGCATTGAAAATTCTTGCCCCGATGTTGGGATCTTCTAAGTCTTGCAAAATGTTTCTTATCCTTGTCCTTATCTCCGGACAGTCCTGCTTTCATAATTAACTATCGGTATGTATCTTTGCTCCAATCGGGCTAGTTCTAGCTGCTTATCGAAATAGTAGGTGAAATCCTCCTATGAAATTGATATTCACTGTTTTGACGTAAACTGAAGTCAGTGCTATCCTTCGATGATATCCTCTATGCTGAATACATCTAACTTCTGCTTTGGTACTAAGTCGACGTTAAGAAATTTTCACATATTCATTCTATTTATAGGCTGCACATGAATCTGGTGTGCCCTGAAACTATGGTGCTCTTAGTGTCTAATATTTTTCTTATTTTTACAGAGCCAATCCTCTTGCTCTGCGGCTTTATCAACAGCTGGTTGTGGCGATGGTGAAATCGTCGATATTACCTCTCCAATAGGTACGGCTGGTACAACTGGTGATGGAACTTCAGAAAATAAAATCTAGCTCGTTACCCCGTTACTCGCTCCCCGAGTGTGCTAGTCTCTGCTTTTATATATATATATATATATGTATGTATGTATGTATGTATAACATATCACAATAAGTATTCACGCAAATACTTTTCAATCAAACTAACATAGTCATAAAAATTCATAATTTTCGAACATACGTGTAAAACGTCCTCACTCTTTCTAGGAAATCCTAGCGGACTCTATACATGAATCCTAAGAAACTCTATCCTAGATCCACTACTCGACACATGATGATCCTAAAAAAATTCACACATGGCTGCAGTTGATGATGAACCCAGATATGTCAAACCTGCCATACAACTATACTATGCAATAACAAGTTTTACCAATCACAGCAATATCCTCTAGTAGAATCAAAATAAAGTGCAGGTACAAAACAGACAAAAGAAAGAAAATAACTACAATAGACATGATATAGAAAGAAGTATCTCATAAATAAATTATGTCTTAATGAACAACCCGGAATACATTTGATATCCAAAATGAATAAATATGTCTCGACAAGAAACAACTAAAAATCATACTAAGACACACTGCCTTTACACTATGAAATAAACTCTAAGGTCTGAACAAAAATATAAAACTATTATGGAATCATTAATAAATCTTATGTGACAATGACTATGCAAGCACTCTGTTATCCTATGATTCTTCGATACTCTGACTTACCTAAAAGAATATTAGATAAAAAAGCAACAACAAAGAGGATCAGAGCGCTATAGCAAGGTCACCTCCATCCGCCTCCAGGAGAAGGACTGCTAGATGGAGTGCAAACTCTATCTATTAAGTATAGTCTACCTAGATCATTTTTTCTCGTATCTAATGGAATTAATATTTAGACATCTACAATACGAGATATAGTACATCGAGTGAAATAATCCAAACAAGGAAACCCTCATGTATATACCATATGTCCTAAATTATAAACATCTAAACATTAATACCGAACTAAAAAAACAATCTAAATGAAATCAACAATTAGAAATCCATAATACGAGACTGGTATGTCGAGCGAAATAATCCAAATAAGGAAACCCTTATGTATATACCATATGTCTCAAATTGTGAATCGCTAATTATTGATTCCAACTAAGAAAATAAAGAAAAGCAGTAAAAAAAGTAAAGACATCAACATATTATATTCATAATATCTTTCACTATCACTAGGAAGATAAAATGAATACTGACATAGATCCCGTGTACTTTCAAATGCAAAGTACTCCGGGTCATATATTTCAGCAGTGAGTCAAAAACATAACGAGCATCTGCCAACAACCCAGGCTATCATTCAACTATCTCAATGCAACTCCATGTAAGATTTTGATACTTAGCATTATCATATGCAACGGACTACCCTATAGGTGTCCTAATCAGTGTACACGGCTCATTAGTCTCAGCGTAATCTTAGTGCATAACATGAGTGCGGAACGATCTACCATATAGGTATCCTAGAAGTATGGCTCATAAGCCTCATCGCACCCTTGTACGGAAAGACCGCTAGATAAAGCATCCAAACCTGACTCAATGGCCTGTACAAATAGAATATTGACGCACTACCCCTATAGTACTGAACTGAGCTCGTCAACGATATCTAGAAGGTGTGTGTATAATATGTACTAAACTCTTTCTCAAAGTAATCGGGTCAAAACTCGTCATAATTCCTTTCAGCATACACATGTGTGTGCTACTACACTATGCATGAATTTATGTATAAAGAAGTACGGCTCGAAACCCGCAAACATATGTCAAACAGATGCAAAACAAAAATTCAGGCAACAGGCTTAGTAGTCGACTACTAGGCTTAGTAGTCGACTACACTGAGTCCGTCCAGACTCTGTAATAACGTATATCAGTATCAGTAGTCGACTATTAAGAATATTAGTCGACTACCCTGTAAACACACAGTTTCTGTTATACTCAATTGGGCACGAGTAGTCGACTACTAAGCTTAGTAGTCGACTACTTGTCAAGACATGCATTCTTTCATGCATAAACAATGTTTATGTCAATTGTACATATTATGGCGTTAAAACGAGATTATATACTTGGCATATGCATCAGGAATTATCTAAATCGTTAAATTAAATTATTATATCTTCCAAATTAGTGTTTAACATCCTAATTAAACAATTTCTTCAATTATCTCATATGTAAACAAAGTGATTATCAACACTTGATAAAGACTACTCATGAATAGAGGTAAAATTTATTTAAACATGTTTATCTTACTTAGGTATCACAAACCTAGGGTTTAAGAATAATTAATTAACATAAAAACTCAAAGAAACATTCACGTAATATATTAATTATTTCAAATCAGCATATCTGCAATTTTTTGCAGAACATATTACTAGTAAATTGAGTATATCTTTCTTTATAAAAACTTTTTATTAGAATAGTTTTTTGTTTTGGTAACTAGATCCATATAGCTATCATTTGACACTGGTTTGGTTCAGTTTAGAGTTTATATGACATCTCAAATTTATAGTTGAAGGTTACACACGTGCAACGGTTTTCTAAAGAATATATCATTAGTAAATTGAGTATATCTTTCTCTATGAAAGCTCTTTCTTGTTGACCTTCTTGTTTTGATGATGATTTAACAAATAATTTACATCTAATATTGTTTGTCTAGTGTTTGTATTTTGTTATTTATTATAGACAAACAATAAATTGGAGGATGGATGGAATTATGCTTCAACGATCATATCCAATGGAAGTTGACAGAATTGTGGAGTGAAGCCTATGCAATTCAAGTTAAAGATCCAAGTTCAAGCTTCATCCAAGTTTACCAAGTTGAGCTACAATGAAAATCAAGATCAAGCTTAGGTAACATTAGTTTAGGCTTAATTATATTATGTATGTTAGTACTTTAAGCTCAATCATATATACACACACATTATATTGGTTTCTTGTATATATATAGTTATACATATATATACAACACAAGTTTTGGTTTTCATATATATATATATTTAGTTTTTAGTTTCTATGTATATGTAGTCATACATATACATATATGTTTCTATGTATATATATAGTTATATATACATACATATTTTTGAGTTTTCATGTTTATAAATATTAGATTACATATTTCATATTTATTATTCTGTTTTGGTTTAGCTATATGGATATGAAACAAATTTACATTCATATATATAATCATATGTTTCATACTCTATTTTGTTTGAGAATATATTGCATAGAATATGCATATTTGTGAAAATATTATGTTTCTAGTTTATAGACTTCATAACAATAATTTACATCTTTCTTTAAGTCTATAAAATCATTTTGTAGAGTTTCAAAAGTTTGTTTAAGTCAAATGTCAAAAGCATGTATGTTTAGTTTTCATGTTTTTGGACTATTTTGAAAAATGATGATATTTTACATTTGGGAAGTTTTTTTGAAAACCAATTTTTGTAGCATGTTTATTATCATGTCTACAATCATTTCTCAAAGTTTTATAATTTTTGGAATTTATTTGTTATTTTTAAACCCAGTTTAAAGTTAAGTTTTTCTGTGCACTTTAGGTCTGTGCATGTTTAGTCGACTCATAAGTCGACTCACGAAGTGCAGCGCAGTTATGATTTTTCTTCTGCTGAGTTGACTTATATAAGTTGACTCATAAGTTGACTTATGAAAGAGCCATTGCACAGTAACGGCTAGTTTCCAGCAGTGT
Organism: Asparagus officinalis; assembly: GCF_001876935.1. Lineage (NCBI taxonomy): Eukaryota > Viridiplantae > Streptophyta > Magnoliopsida > Asparagales > Asparagaceae > Asparagus > Asparagus officinalis. The sequence continues at coordinate 37,720,723 of NC_033800.1, forward strand.
TTTCTAGGGGCTTTTTTATCTTTTCAGTTGGGTTTTGGCTAAGGTTTTAGGTGGCTATATATACCCCCTTGCTCTCATCCTTCATATCTAACTAAGAGAGAATATTTTAAGAAAGTTTAACAATGGTTTAAAGTTTGTTTAAGTTTGTTTAAAGGTGTTTAAGCATTGTTTAAGAGTTTCGTTTGTGAAGATAATTTCACAAGGGCTTGAGGAGATAATCTTTGGTGTTTGAGCTTCAAATCATCTCTCTCTCTCACTCTTATCATTTATTGGAGAAGTTTTTTAAACTCAATCTAGCTTTACATTTTATTGTTTGATTATCATTTTATTAAGCTAGTGTTTATATTGAGTTTATTTAATTTTATTTATCTCTTTGTACACACACAACCACTTGAGATTATTGTATTTACATTCATAGTATAATATGGGTTATGGGTTTGTGACCTAGAGAGTAAGCTTACATTGAGTTCTCTCCTTGTATTAGAGAACAAACACTTTGTTATTGTGTCTAATTGTGTAGATCACTTTGTAATATACTTGTACACCGAGAGGAGTGTGTGGTGAGGACGGAGTCGATACCGAGAGGAGTGGCGTCGGTGGCCTAGTGAGAGATGATAATTCCGAGCACTTGAGCGAGTCGATACGTGAGGACCAACACTTGGTGTTGTATCTTGTGTATGTACATTGTGAGGATTTGTGAGAGTTGTCGCTTGACTTGATAACCGAGTGTGTAGAGTTTTCGGTTAGCTAGATAACCGAGTGTGTAGAGAAATTCCAGCTTTCAAACTGAGTTGTGTAGTGGATTCTCCCCGGGAGTGGGGAGCGGAGACGTAGGAAGGAAGGTCCAAACTCTGTGATCATTTCCTTGTGTTTGAGTTTGGGATTGACGCATTTATTCTTGCATATTGTTATATCGCCATTGTTACATGTTAATTTTGTTTACCCTTGTTTATATTATATATCCTTGCACATATCTTGTAGTATATCATACTTGCTAGGATATATTTGTTAGTAAGTTTTAATTGGCATTTAAATCGGATTAGATTAGAAAAAACCCTATTCACCCCCCTGTAGGGTTCTTTCATAGTGGCATTAGGGTCTAACATTTCTTAGAATGGTTTTTCGTTTTGGAAAATAGGTTCACATAGCTTTTATTTGACATTGGTTTTGTTCAATTTGTAGTTTATGTACTATCTCAACTTTTTAGTTAAAAGTTATACATGTGCAGTAGTTTTCTGCAATCTATGATGAAAATAAAAACTAAACCTCTTTATAATTCAATTAGACAACAAATTAGGGTTAACACATGAGTTAAACATAATTATTAAGTTTAAAAAAATAAAAATTTAATCAGCCCTAATGATCATGATCATGTTACGATCATAAACAATTAGGAAAAAACTAATGATCTAGCATTGAGTTAAGATTTATCATCAAAATGTCATCTTTTCATATTAGGTTAAGCCCTAAGCATGAAAACATTGATTAAACACTTTTATAATCATTAAACACTATGGGGATGTGTTTGGATGTAGATGATATTGCCTTATCACGCGTGTAAGCCTCTGAAACTGATGTGAAACGACTCATCGTCGCCAAACGTCGGAGATCTCGCCTTTTCCTTGCTTCTCGCCTCACAAGACGCTCCCAAAATCTCAACTTTAGGGCTAGGGTTTAAGAGAGAGGAAGAGGGGCTGTTAGGGTTTGAAACCCTAATGAAAACATGACACTTTTTGTGAAAACACATGTATATATATATATACAATCCAAAATAAACCCGTTTGACCTAAACCAGGAAATCTAGTCTGATTACGAAAATAATTTTCGGTATTTTGACTGTAACTTTCTCATCCGACCTCAGAATGAGGTGATTTAAGATTTGTTGGAAAGCTGTTAAAGAGACCTATAATTTTAAGCTTTGTGTTTTTCCATATTCAAACTGTATTGGTGTGTAAAATATATAAACTCTTAACTGGTCATTTTTCCAGATTTCTTTTCATGCATATTTTGTGCATTTGCACTCATATATTCACAAATATATATTGAATTGATCTCAAATCAATTCCTGTCATACTTAAACATCAAAATATATTATATTTTCACCAAATAACCTATTTATTATTATTTTTCATATAATTTCAAATTTTTGGGGTTTTACATTCTTCCCTCCTTAAAAAGAATTTTATCCCCGAAATTCTGCAATTGTATCCTAGAAATTAATAATATCAGAAAAGCACGTTAAGGGGATAATCTAGATAAGAAAACCCTCATATACATATCTCGCACTATTAATCTCAAGATATGAAACATAAAAATATTTACACTTAACAATTAAGATTTTGATACTTAGCATTATCATATGCAACGGAATACCCTGTAGGTATCCTAATTAGTGTACACGACTCATTAGTCTCGGTGCTATCTCAATGTGTAACATGAATGCGGAACGACCCACCATATAGGTATCCTAGATGTACGACTCATAAGCCTCATCGCGCTCTCGTGCGGACGGACCGCTAGATAAAGCATCCAAACCTGACTCAATGGCCTGTACAAATAGAATATCGACACACTACCCCCGTGGTACTGAACTAAGCTCGTCAACGATATCGATAAGGTGTGTGTATAATATGTACTAAACTCTTTCTCAAAGTAATCAAATCAAAACCCATCATAATTCCTTTCAGCATACTCATGTGTGTGCTACTACACTATGCGTGAATTTACGTATAAAGAAGTGCCGTTCGAAACTCGCAAACATATCTCAAACAGATGCAAAACAAAAATTCAGGCAACAGCCTTACTAGTCGACTACTAGGCTTAGTAGTCGACTACACTAAGTCCATCCAGACTCTGTAATAACATATATCAGTATCAGTAGTCGACTATTAAGAACATCAGTTGACTACTCTGCAAACACACAGTTTCTGTTATACTCAACTGGGCAGTAGTCGACTATTAAGAACATCAGTTGACTACTCTGCAAACACACAGTTTCTGTTATACTCAACTGGGCATGAGTAGCCGACTACTAAGCTTAGTAGTTGACTACTCTACCAAGACACATAATTTTTCGTGCACAAACAGTGCTTATGTCAATTGTACATATCATGATGTTAAAATAAGATTTTATACTTGGCATATGTAACAAAAATTATCTAAACCGTCAAATTAAATTATTATATCTTCCAAATTAGGGTTTAACATCCTAATTAAATAATTTCTTTAATTATCTCACATGTAAACAAAGTGATTGTCAATACATGATAAAAACTACTCATAAACAGAGGTAAAATTCATTTAAATATATTTATCTTACTTAGTTATCACAAACCTAGGATTTAAACATGATTAATTAACATGAAAACTCAAAGAAACCTTCACGTAATATATTAATTATTTCAAATCAGCATATCTGTAGTTTTCTACAGAATATATCATTAGTAAATTGAGTATATCTTTCTCTATAAAAAAATTTCGTAGAATAGTTTTGTGTTTTGAAAACTAGATCCATATATCTATCAATTGGCACTGGTTTGGTTTAGTTTGGAGTTTATATGATATCTCAAATTTTCAGTTAAAGGTTACACAGGTGCAGCAGTTTTCTGTAGAATATGTCATTAATAAATTGAGTATATCTTTCTCTATAAAAACTCTTTCTTAGAATGGTTTTTAGTTTTGGAAAATAGGTTCACATAGCTTTCATTTGATACTAGTTTTGTTCAGTTTGGAGTTTATATGATATCTCAAATTTCTAGTTAAAAGTTATACATGTGCAGCAGTTTTCTGCAATCTATGATGAAAACAAAAACTAAACCTCTTTATAATTCAATTAAATAACAAATTAGGGTTAACACACAGTTAAACATAATTATCAAGTTTTAAAAAATAAAAATTTAATCACTCCTAATGATCATGATCATGTTACTATCATAAACAATTAGGAAAAACTAATGATCTAGCATTGGATTAAGATTTATCATCAAAAATCTCATCTTTTCATATTAGGTTAAGCCTTAAGCATGAAAACATTGATTAAACACTTTTATAATCATTAGACATTATAGGAATGAGTTTGGATGTAGATGATCTTGCCTTATCACGTGTACAAGCCTCTGAAACTGATGTGAAACAACTCCTCGTCACCAAACGTCATAGATCTCGCATTTTCCTCGCTTCTCGCCTCACAAGACGCTCCAAAAATCTTAACTTTAAGGCTAGGGTTTGAGAGAGAGAGGAAGAGGGGCTGCTATGGTTTCAAACTCTGATGAAAAGATGATAATTTTTGTGAAAACATATATATATATATATATATATATATATATGCAAACCCGAAATAAACCCGTTTAAGCCGAACCAAGAAACCTAGTCTGACTAGGAAAATAACATTCGGCATTTTGGCTATAACTTTCTCATCCGACCTGGTAATGAGGTGATTTAAGATTTGTTGGAAATCTATTGAAGAGACCTACAACTTTGATCTTTTGAGTGTTTGCATATTCAAACTGCATCGGTGTGTAAAAAAATATAGCCTCTTAACTGATTATTTTTCCAGATTTCTCTTCGTTCATGTTTTGTGCATTTGCACTCATATATTCACAAATATACATTAAATTGATCTCAAATTAATTCTTATCATACGCAAATATCAAAATATGTTATATTTGTTGGACCCTAGAGGGGGGTGATTAGGGTCTTAAGGCTATAATTGTGCAATAAAAAATAAGACAAACAACACACAATAGAGAGAACAACCAAAATAAATGAGATAGAGTTAGAAATCGTTATCCAAGTGACGAGCGATGTGTTAACGAGGTTCGACCCGTTGACCTACGTCCCCGCTCCCTACTCTCGAGGAGAATCCACTACACAACCCGGTTTGGAAGCAGGAACTTCTTCTACACAACGATCTCCACAAGATCGTACAACTACACAGTTGATCACCACAAGATCTCACTCCCACACAGTTGATCTCTACAAGATCAAGCTCTCAACAGTAGTAATGGTATAAAAACTCTCTCTTTATAATATCCCTATGGCAAGAAGAAAGAATATACTAAAGCTGGGAATGTGAACTTAAAAAACACATAAACCAGGTTTGAAAATTTTAGCTCTCAGTAAAAACAGATCTTTGGTTTTTCAAGGTGCTTGGGACAGGTTGAAGAAGAGGGGTATGAAGGGTTTAAATAGGAGAAAACACTACAGCCAAAACCCATACCCAAATCCCCTAAAACCCGTAAAAATCGTCGTCTAAAATCTGTACGTAAAAGGTCGTTGGAGTAAACGGCGGTCGACCGTGAAAATCTCGCGGTCGACCGCGAGCCACTTTCGGGGGGGGGGGGGGGGGGGAGCCACTTTCGAGGCTCAGAAAATTTCCAGAGACTTTTGCGGTCGACCGTGGCAGTCGATCGTGAGAATTTTTGAGCTGACGGTCGATTGTGGTGGTCGACCGTAAAAGTGTATGTTGCCCACTCAGAAAAAAACACAGGTGTGATTGACCATGGCGGTCGACCGCGAACTGACACAACAGATACAGTTTAGAAAACTGTTTTGACTCATTTTAGAAAATCTGTAAAAATATTCAAATGACTTCTAAAAATTTGTGTAACTTTGTAAATTGTTTTTAACACTAAAAACAAACTGTTTGGAAAAAGAATTTTACGAAAAGGTCCTCATACTTATGAAAAATGATATTTTGTTAAAACGCTCAAAAATATAAGTATGTAAACGTGTGTGTGATATCCCAATAGCTTCAAGTAAAATCTACAACCACTTGCCTACATTCTAGCACTAGAGAGAAATGAAAAACTAGCTAATATCCTCACATAGAATTACAATTCTTTTAGTCTTGATATAGCTTTGAGTTGATGAAGCTTTGACTTGAATGTGTTGTTCTTGATTAACATTTGCTTCATCACTATGCCTCCTCCTCCTTTGGATATCATCGTTGTAGCTCATATTCCATCCAATCCTCCATAAGTGGTACTAACAAGCTTGATATATATATATTAACTATAATATCACTCAACAAGCAATTAGTACCTATAATGGTGGTTGTAAAATATCATCAAAACATAAGGGCTAATAATATTTTCACCATATAACATATTTATTATTTTTTTCACATAATTTCAAATTTTTAGGGTTTTACAGAGCTTCCTCCTCATGTGCTGATCCAAATGAGGCAGGGACCAGAAGAGAGCCTCCAGGCCTACTTCAAGAGATTCCAAGCTAAGAGGTTGGAAGTCGACGACCCATGGAGTGCGGTCTCCATGTCAGCACTCGTAGTCGGCCTGCAGAGAAATGCATTGGCAGACTCTTTGGTAAGAAGCCAGTCGCCAATTATGAGCAATTGATGGCCAGAGCCCATGGATACATGGACATGGAAGATGACCGAGCCTGCAAGGTGGCAGCCAGGGGCGCAGAGTCCTCTTCAGCCATGCCTTAGGCACTCTGGAGCAAGCCCTTAGTTCCTTATCAAGAATAAACCTAATGCACAACCCCTTGGCCGACTCCCACAGTCGTCTCTCGGTCATAGGGGAAGGGAAGCCCTAGTCAACTCTCCTCATAGTTCTAGGCATTCGACTCCTCAGTCGGATTCCAAACCCTTGGCTCTTTATAAGGGTAAGACCAAGGCACAACATGTGGTCGGATCCTCTAATTCTTATCAACCATCATGATGAAGCCCTAGGCACTAAAATAAGTCCTAGGTGACCCAACCTCTAGGCTGGAGTGTCAAAAGCCATTAGCTCTTTATCAGGGTAAGCCCAAGGCACAACATATGGTCGATTCCTCCGGCTCTCATCGATCATTATGGTCAGTACCTTGGTTTCTTCTTAGGGTAAGCTCAAGGCACAACTTTATGGTCGACTCCCACAGCCACCTCTCGGCCATACGAGGATTATGAAGACACAGGAGACCTAGCCTGAGAATCATCATTCTACCATTAAGACCTTGGTATCATCATGAGTAAACCCAAGGCATGGATTTCAATTGACCGATTATCTTCGGCAAAAAGACTTAAAGAACTTTAACTTGTCAGTATTCGTCGACACAAGACCCGGGCATCTTGCCCACAATAGGCGCAATATGAGCCAGTTGTCAAGCCGACTCACAACATTTGGGTCGACACAACACGGCCAACTCAAGAATTACCACTTGGTTCGTTCAATCAGAGCAATGCTACAAAGCAATCAGCAGCCCTAACTTCAGTCCAGAGCTTTATTCATTTTACTTGGAGTCGGCTAAAGCCGACTCCAGGCGAAAGGGACCAACTATTATAGGGTACAACTGTTTCCAAATATATGATCCGATGAGTCGTCATCTCCATCCATCCAGACAAGCCAACACCCTAGTGTCGACACAAGAAAATGTGCTAATCGGCACGAGACATCCTGACCTCCCAGACGAGTCGACATCTTGACCGACGGGAGAGATAGCCAGAGATCAGCTAGCAGTCCGACTCAGCCGACCAGACGAGTTGATATTCATCAATGTCGACACGAAAGGTGGTACCAGTCAGCTCTCTCATAGCAGGCAACTCATCAAGAGCCTAGTCGACCCAGTCGAGTCGATACTCCTCCATGTCGGCTCGAAATGCGGGACGAGATGTCACCCGACTCCATTCAGCCAGCAATCCTTGAGTCGTCACTCCTCTCAACGAGTCGACTCTCCTCGCGAGTCCCGTCATGAGGGACATTACTTCTCAGTGAAGTTAGAAGATAACTTCGCCAGAGCTTATCCATCCTGACAACAAGTCATATCATGTCTACTCAAAGACCACACGTCATCACGCTGCTTATTAGCTCACGTCCAATCGATCGCTCCTCAAATCGAGGCCGAAGTGATCTTCCTCCTATCACTAGCCGACACATGTAGAGCAAAGGATGACTCACCTTCTATTTCACACTTTGTTACCACCATTTGCATGGCCGAAATTGATACGAGTTGCCGTACGAGCACCTTTGATTGTGGAATTATCAAAGGTGAGTTGAGAAGAGGATAACAGAAACACAAGCACAATTCAGTATATGGCGAAGGAAAATACCTTCTCTAGATTATGAGTATGAAAAGATTACAATCCCTCTCTCACAATCTCACTAGAATCGAGAACAAACTCTCAATTCTCACTAAACCCTAATACAAAGATTAGAATCTCTCTCTGAATCTATCTGATTCTCTCTGATTCTATCTGATTCTCCCTGATTGTTTAGAAACCCTAAAATAATCTTTTATATAGGTGTACAAATGTGGATGGTAATTTGGTAAATAACCAGACCCAAAATCAACAGGAATTCGTGTGAACAGAAACCCAAACGAACCAGAAAACCATCGATGAGTCGACTCATGATTGAGATGAGTCGACTCGTCCGAAACTGGACAAAACTCAAAAACCAGTGATGAGTCGACTCATGACAGTCATGAGTCGGCTCAACTTGATGAGTCGACTCATGACTGTTATGAGTCGACTCACAGGCTGAAAACTGGATACTTCGATTCTTCTGCTCGTCGTCTCGTTCCACGCTTCCTCCTGCGTTCCCTTATACTGTTTGACACCTCTATTCTTATGTTATCATGAGAATCATCTATCCTCAAGCTCCCATGAGGATCGCTAAATTCCGAAGAGAAGATACACCCATATCATAGGTCCCCTCTTTAAGAATTTGAAGTCCCGTTCAAGTTAGAACTTTAGCTGAGGAAACTCTCGAGATCCTCCATCTTTTCTGCACCACCTGGCCTTGCTAGGAATCCAGTCTCAACGTCCGATCGGAAACAACTCATTCGTCTCACGTCTCGTCATAGTCACCATTCGTTCTAAGTTGCAACCCTTTGTCGATGGCTTTTCTAGAAGTCTAATGCACAACGAGATAAACTTCTTGCTTGCATTCACTAGTCTCTTCGCTCGCGTTACCGTCCCCAAGCTTGTCTTCTTCGGAAGAGATGCCGAACGAAATATGAACTTTACACCATCCTTAGTGAAGGTGTACTTCTGAGCCCGCCTCTCGTAGATCGCATATCTATCTCATAAGTACGGATTGCCTAATATAATCTGACAAACATCCAATGAAACAACATTACACGTGACCTCGTCAATATACAACTCGTAGAGCGCAAATCTGACAGTGCATTGATCAACTACACTCAGTCTCTCCTCCTTCTGAATCCATCCTAATGGATAGGGTTTCAGATGCTTGGCCATCTTCAGACCCAGCTTCTGAACCAATGCCTCGGATATCAAATTCTTCTCGCTGCCCGAATCAACAATGGCATCAACCAAACTGGTCTTCACTTGCAACTTAAGAACAAAGAGTTGCTCTCTTGGGTCATCGTCCTCTTTCGTGGTCTGCTTCCCTGTCATAAGATTGAGACTGTTGTTGGGCTCTGTTATCCCCGGGACTTCTTTCGAACCTTGAGCTATCATGTATGCCTTTTTCTCCTCCTTCTTCTTTAACCCTCTTGGCTTGAGATGAGGATACTTCTCTCAGCACCGATCAGCTGTGTGCCCTGTCTTCTCGCAGTGACTACAAATCAGCCCTGCTTTCCCTGGATCACCCTTCTTCTTCTCCTCCTTAGATTGAGAACCACTAGACCCGCCTCCCGTCTGTTTGGAGTCTCCCTTAGCCTCGTTGCCCTTCTTTTGCCTGCCCTCAATGGCAATGGCCTTCACGCTCGCCTCTGTAATAGTCTCGACCGTGAATAACTTCATCTCCTTTCAGATGTAATCACTCAATCCCGCCATATACTTCATAAACACGGAATATTCCTCTGTCGTAATGTTGAGGACCATCGCCTGCTGCTGGAACTCCGTAGTGTATTCTTGAACGGTTTGATTGACCTTTTGGCGCAAGCCATATCACTTGTACCAACGCTCTTCAAGGAATCCCACCGGGTAGAACTACTTCCTCAGTAACTCCTTGAACTTGTTTCACGACACCGCCTTCTTCTCCTGCTTACAGTAAGATTTTCACCACGTCAACGCGTGCCCTGAAAGCTTCAAAGTCACGAACATAATCTTCTCTTTCGACGAATAGCCATAAAGAGTAAAATACGTCTTCATCCGCTCGATCCAGTCATCAAGCCTCTCGATGTTAACACTCTCATCATAAACAGGAATCTCCACCTTGAAGTCAATCTTCAGGTTCTGATAAGAATTCTTACCCCTTTGATGCAATGCAGTCTTAACGGTCTCCTCCTCCTCGTCGGAATCTGAATCTACTCTCTCCACATCGGACTCAATAATTTTCTTCGAAGAAGATTCACCTTGTTTGCCACCTCCATGGATAAGACTGATGAGTTGTGTGAGAGTCGAACCTATCGTCTCAATCTGCTTCTTCAATGCATCAATCCTCACTGAATTGTCTCCTTCAGCCATCTTCTTCTTTCTTAAAACCTGGATTTCTTCCAATGAAATAAGGATCTCACCAAGCTTCTTATATTGGGATCGATTAAGGACCATACACAGGATGCCCCTTCACCATATCTGATACTCTGATACCAACTTGATACGAGTTGCCGTGCGAGCACCTTTGATCGCGGAATTATCAAAGGTGGGTTGAGAAGAGGATGACAGAAACACAAGCACAATTCAGTATATGGCGAAGAAAAATATCTTCTCTAGATTATGAGTATCAAAAGATTACAATCCCTCTCTCACAATCTTACTAGAATCGAGAACAAACTCTCAATTCTCACTAAACCCTAATACAAAGATTAGAATCTCTCTCTGAATTTATCTGATTCTCTCTGATTCTATCTTATTCTCCCTGATTGTTTAGAAACCCTAAAACAATCTTTTATATAGGTGTACAAACATGGATGGCAATTTGGTAAATAACCAGACCCAAAATCAACAGGAATTCGTGTGAACAGAAACCCAAACGAACCAGGAAACCATCGATGAGTCGGCTCATGACTGAGATGAGTCGACTCGTCCAAAATTGGACAAAACTAAAAAACTAGCGATGAGTTGACTAATGACAGTCATGAGTCGACTCAACCCGATGAGTCGACTCATGACTGTTATGAGTCGACTCACAGGTTGAAAACTGGATACTTTGATTCTTCTGCTCGTCGTCTCGTTCCACGCTTCCTCTTGTGTTCCCTTGTATTGTATGACACCTCTATTCTCATGTTATCATGAGAATCATCTATCCTCAAGCTCACATAAGGATCGCTAAGTTTTGAAGAGAAGATACACCCGTATCAGAAATAACCAATTTGCCATTGACATCTTCTTTATATACAGATGCTATTCGTCATAGCCAAATATTTGCAATCTAAACTCTCCTGACCTCCCAGATGAGTCGCCATAGCCAAATATTCGCAATCCAAATATATGATCTGATGAGTCGTCATCTCCATCCATCTAGACAAGCCGACACCCCAGTGTCGACACGAGAAGCGGTGCTAATCGGCACGAGACATCCTGACCTCCCAAACGAGTCGACATCTCGACCGACGGAAGAGATAGCCAGAGATCAGTTAGCAGTCCGACTCAGCCAACCAGACGAGTCGACATTCATCAATGTTGACACGAAAGGTGGTACTAGTCGGCCCTCTCGTAGCAGGCAACTTGTCAAGAGCCTAGTCGACCCAGTCGAGTCGATACTCCTCCATGTCGAATCAAAAGGCGGGACGAGATGTCACCTGACTCCATTCAGCCAACAACCCTTGAGTCGTCACTCCTCTCAACGAGTCCAATCTCCTCGCGAGTCCCGTCATGAGGGACATTGCTTCTCAGCGAAGCTAGAAGATAACTTCGCCAGAGCTTATCCATCCTGACAACAAGTCATATCATGTCTACTCAAAGACCACGCGTCATCATGCTGCTTATTAGATCACGTCCCATCGATCACTCCTCAAATCGAGGCCGAAGTGATTTTCCTCCTGTCGCCAGCCGAGACATGTAGATCAAAGGATGACTCACCTTCCAGCTCACACTTTGTCATCGCCATTTGCATGGCTGAAATGACCAATCTGTCATTGACATCCTCTTTATATACAGATGCTATTCGCCATAGCCAAAGGTTCGCAATCTAAACTATCTTTCTGACCTAAATCTTAGAGATCATCATCTCTAATGCACATAGCATAAGAACACATAGTTCTATTACTCCACTCAAGCTCAAGTTCATCAACTAACTTGATTGTCGGAGGTACCACAGAGGAATCACCACCCCGCCCTCTCACGACCTTCTTCCGTGCAGATTGTTCACTCTAACTTAGTGGCCAAGACATAAAGTCGGGGAAGGAAGCGGCCCCCTCCATCATCTTTCATCACTCTGCAACCATTCTATTCTAGATTATTCTGTGTGATTTGAACATCAACATTTTCTATTAATTTTTCTTTCATGATGGCCCTTATCGTGCATATCACAAATGTATGAATATACCTATCAAACTATAACTTTTTAGATGGAAAAGGCATGTGTCATAATATATTGATGATTGATAATAGACAAGAGTGGTTTTATGAAACTCAGAGTAAACAAAGATGGTAACGTGAAATAACACCTAAATTAGCAGTGGTTCCTTGGAAAAGAATTTTTTTTCTTTTACACAAGCCCTAATTTGGGGTGGAAATAAGCTGGATGTTGATCTGATTCTATGATGTTGATTTTTTTATTTTAAAAAATTTTTAGATCTACTAAAATATTTTTAAAGATTGAAGTCCAAAAAAAGTTAGATGAGATATCTAATTACCGATTTTCATCCAAAAGAAATTAGAAAGCTTGAGTTTTTGCTTGAGATTATCCAAGGCATGGTTTGGTAGGAGACGAAGAGGTAAGGGGAGGAATAAAACTCATGTTTTGTATAAAGTTTTTGGAGGGAGAGGTGAGGATGGGGAGAGAAAACACAAAATGAACTATAAATCTAGAGAGGGAAAAATCCTTCCAAATTGTGAAGATACAGGGAGATAGAAAACAATAAAGTAGAAAAAGATTCATCACCCCGTCAGTCTCCCTTCAACAAAATGTGAAGACCAAAAGAGATGTTCATCTCTCTACCTCATTGCACCTCTCGTCTTTTCTTCTCAAATCCCCTGCCAAACCAAGTTGTATTATTCATGTCCATTTACTTAATTATGTATACATTGTAGATTTTTATTATTTTAGCTAACTATTACTTCTCTCTTTAATGAAAAGGAGGAGCGTAGTTTTGTTCGTTTACACCTTCTCCTGTTCAGGGGAATTTTAACCTAAAGTCAAGAAATATAAAACTAAATCAGCAAATAGTCAGAATTGGAATGTAATTGTAAATTTGACAGATGTGAAGGGTACGATAAAGGGGAAAAAAACTGATAATATACTTCGTGCTTTAATTTCCTGGTAATTAACTATCTACGAGTCAAAGCTTATTCATAAATTGTTCTTAATAATTCGGTCGGTTACAGATGAAAGCATCCATCTTTTATTGGATGAACATATTTGCATTTAAATTATATACGTCTAGGATGCCTTCCAGTGGATCATATCATCGTTCGAACATCCACAGCTACCAAGTACCAAAGCCAAATTGTGAACACCAGTTACTAATTTATCTCAACTATGCCAAAAAAAACGCTGAATAACAAAGCAGAATCAAATGCTGCAGACTACATAAGAGCATTCTTTCTGACTTTGAACATTGCTCTCTTCTAAATGAAGGAGCAAGTAAACCAACTAGTTAAACTCAAATCTCAATTGCCATATAGAACATATAAAGTTCATAAGCAAGCAAAAACAAAATCCCCTCTGAAACATCGACGAACAGCAAGGTTATAGAGCCTCACAAAATCAAAGGTAAAAACAAACAGTACTTCAATTCAAACTATCAAGACTACAATATTTTTAAGCATCTTTAAGTATCAAGACAAAGTTTCAGTATTATGTAGATTTGCTTGCAAATTATTAAGAACTAAAGGTTCAAATATCCACTTAAGTGCACAAATAAAATGTGAGTGATGCATAATTCTCCTTCTGATACTTATCATTTCCTTCGTTGGGAGAGGGAAAAGGAGATGTAAGCAGCAGACTTCTCATACTTCAAATTCGCTTGTTCTTAACATTGGATCCAATGGTCAGACACAAAGCTACTAGCATTTAATTTTGGCTTTTGCTTTCCCCTTTCTCTCTCTGGCGTTTATTGTAGAGTCTCTCAAGTACGCGCTTTGCCTCACATGAGGGGAAGTTGCTTAGATCATAGTAGTGTGGAGCTATGTCGATCAACCTGCATCAGGGGGGAAAAAGGACAAAACATTTAGCCTATTTTAGATGCAAGAGTGCATTCTATTTCACTTATGGAATGTCTGAAGAGATGAATGCAGCTCCTGCAGAAAGTAATCTGCGCCCTGCCCTTCTTTCTTGCATCGCAATACAGAAGCTTGAACTGTATTTACTGCATATTACATGTAGATTAAATTTCATATATGCTAGCTGGCCTACTCTGCTACTAGGTTCCATGACAAGTACCTATCTTGTGCATGATTTATTTGATCTGTGAATTTGGCACCAAGATTGTGGCTGGCATTATGTCGACAATTGGCCTTAAAACTTCATTAAATCATTCGAGGAGACTTGTCACTCTGTAATAGTCCTCTACAGAAATTAAAAAAAAAGATATTGCAAATGTAAAAACTCAAGCAAACAGCATCATGACAGAAAGTTGAAACTTACCAATAAAACATAATATTAAGTGATGCAGGACAAATCCAAAGGTTTTATCTGATGCAGAGACCAGTAAATAAAGTTGTTAAGGATTCAAATTTAGATTTGAATTCATCTATTTCGATTTTAGACAGAATTTATCTTTTGAATTTCAAATGGTGTTAGTAAATAGGTTTACACCTCTATAGGAAGTGTTGTGATTTCCATTGTTTTTGATGGAGGAGATTTGATTCTGCATCATGTTTTGGGCTCAGGCTCTAAATCTGGCTTGGGCTATAGGTGTGATTTTTTATCTGGTTCGGTTGAGGCTTTGGTTCAGGTTCGCAGTTCGCTGAACAAATTCTCCGACGAACTTTCTAATGAATTCCTATCAGACTTTCAGACTTTGGTCGGAAACTTCTCACAAATCCTCATCTCCATGCAATATCGCATTGTTTTACCATGTGAAGAAGCAACTCGGAAAGTTCAGAGGAATGATATTTAAATTAATTATATGTAGACCTAGAATGTAAGATTAGATCTTTCATTTTCTAAATGATGAAGAACGACTTGATGATCCAAAGAAAGGACTTAACAGGGTTTTTTGGCTATTTTATTTTTTTCAATGGATTGTGATTTCACCTATCACCTCGCGAGAGCTGAGGGCTGTTTTGACTATAAGAAA
>NC_033800.1:37736041-37751041 GCF_001876935.1 Asparagus officinalis
CCCCCCCCCCCCCTTTTTTTTCCCTCCTCCTCCCCTCAATTCTCTTGATAAGAAAGGGCAGTAGAGTACTATCGCAGGAAAACTTTTAAGAAGTTTGGATTTGGTAAATTGGTTACTTTGAGGGAATAGAATTTTAATATTGAGGAAAGAATGATTCAGATGGCTACAAGGAAAAACAACTCAAAAAATAAACAAGATAAATAAAATTGGCTAAATTGGATTCACTCACAGCATCTAGCTTTCTTCACTTCACACATCGGCAAATCACATGCCCACCGGACTAGCAAATCACATGGTAGACATTGTAACTTTATTTCTCAATTTTACATCCTCTAAAAACAATGGAAATCACAGCTCTTTACATAGAGTTGTGAGCCCATCTCTAATACAATTTGAAATTCAATAGGAAATCCTATCTAAATCCTAATAGAGAAATACAAATCTAAATTTGAATCTCTAACAACTTTATCTAATATTATTTGCATCAGATGAAGCCTTAGAATTCGTCCTACATCACATGACTCAGTGACACAGGTGTGACATGTCGCAACACAAGACAGATAAAGAAAAAAATACAAGTAAAACAAAAATGACGTCGCACAAAGTGCTGTGTCCAATGTGATGCAAGGCAAGACATGCCTCCACTATATAAAATATCCGTGGCTCCAAGACGATGCCTCAACTGAAACACTTACAGGAACAAGCATTTCATTTTCCTCCCTCTACCACTAGCAATATGAAATTCATTCGTTGAGCAAATATATAAAGAAAATGATAGATTCCTGTTATGGTTGCTTTTGAGTATGTAAAAAATTTTGTAAACTAATGGGTTTTTTCTGTATTAGTCCTCCAAATCTTGCTTATCATGAAGATGGTCCTCCAAATCACTGAAAATTGAAATTAGTCCCCCAAATCCTATTAATATTTTGGAATAAGTCCCTCTGTATCCATTCTGTCTAAAGTGAAAACCATTGTTGAGTTCGTTGTAAACCATGGTTGGGTAGTTACAAATTTAACCCCAGCTGATAACTCCCTATTTCTCTTATTTACTCCTTAATTCCGTTGAGGAAAGGGAAGATTTTTCCATCTGATCAATCACCCCAAATCATGCCCTAAATTACTCGTAAACACCCTAAATCACTTGTAATTGCACAAAAACAGTTGACTGTGGTTAGGGTTTGAAAATCTCCCCCAAATTTTGGGCACTGGAGTATTTTGGCCTAAGATCAAATGGATCGTGAAGGTAAGTTGGTTGATGATTTTATGGTTTAAAGTTTATATATTAGTTGGACCATAGTTTATATTTTGCCCCAATTCTTGTCTGTTTAATGTAATGGTTTTTGATTTGGGGATTGTACAATCGCCCCCAATTTTTTAATTTATATTGCCCTAATTTGGAGTGCATTGATATGATTTTAAATTGTTTGTGTTTTCTATTGTTTTCCCTTAACAATTTTCTTGTTATTTTAGAAATTTTCTGTGACTTAATTTGTTAAACAGGTTCAAAGAATGTAAAAGGGAGCTAAACAAGTTGGGGTTCAGGTTTGTATCCTTAAGGGTAAAATCGGAATTGTAACATATTCTGTCAAAGATGACAGGATAGTCCTTCTATTTTAACCAGGTGCTAATTAGGGGCACTTGTTTCAAAACACTAAGAGGATTTGGGGGACTAATTTTGAGAGACTAATATTAAATACGCAAGATTTAAGGGACTAATATCGAAAAAAACCCTTATATAATCACTGCTTTCGATCAATAAAAAACAGGTATTAGCATGTATAATTCACAACAAGAACAAAAGCTAGAAATATATAATGGGATGATCATCATACATTTCACACAAACAAATGACCAAAACTGATCAAACAAAGCTAACGTCCTAAGATACCAGTCCCACTTACTAATAACAGTTGTACGCAATGCAAAATATGTCATGGCAGTTCTTTCCCATAAATATCACAGTCAAAAGATCTGCAAAGTGACATATCCAGTATAAGCTGATTCTAGATAGTGCAAGGCTTCAGTATCATGTTTGCATTATGTCTAGATTTTCTGATGCAATTCCCTTTTTATGATAGTTTAATTAATATTATTAAAGAGAGTGAAACTACGAAAGCATGCTAGCGCTATCTCAACACAATGCAAGAGTTTCCTTTAACACAAAGTAAAAAAACTAAACTTGTCATTATGGTAGTCAGTTTTAGTATAGATGATCAGCACGCTAAATTAGCATTTCTTAAGATACGACATCAACTCACCACTCTCCACGAACATCTGTAACCGTGCGGATAAAGTTTCTGCTGGTCAAAACATACTCGTTGTAAATTACCCACTCAGGCTTGTGATCCAGGCAGTTTGAAGGATGGAGATGCACCACCTAAAAGTAGGAAACAGTCACCGAATTATCCAGATTTAAAAGCTCAAGCTAAGAAGTACGGACTTCTAAAGCAGCACCTTACCTGGTTGTCCTTCACTGTCAAATAGTGACCAGTGCGTTCAAGATGAGCTACCTGCATAAAGTACCCTGAAAGCAGAGCCTTTCTGATATTGATGTAATAATTGCGGCTACTGAAATCTGTGCTGCACAGTTTGAGGTTGAATCTAGCCATGATGCGCACAAGCTGTTCCCTCACATTGTCAGCAGACTTCATTGCCCTTTGATTGATAAAATTCTCATAACACCACGAAGGATCCTCACCTATAACACAGCAAAAAGAGGGATTTATCAAAAAAAAAAAAAAAATTTAGGGAAGGGAGAAACTTTCCCAAGGCATAAAAAGGCACAAAAGATATTTTGTACTTACTATTTTGCTTATATGCATGGTAAACATTTAGCAGTGTGAGGTGATCTCCATCAATGTGGCCAAAATGAGCTTTCGCTTCGTCTGCAGCTTTCTGAGCGTCTCTAGGCCGGAGAAAGCAATTTGGTACTAAAAAGAAATTATTTTATCACAGATGAAGCCGATTGTAGGTCAGCAGATTGATAGAGGCGAGACGACACCATTTG
Source organism: Asparagus officinalis (assembly GCF_001876935.1). Classification (NCBI taxonomy): domain Eukaryota; kingdom Viridiplantae; phylum Streptophyta; class Magnoliopsida; order Asparagales; family Asparagaceae; genus Asparagus; species Asparagus officinalis. The sequence goes on from NC_033800.1 coordinate 37,739,049, forward strand.
TGTGAAGAGAGAATAACTGAGAAACTGCAACTACCATCATCAGCTCTAAACTATTAAAAAAATTCTACTGTTGGGATGACACAATTGCTGACGACAACCATAACTATAATTAGAAGACCCTAACTGAACATTAGAGACAATTTTAATGCCATGCGATGAAGTACGTAATGCATTGTTTTGTTCCTAAAATGTATGTAACCAAACCACAATGGCACCCCAGCATGACACTGTGCACCATATTATGCATTATGGGAACCCGAACAGGTAGAGTCTATAATTATATTCCTCAAACTGTTGCTTACCTGAAAGACCAGGGACTACTGGGAGATAATTTAAAAGAAATAGAATCATAGAAAATGTGGCTTACCTGAAAGCATCGCTGATATGGATACGATCTCAATTGAACAATTAAAATCGGGACTGACAACAAGCATCTTTGACATCTGAGGATCCAAGGGGAACTCACTCATGATTTCACCTAACTTTGTCAAGTTCCCTTCATCATCCAGAGCACCTAGGTAGTTCAAAACCTCCAATGCACGCATCAGAGTTTCAGGGGCTGGAGGGTCCATAAAGTCAAAATGTACAAGGTCATCAATGCCAAGCTTCTTCAAGGTGAGAACTGTATTTGCTAGATTAGACCGGAGAATTTCAGGATAGGTCTGTGGCTGTAAATCATTATTAAAACTCTTTTCCGTGTAAAGTCTGAAGCATTTTCCAGGTTGTGTTCTCCCCGCACGTCCTGATCTTTGATGAGCACTTGCCTTTGATATTGGTGAGACAAGCAAAGACTCAACACGAATCCGAGGATTATAGACCTTCTGTTTAGAGAATCCAGGATCAATAACATAAACAATACCATCAATAGTCAGTGATGTTTCTGCTATGTTAGTGGACACCACGATCTTCCTTCCAGAGGGACCACCTTCCTTTATTGGTGGTGGGGCAGCCTCAAATATTTTCTGTTGCATAGCTGGAGGTAATGTAGAATAAAGAGGCACCACTTTCACCGGACCAACTTGGTCACCCAAATTATTGACTTCCTTATTTATTTTTCGACATGCATCTTCTATCTCCTCTTCGCCAGTCAAGAATACAAGTATATCACCTGGTGGTTCGCACATATGTATCTGCACAACTGTCCGGATTGCAGCTTCCAAGTAATCTCTTTCAGGATCCTGCGTATAGAAAATTTCCACTGGATGTAACCTTCCAGGTACTTTCATCAATGGTGCACCACTAAAGTAACCCTGGAATTTCTCAGCCTCAAGTGTTGCACTCATGACAACTAGTTTAAGGTCAGGTCTGTTTTTTAGAACTTCTTTAAGAAGCCCAAACAAAACATCTGTTGCCAAAGTTCGCTCGTGTGCTTCATCAAGAATTATCACCTTATATCTCTCCAGAAGTGGGTCAGCCATTGCTTCTCTTAAAAGCATACCATCTGTTAAGTACCTAAACAGAGGGAAGAAAGGGCCAACACAGCAGATGAATTCAACAAGAGAAAGAAACAAAAAATATTGATGGTNCCAAGAAAAAAATCACAAAGAGTAGGGGAAAGCCAGGCCACTCAGAATTCACAAAAGAAAACCATAAATATCTTGAATCAATTTTATATGCATAAAAGACATGAAGCTTACTTCAGAATAGTTTTATGACTACTGCAATCTTCAAAACGAATGCTGTATCCAACTTCTTCACCAATAGTCACATCCATCTCCTCTGCAACTCGACGAGAGACAGACATTGCAGCAACTCTACGAGGTTGGGTGCAAGCAACCATCCCACGTTTGCCTAACCCATCATATTCCAGAACAAATTGTGGAATCTGTTTAACCAAAGCTGATTAATGGCTTCAAAGACTTGGGAAAAGATATTGTAATATGATATTCTAGAAGCCTCTGTAGTAAAAATTAAAAAGAAGTGTAACATCTGGCATGTGAAGAGATGATTAGGCAATGAATTTGTACATAGCAAATGGAACTAGCCACCTAAATGTATTTAATGATAGTTCCACAATAACATGTATTGTGATAGAACTCAGACACTATCTTGTTAAAATATAGCATGGTAAAGGAACAAGAATGCCAAAGAATTAAATTTTTGAAAGAATACTTAGGTAATGTGTATATACCAACATCTTGGACAAATGTACACATTAAAAACTACAGAAATTTTATCGCTTCTTGAAAAAATTATTATGGATTATGTTATAAAATAAAATAGGTCAAAAATGGATAGCATTGAACAGTATTTATATCATATGTTGAACAAATACACAGGTGTTAAGAATGTGAAATTAAGGCATAACATATCATTCATAATCTAAGTTCATACACAAACCACCTGTGCGTACACAACCAATTTCGTCATAATATTAAAAAATGATAACATCCCTACTCAACAAAGAGAACATCCTGTCGAAGGATTCATCATAAAAAAATTCAACCAATGAACTGAGAGGGAAACTAGATGCATCTGTCTTCCTAACACACTACAAGCGCATCACTTTCCCTGTGGTCCTTCAAACCAGTCCTAACATCCTTCTCTTCAGGTCAATCCTTGGATTCGGTGATCCAAGGCGCAACATGTAACAGTTTCAGAACAAGAAGAGCGACTGAAAGAAAGGACTTTGTGTTATAAACTCCTTATCGTAAATTCACAATACTTCATGTAAATGAAACTATAATTATATATATTTTCAGGTTTAATTTCTTTATTGCGGCCAAATTTATTACTTCTCTAGGTGTGATGCAAAATCACTCATCATTATCTCATGTACCAAACTTTCCCACGCTATTATTTAAACTTGGGTGAGTGTCAGGAATGGAATTGCCAGAAATAACCAACCAGAAACCTCCTGGAAGTTGATGGGTGAGCTGCAGCTGGAAGAGGAAGGACTGGACATGAAGAAGACACGGAGGACTGTTATGCAAGTTTATATACATTGTAATAAATGCTTAGAAGTCTGTTAAGTTAGTTGCAAACAGTTAATTCTGTTGTGTTTGTTAAATAAGCTCGTGCACGTTTTGTGCACGTTTCCTGTTTCTATGTTTTGGAGCGGAGGTATAAAGAAGAGAATGTACATTAAAATCAGCATGAATGAAATTGGGTTCTCTTCTTCTCCTAAATTCTGAGTTCTATTCTTCTCTCTTTCAACTCATCTCCCTTTACTGTCTCAATTCTCTCTTATTCCCTGTTCTCAAGACCTGGTAGTTTTAACCATGGCCAGAAATAGCAGCCTGAGGATCAACCGAGGGTCTCGATCATCACAATTGGTATCAGAGCAGCTGGAGTTGGAGGTAGGAGCTGAAGATTCCATGGCCGATCGTGAGGTAGCTTTAGAAGACGAAGTGACTCGACAAGGAGCTCGTAGGGAGGAGACCCTCATTCAACAGGGGCTCTTCAATCAGATGACTCGTATAGATGAATCTCTCACTCAACAGAGACTCATCAATCAAGAATTCATGGCGTAATTAAAGGCGATATCTTCTCAATTGCAAGAACTCAAGGATTCTAAGGAAACATCAGGTACTGAAGTGAGAAACGGTCAAAGAATCTTGGGCTCAAGATCAAGAAACGATCGTGGAATTCTTGAATCATCAGGTAATGGAGTGAGGAGTGATCAAAGAATCTTGGGTTTAGGATCAAGAAATGAGCGTGGGATTTTTGGATCAGGCAACAAGGATCAGATTCATGAGAATGTCCATCACCCACAGAGGAGATTTGAATTTTCTGGTGAAGAGTTCCCTTCAACTCAAAGCCATGATAATTTCTTGTCTCAAAAGAATTCATTCTTTAGTAATCAGAAACTAGTTCAACCGAAATCACACAGATTGGATTTTCCATCTTTTTCTAGCTCTGAGAATGTGGTGTCTTGGTTAGAATAAATTGAGCAAATATTTGATTACTATAACATCAAGGAGGATGAATGGGTTAAGGTCTGTTCTTTTTATTTGAGGGATGAAGCACTGCAATGGTTTAGGTGGTACTTAAAAAATCTTGACCACTATAACCATTGGGAAGTTTTCAAAGAAGAAATCATCACAAGGTTTGGACCTAGTGAACTCCTTAGACTTGGGAAGTTTTCAAAGAAGAAATCATCACAAGGTTTGGACCTAGTGAACTCCTTAGACCCTATGATACATTTTCTACTATGAAACAAAGAAATCATCACAAGGTTTGGACCTAGTGAACTCCTTAGACCCTATGATACATTTTCTACTATGAAACAAATATCCACTGTTAGGGAATACTCGGGAAAATTTGAACAGACTTTAGGCCTGTTGGATGATCAACCCTCTAAAAAACACATATTGGAAAATTTTATAGGGGGGTTGAAGGATGAATTGAGGTATGAAGTAGCTGCTGCCAGGCCCTCTTCTTTGAAAGGAGCAGTATCCCTGGCCAAGCTATTTGAAGATAAACAAAGAAATGAAAAGAAAGTTAGAGGCAATTGGAATGTCTTTAATCAAGGGAGTCCTTCAACTCGTCCCTCTAATGAAATTTCTGTACAAGAATGACATAGATCATCACCACAGGTCAAGAAGCTCACTCCTGAAGAGATTCAAAGGAGGAGTCAAAATATATGTTTTACTTGTGATGAAAAATGGCACAAGGGTCACTAATGTAAGGATAAACGCTTATTCATCTTGGAGGGTATCATGACAGGGGGAATGGAGGAAGATGCAAATAATAATTCAGGGGATGAAGCAGGCCAAGTAGCAATAGAACTGGCTGAAAGCTTAGTGAAAGGAGCTCCATCTATTTCTGAGCAGGCTTTCAGTGGAATAACAGCTTCCCATACCATCATGGTAGTTGGTTACTACAAGAATCAGGCCATTAGCATTTTGATAGATTCTGGTTCCACTCATAACTTCATTAATTCTAAGTTGGTCAAGAAACTTGGACTAACAGTGATAGAATACAACAACTTTGATGTACTGGTGGCAAGTGGAGAATTAATCAAGGGAGCAGGAGTGTGCCAAGAAGTTTTGTTAGATTGTCAGGGGTAGACATCAAGGTGAACCTGTTAGTGATGCCTATGTGTGGGAGTCAAATTGTACTAGGGACAGATTGGATGAAGACATTAGAAGACATCACCTTGAACTTTCAGAAATTACAGGTGACGTTCCTCTGTGATGGAATTAAAAGAACATTACAGGGAGTAATTCCAGGGGAGATGCAACTAGTTGATGGAAAAAGCATTGCCAAATCATTTAGAGAACAAGAAGAAGGATTTTTGATTCAATTGTGCAGTGTGAGCCTACAGGAACCAATTTTGGGAAGCAAAGAGGAAAAATTACCCGTGGAAATGCACAAATTGATACAAGAGTTTGAAGTGATTTTTCAAGAATTGCCTCACCTCCCTCCTGCTAGGGAAATAGATCACAGGATTCCACTTGAAATTGGAACTAAACCAGTTTGTATCAGGCCCTACAAGCATGCACATTTCCTGAAGGAAGAAATTGAAAAACAAATTAAAGAGTTGTTACAAAAGGGGGTTATTAGGCCCAGTAATAGCCCTTTTTCTTCACCTATAGTCATGGAAAAAAAATCAGATGGCAGTTGGAGGATGTGTATAGACTATATGTCCTTGAACAAAGCCACCATTAAGGACAGGTTTTCTATTCCAGTCATTGATGAGTTACTTGATGAGCTACATGGAATTCAGTTCTTCACCAAACTGGATTTGAAGTATGGATATCACCAAATCAGGATGTATGAATCAGATATTCAAAAAACTGCTTTTAGAACTCATAATGGACATTATGAGTTTTTTGGTTATGCCTTTTGGTCTCACCAATGCCCCTTCAACATTTCAGGCTCTTATGAACACCATTTTCAAGAATTTACTCAGAAAATCTATGTTGGTTTTCTTTGATGACATCCTGGTGTATAGCAAGGAGTGGTAGGACCATCTATTACATTTGGAACAGGTTTTTCAAATCATGAAGAACCATCAATTGGTTGCCAAGATGTCTAAATGTAGTTTTGGATAAAGGCAAGTAGAATACTTGGGCCATATTGTTTCACAAGAAGGTGTTGGTGTAGATCCCAAAAAAATTCAAACTATCATTGAATGGCCTCTGCCTCAATCACTCAAAGGGCTGAGAGGGTTCCTAGGCCTGGCAGGATACTATAGGAAGTTTATCAAGGGATTTGGAACAATAGCTCAGCCCCTAACATAGCTTTTAAAGAAGGGTAATTTTGTTTGGAACACAAATGCTGAATTTGCTTTTAAATCTTTGAAGGAAGCATTAACCAATTCTCCAGTATTAGCTATGCCTGATTTTAATATAGCATTTGTAATAGAGTGTGATGCATCTGGAACTGGGGTTGGGGCTGTGTTGATGCAAAGAGAGAAACCTATAGCCTATTTTAGCTTTGCACTGAAAAGAAAAAATGCTACATTATCAACTTATGAGAAAGCGTTGCTAGCTATAATCCTTTCTACTAAAAGGTGGCAACAATATTTACTTGGGAGAAGTTTTGTGATTAGGACTGACCACCAAAGTCTTAAATATATTTTAGCGCAAAGGATTCGAATCCAAAACAAGTGGCTTGCAAAACTACATGGCTATGACTACACTGTAGAGTACAAACCAGGAAGATTGAACAAAGCTGCAAATGGGTTGTCCAGAATTTATGAAGACAATGCAGAAATTTCAGCCATATCCACTGACAATAGTGATTGGTTGGAGGGTATTAGAGATATGTATTCTGAGGATGACTTTTTCAGGGAACTAGATGAGAAATTACAGCAAGGACAATTAAACAATGAGGATTATACCAGGAAGGAGGGTATTCACTACTATAAGGGCAAAATTTTAATCAGCCCTAATGCTCAAAGATTGAAGATCTCTTTATTGAGAGAACATCATGACAGTCCTACTGCAGGGCACTCTGGAATTCACAGGACTTTGCATAGGTTGAGAAGAGTTTTCTATTGGAAGGGGATGAAAAGAGATGTGCAGTTACATGTCCAAGCTTGTGATACATGTCAAAGAGCCAAGGGAGAGAATGTTGCATCCCCAGGACTCTTACAACCACTACCCATTCTAGAAAAAATTTAGGAGGATTTGTCAATGGATTTCATCACAAAACTGTCAACTTGTGGTACCCAATCAGTGATATTTGTGGTGGTGGACAGATTATCAAAGTATGCTCATTTTTTTCCTTAGCACATCCTTACACTGCACAGTCTGTGGCTCAAGTATTCTTTGAGGGGGTTTTTAAATTCCATGGAATGCCCAAATCCATAATTAGTGATAGAGATCCTCTATTTACCAGTTTGTTTTGGAGGGAACTCTTCAGATTACAGGAGAGCCAGCTCAAATTTAACTCTGCATATCACCCTCAAACTGATGGCCAAAGTGAAATAACCAATAAAAATCTGGAATGCTATTTGAGGTGTTTTTGTTGCCACAAACCAAAGGAGTGTGCAAATGGTTGCCACTTGCTAAGTTTTGGTATAACACTACATGGAATGTTTCTACTAATACTACACCATTTGAGACAGTGTATGACCGACCTCCTCCATCCTTGCTCTCCTATGTTCCCAAAAGTTGTAAGGTGGAATCTGTAGATACAGCTCTTTTTTCCAGGGATATATCTCTACAACTCCTCAAGGACAGTTTGACAAAAGCTGCTGAACAATCAAAGAGATTTGCTGACCAAGCATAGAAGCTATAGGAGTTTTGATGTTGGAGATTAGGTATATCTTAAGCTTCAGCCTTACAGGCAATTGAGTGTTTCATCTTACAAAACACATAAGCTTTCTCCTAAATATTATGGTCCCTACCAGGTTTTGGAGAAAATTGGTGAAGTTGCTTATAGATTGGCTCTTCCTAACCATGCACAGATTCATCCTGTTTTTCATGTATCCCAACTGAAGAAGAAGTTAGGTTCTGGTGTTGTACAGCAGAACAATCCTCCTAGCTATGTTACAGAACTAGTTGATGAACCAGAGTAGATCTTAGACAGGAGGCAGATAACCCAGGGAAAAAGATTGGTGTCTCATGTTATAATTAAATGGAAGCAAAGGTCTCCTTTAGATTCTACTTGGGAATCTTATTAGGATCTCATCAAAAAATTTCCTGCATTTGACCTTGAGACAAGGTCAAAATTAAGGGAAAGGGAATTGTCAGGAATGGAATTGCCAGAAATAAACTACCAGGTACCTCCTGAGAGTTGATGGGTGAGCTGCAGCTGGAAGAGGAAGGACTGGACATGAAGAAGACACGGAGGACTGTTATGCAAGTTTATATACATTGTAATAAATGCTTAGGAGTCTGCTAAGTTGGTTGCAAACAGTTAATTCTGTTGTGTTTGTTAAATGAGCTCGTGCACGTTTTGTGCATGTTTGCTGTTTCTGTGTTTTGGAGGGGAGGTATAAAGAAGAGAATGTACATTAAAATCAGCATGAATGAAAATGGGTTCTCTTCTTCTCCTAAATTCTGAGTTCTATTCTTCTCTCTTTCAACTCATCTCCCTTTACTGTCTCAATTCTCTCTTATTCCCTGATCTCAAGACCTGGAAGTTTTAACCATGGCCAGAAATAGCAGCCTGAGGATCAACCAAGGGTCTCGATCCTCACAGTGAGTGATTGACAATCCACAATCAGCGTATATTCCCAAATACACAATGATTAATATAACAACTTAACGAGGCATAGATTTTGACCACGAAAAGACCCCAAAAACTCGATTTCTAACAAAAATGGTATCAAACAAAGCAACGATCGGTTTTTTGGTCGCAAACCTGAGTAGTCTTCCCACTTCCAGTCTCCCCGACCAAAATTAAAGTCTGATTTGACCTGAGAACCTGCATGAACTCATCTTTCTGCTGCCAAACTGGGAGAGTCTCCCTCTTCTCCAAGATCTCGAAGTACCTCTGAGAATAAGGACGCCCGTTCCATCGATTGATCGATGGAGGGATCGAGGTCGATCCGTTGCTGGTCCCGGCGGCGCCGGAGTTGGTGTCCCTGGCCAGCTTGGCGGAGATTGTGGTCTCGTCGACGACGTCGAAGAGGCTGATCTTTCGTTTCCTCTCTGACGACATCAATTGATATGAGAGCTAGGGTTTTCAGGGCGAGCGACTGGATCTCGCGCTCGAGGGATCGAGCGCGAAAGTTGGGGACTTGAGTGAACGAAGGGGAATAGGAGCTTCGGATTAGGGTTTCGGCAAGTGACAAAATGTTTTCTTTATATTTATATGATTTTATAATACACGGATAGTAACAGCGTTTGTAGTCCAACGGTTAGGATAATTGCCTTCCAAGCAATAGACCCGGGTTCGACTCCCGGCAAACGCATAATTAATATTTTATTATTTGCTTATTAACTTAGTAGTGTAGTTTTTGATATATTATTATCAACCTATTAGACTGAAAGTGTGGAATAAAGCCAAATTTGTATTATTCCTTTAGAAATTGTTTCATCAAACTTCATTGCTTTAAGATGCTACTACTAATTAACCAATCAAGTTAAAAGTCCTACAGCGTAATTGTTTTCTTGGAAAAGTTATAGTTTGCAGATAGGGTATACAGCCATGCATATAAGCTCCACTTAAAACAGGAAAACTCTGCCTCTCCCACGACCTCTCCCTCCTCCCCTCGCTTCCCCTCCTCTCCCGCCACTTCACCTCCCTCTCTTGCAGATCCAACCTCCTATCCCTCCTCTTCCAGGACCTCGATCTCAACAATCCCTAGCCCTTCTCCTTCCTCCTCTCCCTCACGACACACTCGTAGACCACCTTTATTTTTCGCCCAGGGCAAAAAATAATCCTGGCTACGCTACTGCTCAGAAGGCTAGAATCGCTCTAGATATGGGTTGTTCATTACAAAACGAAAACATAGCCATGAGTTGAAATCAACATTAATGAGTATGAGAGGATGCAAAGAGATTGACGGATGGTCGGGGGAGTACTATGCACGGGTAGCACTTGCGCAGGGAGCACCGTGGCTCGAGGTTGAAAATGAACATAGGTCGGAACCCGGTGATGAGCTGATATTTCACGTATCGTGCAACAGATTCTTGAATTACTTGGTGAAACAAGGAAGATTTGATGTGGATCTCAGATATAATTCTACTAATAGAAGGAATTAATTCTTACAACTCGTATAATTAATTCCATGGTAATATCATCTTATGACTATTAGACCCAGTAGCTAATTAATTGTTTATGTCCATGAAGCATGATCCTTTACTTCATCACGACCTCCTAAATCTATTTATCATCTCTCCTTCCTGGTAGCTAGGGTTAATCAGAGGGTGAACAGGTGGGAATCTTTTACGTATCATGAGACGTGGTCATCCTCCCGGCAGTTGCGCATGAGTTCTTGGAGATCTGGGATGGTGTGGTGAAACAAAGAAAGATCATACTTGCATCCCAAATATAATTATACTCGGTTATTTAATTATTGCTAGAGAACATTTCTTCAAATTGTTGTTGTTTTATCATCTGGTGATTAGATTTTTTACGGTATAATGGGCATACGATGACAAATAATTTTACTAAATAAGCTACGAAGAGATAGATTGATAATGAAACTCACTCCGATCGGTCATATCAGAATAGATAGACCTTATCACTCATATATCTTTCATTTTGAAAAGGAAGTGACGGCTCATATCCAATGCCTTATCTTCATGATTGCTCATATGCTAGAACTATGAACTAGTGTCCATGAAATGTTAGAAATGAGTTATTGCTTTTTCACGTGGTCTATTACTCTATGGTATTTATAAGAAGTACCAATTCTCATTCAGAAAACCGATCACAGATCGAAAGTCGATCTCGCACGATGATTGAATATGTTTTCATCCCAAATAGGGGGGTATATGAGAAAAATTTCCAACAAGTGCTCTACACATATCAAACACTTATATATTTAATTAAGGGTAAATTACACTGAACTCCTAAGAACTTTTAGCGGTTTATAGTAAACTACCAATTAACAATTTTCAAAATAGCACTAAAACCTAATAGTTTTTGCAGAACATCCCTGATATCTTTTAGATAAATTACATGAAACTCTCAATAATTTCGAAAAATGTTTTNAGCTTTCTACAAAACACAAAAGTTACTGAAGTTTAATGTGATTTTGAAAGTTATTGTGGGTTTACTGCAAAACTTTGAAAGTTTTTGGGAGTTCAGTGTAATTTATCCCTTAATTAGTCATACTTATGTATAGTGCTACATTTAATTAATCATACTTAAATGATATTTAATTGAACAGCCGCAAATCAAATCCCAAAAGCCATTAGGTCCATTCTCGAGCCCTCCACAACCCACTAACAGTATCTAAAGCTAGATTCCAAACATAAATAAAATACAACAATTCAACCTTTTCACATCACTCTCCACGCCACAATCCCGTATTAGTTCCTCCTGCTCAGAGAATTGAACCAGTCTTAACGCAGAGTAACATAGAAATTTAAAGGAGAGATTTATGTGGCCTTCAGCCTCAATATTGAGATGGACAGAGGTAGCCTTGTCCAAAATTATCCTCAGGGGCTCGCCGGGCTCGATATTCTCCAGATGGTCAGCTCCAAATTGGGCTTGGGCCCTGTCATCCTTGTCCTGCCCATTGGATCTTGGTCTCTCTCTAGTGGATGCCATCATTTGGTCTCTGGTTACTGTGTTTGAGTCTATTGCTCTTGTGTCCGTGATCTGTTTCTTCTTTGTTTTCTGTGGTTGCACCATCTAAATCAGGGTGGTCAGTTGTTCTTTTTATTTTTATTTGTGTTATTTAGGTTGTTTAAATTGATCTCAATAGTTTAGAGGAACTAAATATTGATGGAGAAAAGAATCATGGGCTATTATGACTGTTAAATCGGTGAGCAACCACGACCGTGATATTGTAAATATAGATTTTTGTTGTTAGCTGATATATCTTAATTATGACATGTCTTTTTGCACATAAATTCTTAAATAATTAAGTCTCCAAGTCATGGGTTGTAACCTGAACTCATGTGGCGGTGTCAGCTTTT
>NC_033800.1:37753541-37811863 GCF_001876935.1 Asparagus officinalis
TAATAATAATAATAATAATAATAATAATAATAATAATAATAATAATAATAATAATAATAATAATAATAATAATAATAATAATAATAATAATAATAATAATAATAATAATAATAATAATAATAATAATAATAATAATAATAATAATAATAATAATAATAATAATAATAATAATAATAATAATAATAATAATAATAATAATAATAATAATAATAATAATAATAATAATAATAATAATAATAATAATAATAATAATAATAATAATAATAATAATAATAATAATAATAATAATAATAATAATAATAATAATAATAATAATAATAATAATAATAATAATAATAATAATAATAATAATAATAATAATAATAATAATAATAATAATAATAATAATAATAATAATAATAATAATAATAATAATAATAATAATAATAATAATAATAATAATAATAATAATAATAATAATAATAATAATAATAATAATAATAATAATAATAATAATAATAATAATAATAATAATAATAATAATAATAATAATAATAATAATAATAATAATAATAATAATAATAATAATAATAATAATAATAATAATAATAATAATAATAATAATAATAATAATAATAATAATAATAATAATAATAATAATAATAATAATAATAATAATAATAATAATAATAATAATAATAATAATAATAATAATAATAATAATAATAATAATAATAATAATAATAATAATAATAATAATAATAATAATAATAATAATAATAATAATAATAATAATAATAATAATAATAATAATAATAATAATAATAATAATAATAATAATAATAATAATAATAATAATAATAATAATAATAATAATAATAATAATAATAATAATAATAATAATAATAATAATAATAATAATAATAATAATAATAATAATAATAATAATAATAATAATAATAATAATAATAATAATAATAATAATAATAATAATAATAATAATAATAATAATAATAATAATAATAATAATAATAATAATAATAATAATAATAATAATAATAATAATAATAATAATAATAATAATAATAATAATAATAATAATAATAATAATAATAATAATAATAATAATAATAATAATAATAATAATAATAATAATAATAATAATAATAATAATAATAGTAATAATAATAATAATAATAATAATAATAATAATAATAATAATAATAATAATAATAATACTAATAATAATAACAACAACAACAGTAACAACAATAACAACAACAACAACAACAACAACAACAATAATAATAATAATAATAATAATAATAATAATAATAAAATGTTTGTTTCATAGAGACTTTTTAGTAACCAACTCCACCCCAAATCGTATCAGCCTCCATGATTTCCTCTCCCCAACCATGAATACCTCTTCTACAATATTAAGGAGGTTTTGCTAACAACCCAATAATATCTAAAGAATATTTCTTGATTGGTTTGGTCAATAATTGATCGGGTCAAATTAACAAAAACCACTCATTAACAATTAAATGGAACCACCTATTAATCCTTATTGAAACTGATTTGAATTTCCAAATACTAGGGCACAAATTCTCTACATCTTTATTGAAACGAATCGTAGACCTTCTCTACGATTGCAGGGGATCCAGACTTAAAATTACTAGCCATGCAATTTCCAAATTAGAAACAACATCTCCCTTGCTACAACTTTTCCGCTCTTTCTTATAAAACAATTCCTATAACAGAAGTTCCCAACTTCAACTATCTCCCACTTTTCATAACATATACACAAGTGATATGCCTCCACTATTTGTGAGATCGTGTGTTTCTTCTTATCATTACTCTTATTATCCGTAGAGAGTAACTCATATTTCATTATTCATAAAATTTTACTTGAACTTATTTATTCCTAAGTCCCATCAAACTTACATATTTGTGAGAGTAACTCATATTTTGCTGCTATTTCTTTTGTCAATGGATCAACAATCATATCTGTAGTAGGGATGTAAGTTACTTTAACGTCTTAATTTTCTACAATATCTTGAATATAGTAATACTGGATCTCAATATGTTTCTTTTAGAGCTATTTGCGCCACTATTGATTAGGCTAATGGTTGCCTAATTATCACAATAGATATTAATAGGTCCTTCTAACATATTAAGATCTAAATCAATCAAAAACCGTCTTATCCAGACAGCATGTGTAGTTGCCATATTGCACGCTTTATATTCAGCTTCTTGCGTGTATCTAGTAACACAGCCTTATTTCTTACTACTCCAAGAAACAACTCCTCCAAAAATGAACTAGTGTCCCAAAGTGGATTTTTCATCATCTTTATCACCTCCGAAATCAGCATCGGAGTAACCAAGTAGATGAAGCGAATCATCTTAATAAATCAATCTATGAGTCAATGTACCTCTGATATACTTCATAATCTTTTTAGCAGCTTTCCAATGTGTTGGTCCTAGATTATTTTGATATCGACTAACTAGACTCACAACATAAGCTAAATCAGGTCTGGTGCACAACATTACATATATCAAGCTTCCAATTGCTTGAACATAAGGAACATCTAAAGTTTTTGTCATTCTCTAGGGCTTTGCTCATTACACAATTTTTCTTTCCCATGACCAACGGAGTTCCGTTGGTGCCGGATTGAAAATTTTCATTCCAAACCTTTTAAGAACTGATCTTAAATACTTTTCTTGGTTTAAACTTAGCATTCTAGACTTTCTATCTTGAATTATTTGAATTCCAAGAATATATAAGGCATCTCCCGTGTCTTTCATCTTAAACTTTTTCGCTGTGATCTGCCTTGATTTTATTCGATATTTCTATATCATTTCCAGCGAACAATATATCATCCGCATATAGATAATATAGTAAATTTGCTCCCGCTTTTCAAAATATATACACAATTATCTAATTTGTTTTGAATAAAATCAAGTTTGGTAACTGCATCATTAAATTTGAGATACTGCTGTCTAGAAGACTATTTTAAACCGTATAGAGATTTTATTAATTTATAAACTTTATGTTCCTGTCTCTTTCATCTGACACCATCAAGTTGTTGCATATATATCTCTTCCTTCAACTCTCCATTAAGGAATACAGTTTTAACATCTATTTGGAATAACTCCAAATCAATATATGCAACGATAGCCAAAATGATCCTAATGGATGAAAATTTAGCTAAAGGAGAATATGTCTCCTAAAAATCTATTCCTGCCTTCTGGTTATAACCCTTGGTAACTAACCGTGTTTTGAATTTATCAATAGATCCATCAACACAGTATTCCTTTATAAGCACCTACTTACATCCTATAGCTTTTCTATTTTTCTGTAGATCATATAACTCTTATACCTTATTTTTTCTATAGAATCAAGTTCTTCTCTCATGGATTTTAGCCATAAGCTGATTCATACGATTTCATCGCATCAAAGAAGATTAAGGGATCTTGTCTTCTATATTTGTATTTACTGAAAAACAAGATGGCTCACATGAATACAAATAGTGTTCATCCATCCATGAAGGTTGTGTTCTTAGGCTTTTGTTGCCTACAACTGGTTGATGAGGTACATCATTTTCCATAGGTGTTTTATCATTTTTAAGGTTAGATTCATTTACAATATCTGGGTCATTAGTGGGAACAACACAATAATAATCATTATCTATTACAGTTAGAGGTTATGTTTCCTCTTGAACTTGTTCCTCTTTCTCTAAATTCTCTAGAAATGTATCATCTCTGCTTTCAATGATCCCTTTTCTTTATTGTAGAGCTTATAACATTTTGATTTTTCTGAATACCCTATGAATCTACACTTTATTGTTTTAAAATCCAACTTATCTCTAAGTTGGTATGGAATGAGAATATGGGCTATAGTTCCCCACTTCCTAAGATGACTCAGATTAGGTTTCCTCCTATTCCATAATTCATAAGGTGTAAATACAACTGACATGGTGAGAATTCTATTTAAAATATAGTTTGTAGTTAATAATGTTTCTCCCTAAAAAAATTTAGAGAGACCAGAATAAGACAACATGCATCTAGCTATATTTGGCAATGTTATGTTCTTTCTTTTAGCAACATCATTCTGTTATGGTGTATACGGCATTATTGTATGCCTTTTAATTTCATGATGAATATAATAACTCTCAAATTCTTTAGAGTTATATTCCCCACCTCTATCAATTCTCAAAATTTTAATCTTCATTCCAAGTTGGTTTTTAACTTCTATCTTATATCTCTTAAAGCAGTCAAAAGGCGCTAATTTTCTAGATATAAGATAGACGTGTGCAAACTTAAAATAATTATCTATAAAATTAATAAAATATTCTTTATTACTATGAGTTTTGACTTAGGGGACCACAAATATCCGAGTGTATCAACCCTAAAAGTTCATTAGCTCTTTGTCTGTCAAGAAAAAGTTTTTTGGTTATTTTACCAGTTAACCAATATTCACACGGTGGCAATTGAACATTAGATAGTACATGTCGTAAGTTCACTCTCATAATTTCTGTTATTTTTAAAATACTACCATGTCCCAGTCTAGAATGCCACAATTTAAACTTAAAAATATAACAAGACAAGTAGTTCAAATTAAAAAGTTTATTATCAAAAAATTATTACAAACTACTGGAAGAATGCATAGTTCATGCTCAAACACATATTTTCCCATAGTATACACTTTATTATTTTGCCTATAGAAACCCGATTATTGTAGAACCTAACTTCATCAAGCTGGAAACAGAGATCAGATAACATCGAATCTCTGGCGCATAGAACACATCTTTAAGGACAAGAATACTATCCTTTTTTTTATCAAGCTGGTAACAAAGATCATATTGCACCAAATTCCTAGTGCATAAAATACATCTTTGAGAACAAGAATACTATCCTCATGTAAAACCCTGAAAATTTGAATATAATATGATAAATAATTATATATATGTTATATGGTGAAAATAATATATTTTTAATGTTTGAGTATGATAAGAATTGATTTGAGGTCAATTCAGTGTATATTTGTGAATATATGAGTTCAAATGCACAAACATGCACGAAGGCAAAGAGTGATAATCTGAGAATTTTGACCAGTTAAGAGTTTCTATTTTTTTTCGTACTGATGCAGTCATAATCTGGAAAAGTTTATAAGACCAAAGCTGTAGGTCTTTTCTAGAGCTTTCCAACGAATCTTAGATCACCTCATTCCGAAGTCGGATGAGAAAGTTACAGTCTTTTTACCTAACCCCAGTCTGAGCATGACCCAGAACTCTGCGCAGTCGACCGCCGTGGTCGCTGCGGTCGACTGCTGGGCGAACCTGGTTCTGTCCATTCTGTTTCAGGTCGGGTTTTGTTTATACCAAACCCGGTTGTTACCCTAGGTATATATACTCGTTTTGAAGCTCTCAGAACTCTCTTTTGAACCCTAATAGCCTCAGCCCCCTCTTCTCTCTTTTTCAAACCCTAAAACCCCTTTCTTGGTGATTTTGGAGGAGTTTCGAAGGATTTTCAGCGGATTTTTGGAGGGATTCAATGAAGGGGATTGTTCTCCTGCAGATTCAGGACCCTTGTTCTCATCAGAGGCGAGTAACATCTCGCCCAACTTCACCCCTTTTGTTTTCATGCTTAAATTTGAGTTTTATCCGGTTTTATTGGGCCTAAAATCGTATTTTTGTATAAATGATATATCATTATGGTCTATGATGCATAAATCAAGTATTTCAGATTTTAAAAATTTGTATTCCTGAGATCTAGATCTGAAAATGTTTTAATAAGAGTAAATTCTGTTTTATTGTTTTAAAACTTTCAAATCATACATGTATATGTGTTTGGGACTTTGGTGACGAGATTTTAAATGTTTCAGTTCGTTGTTTTCTATTATATGACATATTAGAAATGTTAGATTTACAATAGTGTAGAAATCATCAAGTTTGTATGTGGTTCGAAGCTGACAGAAACCCTGACTGGGCTTCTGTCTGCTTCGCGGTCGACCGCAGTGGACGCGACGGTCGACCGCTGGACACGCGACTGAGCAGAATTTTAGGGTTTCTGCTCTTTTCGCAGTCGACCGGAGTGGCCTCTGCGGTCGACCGCCGCTTATTCTTTGCGCTCAGTAGATTTGTGCTCTGTGTGCGATCGACCGAAGTGACCTCTGCGGTCGACCGCCGCACAGTTTTGTGCACATGCTGACTTTTCGTTGATCTTTTTGCGTGTTCGAGAGATCACCTCGTTATCTCCCACTAGTTTGCGATGTTAGTGACTTATTTACATATGGGGGTTGACTTTTGACACAAGTTTAGACCCACACATCGAAACACGTGCGAGTTTGGGTCATGTATATCTTTCCACATATATCTTTGACAATTACGCCTCTTTATTCATAGTCCATGTGTTGGGCATACATTACTATTAATCCATGTGTTGGATACTTATCATCTCGGTCCATGTGTTGGACAAGCATTTTATTTAGTCCATGTGTTGGACATGGGTTACCTTTAGTCCATGTGTTGGACATTTTGCTAAACCTTGAGCTTGATACACATTTGAGTTTTGAGCACGACATATCGATAAAGTTTGGACATGATAGCTACCTAGGCTAGACATGACACTTATTGTAACTTTGTAACTTTGACATAACTATGAGCATTGGTAGAGATGAGATTGCTATTTTTCTTTATTGTTCATGTATTAGACTCCAGGTTTGGTACTTAGGGATTTTCAATTTGAGATACAAGGTATATACATGAGAGTTTTCTTATTTGGATTATTTCGCTCGACGTACCTATGCTCGTGTTGAAATTTCCTAAGTACTAAAACCCATTATTTTTAGGATAATTAATTTTATATTATTATGTGATAACTGTATTTTTCATATACAACGAGCCCTCTCCCTTGGGATTGGTTGTGATGTTGCTCGCTAGCGCTTTGACGCTAGTTGTCCCCCCCCCCCGCCTTTCAGGTGACGAGCCAGGTGTCCAGAGAGTCGCAGGTTGATGGCGATGCACTTTAGCTTCAGCTATCTACTTTTAGTTATATTTTATTTTTTTTGGAGCTCCACTGTAGACTGTGTTAGACATTTGAGGACTTTATTCTAGATGTTGTAAAGGCTGTGTGCCGTATTTCCTTTACTCAGACTTGTTGTATTTGAGACTTGTTAAGAACTCCAGTTTATTCATTTCAGACATTGACTTTGTATTTCTGTATGTTGGATGATGAAATATTATTTTGATCTCTATCATTTCATCAGTTATCTCTTGTATTATCTTTTACTTGCTTTTGTACCTACACCTGTTATTGACACTACTAGAGTGATAGAATTGTGATGGTGAAACATGTTATTACACGGTGTGGTGCATGACAGGTTTGACATTCTTGGTTTCACCTTGGACTGCAGCCTTGTGTGAACCCAGGGGCGTCACAGTTGGTATCAGAGCTCTAGTTCCAGTATCCTTAGGATCATCCTGTGTCGAGTCGTGGAGCTAGGATAGAGTTTCTTAGTGTTCATGTATAGAGTCTGTAAGGATTCCCTAGTATGAGTGAGGACGATATATGCGTATATCTCAAAATTTGAGAATATTTTTTTTTTCTTCATGACAACTATTTTTTATGTTGATTGAAGGTATTTGCGTGAATACTATGTGTTATGAATTCGTATTGTGATACGTTATATATATATATATATATATTTATTATCTCATTTACTGTGATAATTAAGCTCTCCTTTTGATATTATAAATATAACAATGAGGATGTGGTCGAGGTAAAACTCGTACCCGGAGAGCTGGGCATGTAGAGCCGAGCCGCAGCAGGTTCCACAGTATTTGATCAACTTCATGACATCGTTAGCAATAAGGTCTTACAACACTCGAGGAGCAAGAAGTGTATCCATTTCCGTCAGCAGTACCACTTTCAAGAGTTCCATCACCGGTTGTACCCGTTGTGAAAGTAAAGAAGCAATACTTATGAAGGCACCACCACCACAATCAGCTGTTTATAGAGCCGCAGAGCAGGAGGTTTAGCTCTGGAAAAAAAGATATCAGACAATGAGAGCACCAGAGTTTCAAGGCACACCAATTTCATTTGCAACCTATAAAGAGAAGAAGTATGTGAAAATTTCTTGAACGTCGACTTAGTACCAAGCAGAAGTTAGATGTATTCAGCACTGAGGACATCACTGAAGGATAGCAACAACATCCAGATTTTTGACGGGGTAGCAATTATCACCTATTTGGGAGAATTTTAGTCACTACTTCAACAAGCAGTTAGAGCTAGTCTAAGTGAAGCAGGGAGATATACCCGTAGTGAAGGAAGAAATCAAAACCAGAATAGTGAAAATGCGAGAACTATTGTGGAAACTAGAGAATCCTAGCAGTGGAAGAATGATTTTAACCCAGCAACAAGGACAATATAAGAAAGGAGCATAATATGATTCGAGAGCGCCGAAGTAGCGCAAAATTCGGAGTACATGTTTCAATCACAACAAGATCGAACAAAGAGCGAAAGAATTGTCGCAGTACACCAGCAGGGAGCCAGCAAGATAGAGGTCACGGACGACAGTCTCAGAGTCGTAATTTCAGCCAGCAGTGGGGAAATAGAGGCACTACTTGTTCATCCGAGGATTAAGGGTCAGCAGGCCATATTTGTATTATCCAGGAGATTTGCATTATCCAGTAGAGTTTATTCAGTAGTACCGCGTGATCAGGGTACGAGCAGAGCTTTCTTCGTGATTTCCTTTCCAGCTCGAATCTAGTTTGAGTTAGGAAATTTGCTTATCTCTTATCTTTCATACCTTCGTTGATAGGTTTCAGCTTGTAGCACATTCCTTAGATATTCCGTTGTCAGTCCCTACTCCTTTAGAGGGAGTGTCCACTCTATCTATAGGAGTTGTGTCATCAGACTAGACGAGTCGGAGTTCGTTGTCGATGTGATAGTGTTGCATATGTCCGGGTTCGATGTTTTCCTTGGTATGGATTGGTTATCTTCCTACCATGTTAGCATTGACTGTTTGCGAAAACAGTCAATTTGCGAGTGTCCGATGGGTCCGAGATGATTGTAGCTGCCTTTCAGGACAACCGTTTTGCGGAGTCGTTTCTGGCGTACATCGAGGAGGTGTTGTGACAGGATCAGAGTATTGATTTATTGGAGACTAGAGCTGTCTCAGAGTTTCAGGATGTCTTTCAGGACATACCTGTGTTACCTCCTATGTGAGAGGTTGAGATTTGTATTGAGTTGCAGCCGGGCGTAGCCCCGATATCCCGCGCACCCTATCACATGGCACCAGCTGAGATGAGGGAGTTTCAGACCCAGTTGGACGAGATGTTAGCTCAGAGTTTTATTTCATCGGAGTCTTTCTTCGTGGGGAGCGTCGGTCCTCTACGTGAAGAAGAAGGACGACAATATGTGATTATCTATTGATTAGATAGTTGAACAAGGTCACTATCCAGATTTGATAGGATTTATGACTTGTTCGATCAGCTGTACGAAGCGCAACATTTCTTGAAGATTTATCTTCGTTTTGGGTTATTGCGATTGCAAAGTTAAGAGATGGATTTTCCCAACCGCTTTTCCTACTCGAGATGTATCTTTTGAGTTTCTGGTCATGCCATTTGGGTTGACCAGTTCACCCGTAATAATCAAGAATTTGATGAACCGGGTTTTTCTATCCCTATATGGACCAGTTTGTGATTGTTTTTATCAATGATATTCTCATCTTTTCGAGATCAGAGGCTGAACACGAGCAGCAACTACGTTTAGCTTTGCAGACTCTACGGGAGCATCAGTTAAATGCCAAGTTCAGTAATTTCGAGTTTTGGTTTTCCGAGTTTAGATTTCTCGGTCACGTCATCAGCAGAGAGAGTGTAGCAGTAGATTCAGCTAAAGTTACAGTAATATATGATTTAGTACCACCGAAGACGGTGACAGAAATTCATAGATTTTTTAGTATAGCCGACTAGGCTATTGCAAGGAGACCATATAGAACTTCTCGAAAATTTCAAAGTCACTTACCCGCCTTACAAGAAGGGTGTACAGTTCATTTGGAGCACGGAGTGCCAGGAAGCCTCTGAGACTTTAAAGGCTCAGTTGACTATGGCGTCAGTTTTGATTACCCCGAACAGTGATAAGACATTTGTTATCTACATGAATGTATTGTTGTAAAGCCTAAGATGTGTTTTGATGCAGACCCAGAGGAGTTTTGGCTTACATTTTCACTACAGTTGAGAACTCATGAACGGAATAATCCCACCTATGAACCGGAAGTTGGCAGTAGTGATCTTTGTACTGAAGACATGGAAAACATTATCTCTACATGGAGTGTAATTTGAACTAGTCATCAATCATTAGAGTTTGAAGTACCTTCCCTCTTAGGAAAAAAAAATTCAATCAGAGACAGCGGAGATAGGTTAAGTTTAAGAAGGATTAAGATTAGGTGATTCAGCATCATTCGGGGAAAACAAATGCTGTGGCATACGCATTGAGCAAGAAGCATGAATATTGTATTTGCACCATCGAGATGTTCTATGTATTGAAATTTTTACATCGTTAGCCAGTTTGATTTTAGGATTGAGAATCAAATCCGAAAGGAGGAGATTTCCAAAGAGCCTAAGGCTGATTGGACCATTGGAGCAGATGGAGGTCTCTGGATGAAGGGTAGACTGGTTATGCCATCCAGTGCCGAGCTGAAGAGAGAGTTATTTAATGAGGCACACCGTACTAGGTACAGAGTACATCCAGGGACCACTAAGATGTACAAGGACCTGAAGAGGCACTTTTGGTGGAAGAGCATGTGAAGGGAGATTTCAGAGTATGTGGCTAAGTGTTTCACCTGTCAGCAAGTGAAGGCGGAACATCAGAGACCGACAGGGACACTTCAGCCTTTACCCATTTCAGGGATGGAAGTGGGCGGACATTTTTATGGACTTTATTATAAGGTTGCCGAAGTCGAAGAAAGAAAATGATTCTGTTTGGGTGATAATGGACTAGACTTTCCAGCATCGATGTCTAGTGTACATAAAGTATTTCATGTTTCAATGTTCGAGAAGCAATTACATGATGAAGATCAGCAGTGAGTGTTGAACGCGTCAGAGATTTAGCTTCAGGATGATTTGACTAGGGATGATTTGATTACGATTGAAATCCCAGTTTGTATACTTTCTAGAGAAGACAAGAAATTTAGAAACAATATATTTTTCCCTTGGTGAAAATTCAGTGGAACCGGAAAGGAGTTGAGGAGGTTTCTCGGGAGCGCGAGGAGGATATACATCGCAACTACCCACACCTGTTTGATCAAGTAAATTAAATTTTTTGTATGACTTGTTTATGACTTATGGTTACCTGTATGGTGATGTTTATACTTAACACTAAAATGAGGGTATTAACACTTATCTCCTAAGTACTTGGAACATATGGTATATATATGAGGGGTTTCTTATTTGGATTTTTTGCTCGATGTACTTGTTCCGTTTAGTTAGGGGTTAAGTGGGGGTATTTACATTTTTGATGGTTAAGTGTAGACATCGAAGATGATTTTCGGGAGCGCGAAGATGTTATGCCGTGCGACTTCCTGCACCTATTGAGGAAGTGGATTGATTTATGTGTACGATTATTTGTGTGGTTATATTTAGATTTAACGCTAGAATGAGGATATTTCCGCTTAATTCTTAATCTTTTGGAATACATGGTATATATATGGGGGTTTCCTTGTTTGGATTTTTCGCGCGACGTACTAGTTCCATTCGATTAAGGGTTGAGTGGGAATATAGTCATCCTGGACTGTTGAATATAAATATCCCTATATACTTATCAAGAGTAAATATTCTGAGATGTTTATGTATACGGTTTGAATTAGACCCTCTACATGCTTTTCTAGTATTATTATTTGCTTAAGTATGATTTCTGAATTTCGAGGACGAAATTCTTTTAAGGGGGGAAGAATGTAAAACCCTGAAAATTTGAATATAATGTGATAAATAATTATATATATGTTATATGGTGAAAATAATATATTTTTGATGTTTGAGTATGATAAGAATTGATTTGAGGTCAATTCAGTGTATATTTGTGAATATATGAGTTCAAATGCACAAACATGCACAAAGGCAAAGAGTGATAATCTGAGAATTTTGACCAGTTAAGAGTTTCTATTTTTTTTCATACTGATTCAGTTATAATCTGGAAAAGTGTATAAGACCAATGTTGTAGGTCTCTTCTAGAGATTTCTAACGAATCTTAGATCACCTCATTCCGAAATCGGATGAGAAAGTTACAGCCTTTTTACCTAACCCCAGTCTGAGCATGACCCAGAACTCTGCGCAGTCGACTGCCGTGGTCGCTGCGGTCGACCGCTGGGCGAACCTGGTTCTGTAAGTTCTGTTTCGGATCGGGTTTTGTTTATACCAAACCCGGTTGTTACCCTAGATATATATACTCGTTTTGAAGCTCCCAGAACCCTCTTTTGAACCCTAATAGCCTCAGCCCCCTCTTCTCTCTTTTTCAAACCCAAAAACCCCTTTCTTGGTGATTTTGGAGGAGTTTCGAAGGATTTTTGGAGGGATTCAGTGAAGGGGATTGTTCTCCAATAGATTCAGGACCCTTGTTCCCATCAGAGGCGAGTAACATCTCGCCCAACTTCACCCCTTTTGTTTTCATGCTTAAATTTGAGTTTTATCCGGTTTTATTGGGCCTAAAATCGTATTTTTGTATAAATGATAGATCATTATGGTATATGATGCATAAATCAAGTATTTCAGATTTTAAAAGCTCACCCACAAATTTGTATTCCTGAGATCTAGATCTGAAAATGTTTTAATAAGAGTAAATTATGTTTTATTGTTTTAAAACTTTCAAATCATAGATGTATATGTGTTTGGGACTTTGGTGACGGGATTTTAAATGTTTTAGTTCGTTGTTTTCTATTATATGACATATTAGAAATGTTAGATTTACAATAGTGTAGAAATCATCAAGTTTGTATGTGGTTCGAAGCTGACAGAAACCCTGACTGGGCTTCTGTTTGCTTCGCGGTCGACCGCAGTGGACGCGACGGTCGACCGCAGTGGACGCGACGGTCGACCGCTGGGTATCTTGTTGAGCATGAGGGTTTCTGCTCTTTTCGCAGTCGATCGGAGTGGCCTCCGCGGTCGACCGCCGCTTATTCTTTGCGCTCAGTAGATTTGTGCTCTGTGTGCGGTCGACCGGAGTGACCTCTACGGTCGACCGCCGCACAGTTTTGTGCACATGCTGACTTTTCGTTGATCTTTTTGCGTGTTCGAGAGATCACCTCGTTATCTCCCACTAGTTTGCGATGTTAGTGACTTATTTACATATGGGGGTTGACTTTTGACACAAGTTTAGACCCGCACATCGAAACACGTGCGAGTTTGGGTCATGTATATCTTTCCACATATATCTTTGACAATTACGCCTCTTTATTCATAGTCCATGTGTTGGGCATACATTACTATTAATCCATGTGTTGGATACTTATCATCTCAGTCCATGTGTTGGACAAGCATTTTATTTAGTCCATGTGTTGGACATGCGTTACCTTTAGTCCATGTGTTGGACATTTTGCTAAACCTTGAGCTTGATACACATTTGAGTTTTCAGCACGACATATTGATAAAGTTTGGACATGATAGCTACCTAGGCTAGACATGACACTTATTGTAACTTTGTAACTTTGACATAACTATGAGCAGTGGTAGAGATGAGATTGCTATTTTTCTTTATTGTTCATGTATTAGACTCCGGGTTTGGTACTTAGGGATTTTCAATTTTTGATACAAGGTATATACATGAGGGTTTCCTTGTTTGGATTATTTTGCTCGACGTACCTATGCTCGTGTTGAAATTTCCTAAGTACTAAAACCTATTATTTTTAGGATAATTAATTTTATATTATTATATGATAACTGTATTTTTATATACAACGAGCCCTCTCCCTTGGGGTTGGTTGTGATGTTGCTCGCTAGCGCTTTGATGTTCGTTGCCCCCCCCCCCTTTCAGGTGACGAGCCAGGTGCCCAGAGAGTCGCAGGTTGATGGCGATGCACTTTAGCTTCAGCTATCTACTTTTAGTTATATTTTTTTTTGGAGCTCCACTGTAGACTGTGTTAGACATTTGAGGACTTTATTCTAGATGTTGTAAAGGCTGTGTGCCTTATTTCTTTTACTCAGACTTGTTGTATTTGAGACTTGTTAAGAACTCCAGTTTATTCATTTCAGACATTGATTTTGTATTTTTGTATGTTGGATGATGAAATATTATTTTGATCTCTATCATTTCATCAGTTATCTCTTGTATTATCTTTTACTTGCTTTTGTACCTACACCTGTTATTGACTCTACTAGAGTGATAGAATTGTGATGGTGAAACATGTTATTGCACGGTGTAGTGCATGGCAAGTTTGACATTCTTGGTTTCACCTTGGACTGCAGCCTTATGTGAACCCAGGGGCGTCACACCTCAAGATCCAATCTATACGAACCAATACTTTCGACATCGAGATAGGTATTGTTTCTCATATAGATCCTCTATTCTCCTTTCTATTAGCACCCTAGAGGGGGGTGAATAGGATCAATGCTAATCTAATTCCGATATTATGCCAATTAAAAACTTTCTTGATTAATTAATTCTTGCAAATATATATGAATGAGTTATGAGCAAGAATGTAAATTATAAGCATAAAATAAATATACACAAAGCAAACTCAAACACAAGATATGATCACAGAGTTCGGTCAACCCCTGACCTAGATCTCCACTCCTCACCTCGAGAAGATCTCCACTATATCGACACACCCGGTTTGGAAGCCGAAACTTCTCTACACACTCGGTTTTCTAGTTCACGAAAACTCTACAATGCACTCACAATGTACATTCACAAACTACAACCTCAAGTATTGGTCCTCACGTATCGCCCCCCTCAAGTGCTCGGCTTTACTATTTCTCACTTGGCTTTACTACCGACGCCACTCCTCTTGATATCAACTACGTCCTCACCACACACTCCTCTCGGTGTAAATGAGAAATACAAAGTGATACTCACAAATTAAGCTCAAATACAATTTCGTTCTCTATAATGGATGAGAACTCAATAAATACAAAGTGATACTCACAAATTAAGCTCAAATACAATTTCGTTCTCTATAATGGATGAGAACTCAATTAAGCTCACTCACACTAGTCACTCACAGCTCAAATACAATTTCGTTCTCTATAATGGATGAGAACTCAATTAAGCTCACTCACACTAGTCACTCACCACAACCCACAAAATATAGTATGACAAATATTAAAAGCTCAATAGGGATGTGAGTGATAAGTAAGAACAATAAAATGTAACTCACTTTAATCTAGAAAAAATAGGAATATGAAATTCAATAATAAAATAGGCTAAATAAAAGAGTTACAAAAACTTCTCTTTAATCACAAAGAGTGTATAATTGATAATGACGATGAAGTCCTCAATTGAAAACGAAAGCCTTCTCTTTGTGAAAAAAAGCTTCTCTTTTAAACCAAAACTTGAAACAAGGCTTAAACACCCCTTAAACACTTGTTAAACTTACTTAAACAATTTTCTTGGGGTTGGTGGAGAGTTAAATGTAATGTGATATTTATAACCTTACAACAAAACAACAAAAACCAAAGAAAATGACCAAAAACCCATAATAAAACAAAACTAGAAACTAGCCGTTACTGCACAATGGTACCATTGGCCATGGCCAGTCGACCATGAAAGGCTGAAGAATAGAGCAAAGTCTATGGACTTTGCATGGTCGATCGTAAAACCAAGTCCGGGCGACCGCGAGAAGTTGCCTCGCTCCCTAGCTCTCTAGACTTCAGCCGGTCGACCACGACAATCATGGCGGTCGATCGCGAACGGATATATAGCATACATAGGTTTAAAACAGAAATGCTGATTTTAAAACTTGATTTTAAAAATAGCAAACAAATTCCAAAAAAATATAAAACTTTGAGAAATGATTATAAACATGATAATAAACATGTTACAAAAGGGATTTTTAGAATTGCACTTCCTATTTGTAAAATCTCATCATTTTATAAAAATAATCTAAAACATGAAAACAAATAATACTTGTTTTTGACATTTTTATTTTTAGGTAAACCATGTTTTAAAATTTTATAAAATGATTATATAGACTTAATAAAAGATGCATATCATGATTGTTAAGTCCATAAACAAAGAATACAATATTTTCACAAAAATGATATTTTGCATAGTATATGCATTTTTTAATAAAACAAAACAATAAATATTAGAATATGTAATTTTATATTTATAAACATGAAAACCCAAAAACCAAAACTTTTATATATATATAACTATATATATAATATATATATACCAAAACGTGTATGTGTGTATATGATTGAGCTTGAAGTATTTAACACACATAATATAAAACCTAAACTATTTACCCAAACAAGCTTGATCTTCAATATGCTCTTCTTGGTAAACTTACGGATGAAGCTTGATCTTGCATCTTTAACTTGAATTGCATTGCTTCATTCCACTATTTCGCTGACCTCCATTGGATATAATCGTGAATGCTCGATTCAATCCAACCTCCAACTTGGATCTTTGTGTAGGATACCTAACATGCACATGTAAACACTCGACACCTATGTTAGGAATTGTTTGTTAAATCATCCAAACAAGATTAGAAAGTAGGCTCATAAACATGAGGCCAAGAATCTCCCCATTTTTGATGATGACAAGCAATCTACACAAAGAGATATAAAATATGCATGATACTAAAAGAATATCATCATATAATTCTCATGCATGAAACCAATAGAATGAAATACTCACAACATACATGTTTTCCCCCTTTGGCAACATCAAAAATGGGGAAAATAAAAGAATGAAGAGAGTGAAGGCTCCCCCTACCTATAAGCACGGTGAGTATAACACAAAAATACAGAAATGCTCCTCCTATCAAAAAACCTCATAGAATATATGAAAAGAAATACTAAGGCAAACATGTGAGCAAGCATAAATAGAAAAATATGCTAATTATAACTCACATTCAAAAAGTCTATGAGAACACATATTGATATGTCATTAAAGAGTGTGTCTCAAAACACAAATAAAAACCATGTGAAAATAGATTTATGAAAAAAATTGAAAGAAAAACATGAGAATCATGAAAAAAGTTTTTACATGAAAATAAATCACTCAAATAAAATCATAAATCAAGATTTAAAACATAAAAACAAAAAAAATTCAAAACCAAGAAATGAAAAATAAAAACATTAAAAATCATGGTTTAAAAAATTAAATTATTTTGGTACCCAAGTATTCTTGGTACGAAAAGGATTAGGGATATTAATCCTATCATTAAGCTTAAAGCCCTAGGTTTATGAACCCGTTTGGGTACATGTGGTGCACGAACATGGTTAAAACAAAAATTATGTAAATGACCATTCTGGTTGCAATAGGTGCAATGAAAGGGTTGAGATGGTTTGTGTTGAGCAAACGGTTGTGCACATGACTCATTTGTAAAAGTAAGTTGTTCTTTAAAATTATTTTATAAATGAAAAACTCTTCTCAAATCAAAATAAAATTTGGCCAAATGACCAAATCTACCATAAAAATCACATTGATACACATTAACATGCTTATGATGAACATGATGAGTATGTGCATATATATGTGGATGTGATAAAGATGAAGTTTGATGGGATGCACAAGGGGAAATAATATGCGCTTTAATGGGTTTTTGTGCATCATAGCAAAATTTAGCAATATGACCTTTTCGGCCGCAAATGGAACACTTATAAACTCTGCTATACATGTGTGCATAGTGTGTAGAAGTCTTGGAAGGATTTACACGGGACTTTGCACACAAGTCCAGAAGCTTTTTATTATTAACAATGCATGTTCTAAGGGTCGAATCTAGAGATGATATGTGATTCTTAACATGATTCAACTCATCATTATGCATACAAACATTGTTATTAGAAGTAGAGCAAATATAATCATTTACCAATGAATCCAATTTATTTTTACTATGTTCTACTTCTAACAAGGCATTATCTTTTTCATGAGATAAGCTAGTTATAAATGTGGTTAATTTTTTATTTTCTAAAATTAATATGTCATTGTTTTCTTTAAGCATGATATTTTCTGTTGTAATGATATCCAATTTTAACACTAGCTCCTCATAATCGGAGTTTAATTCTACATGCTTGTTTTTCAAATTAACAAAATTATTATGCAATTTAATATAGGCATGCATTAATCTATCATAGGCACAAGCGAGTTCATCAAAAGTTAATTCACTTTCGGACTTGGAATCGCTTACCACGCTAGAGCTATCGCCTAGTGGTCGTGTGCACGATGAGGCTCCACATGAACTTGAAGAGCAAGCCACCAAAGCTTATCGGGTTGTCTCCAATTCCCTTGATGTGCTTCTATGAATTTCCACAATTTGTAAGCACTATCAAATGAATCAAGCTTGTTAGAAAATGATGAATCAAAGGCATTATGCAAAAATTCTAACAAAAGCTTATTCATTGTAAACATTCTTTTATCTTTATCACTCCACTTGGATTTTTTCATAGTGGGTATAATATAAGCACAATCTATAATTTTCCATAAATCAAAGTGTCTTGATCTAACAAAAAGCTTAAATCTAACACACCATTATGCATAGGGGAAACTATCTAAACGAGTAGCAACATTAATGGCATAACCAAGACTAGGTGTACCGTACATGTCTATAATATATGTGCAAGAAAAATATAAATAAAATCAAAACTAGATTAGCACAAAAAAGATAACTTGGATCTTTAACTCAAGTCGATTAGACTTTAAATCAAAGAGCACCAAGCTCTGATACCAATTATTAGCACCCTAGAGGGGGGAGGGGGGGGGGGGAGGGGGGGGGGGGGGGGGGGGTGAATAGGATCAATGCTAATCTAATTCTGATATTATGCCAACTAAAAACTTTCTTGATTAATTAATTCTTACAAAATATATATGAATGAGTTATGAGCAAGAATGTAAATTACAAGCATAAAATAAATATACACAAAGCAAACTTAAACACAAGATATGATCACGGAGTTCGGTCAACCCTTGATCTACGTCTCCGCTCCTCACCTCGAGGAGATTTTCACTATATCGACACCCCCGATTTAAAAGTCGGAACTTCTCTACACACTCGGTTTTCTAGTTCACCGAAAACTCTACAAGGCACTCACAATGTACATTCGCAAACTACAACCTCAAGTGTTGGTCCTCACGTATCGCCTCCCTCAAGTGCTCGGCTTTACTATCTCTCACTAGGCTTTACTACCGATGCCACTCCTCTTGGTATCGACTACGTCCTTACTACACACTTCTCTCGGTGTAAATATATAATACAAAGTGATACTCACAAATTAAGCTCAAATACAATTTCGTTCTCTATAATGGATGAGAACTCAATTAAGCTCACTCACACTAGTCACTCACAACAACCTACAATATATAGTATGAAAATATTAAAAGCTTAATAGGGATGTTAGTGATAAGTAAGAACAATAAAATGTAACTCACTTTAATCTAGCAAAAATAGGAATATGAAATTCAATAATAAAATAGGCTAGATAAAAGAGTTAAGAAAACTTCTCTATAATCACAAAGAGTGTAGAATTGATAATAAGGATGAATTCCTCAATTGAAAACGAAAGCCTTCTCTTTGTGAAAAAAAACTTCTCTTTTAATCCGAAACTTGAAACAAGGCTTAAACACCCTTTAAACACTTGTTAAACTTGCTTAAACAATTTTATTAGGGTTGGTGGAGAGTTAAATGCAATGGGGTATTTATAACCTCACAACAAAACAACAAAAACCCAAAGAAAATAACCAAAAACCCATAAGAAAACAAAACTAAAAACTAGCCGTTACTGTGTAACGGTACCATTGGCGATTGACCGTAAAGCCATGGCCAGTTAATCATGAACAAAAACTTAGCCGTTACTGTGTAACGGTACCATTGGCGATTGACCGTAAAGCCATGGCCAGTTAATCATGAATGGCTGAAGAACAGAGCAAAGTCTCTGGACTTTGCACGGTCGACCGCAGAACCAAGTCCGGTCAACCGCGAAAAGTTGCCTAGCTCCCTAGCTCTCTAGACTTCAGCCGGTCGACCACAGCGACCATGACGGTCGACCGCGAATGGATATATGGCATACATAGGTTTAAAACAGAAATGCTAATTTTAAAACTTGATTTTAAAAATAACAAACAAATTCCAAAAATGTAAAACTTTAGGAAATGATTATAAACATGTTACAAAAGGAATTTTTAGAATTGTACTTCCCTTTTTTGTAAAATCTTATCATTTTACCAAAATAGTCCAAAACATGAAAACGAATAATACTTGTTTTTAACATTTTTATTTTTAGCTAAACCATATTTTGAATTTTTATAAAATGATTATATAGACTTAATAAAAGATGCCTATCATGATTGTTAAGTGCATAAACAATGAATACAATATTTTCATAAAAATGATGTTTTGCATAGTATATGCATTTTTCAATAAAACAAAATAATAAATATTGGAATATGTAATTTCATATTTATAAACATGAAAACCCAAAAACCAAAACTTGTATATATATTATACAAACCAAAACGTGTATGTGTGTATATGATTGAGTTTGAAGTATTTAACACACATAATATAAAACCTAAACTATTTACCCAAGCAATCTTGATCTTCAATATGCTCTTCTTGGTAAACTTGCGGATAAAGCTTGATCTTGGATCTTTAACTTGAATTGCATTGCTTCATTCCACTATTCCGCCAACCTCCATTGGATATAATCATGAATGCTCGATTCCATCAAACCTCCAACTTGGATCTTTGTGTAGGATACCTAACATGCACATGTAAACACTCGACACCCATGTTAGGAAATGTTTGTTAAACTATCAAAATAAAATTAGGGAGTAGGCTCATAAACATAAGGCCAACACTTTCCTCAACTTGGTGAATATATGACTCCATTATTGTCTTTTGAAATATGTCTAGTCGCACCAGAGTCGATCGGCCAGTCGTTAATGTCCGTCATCACAGCATTGCATTTCGTCACACCGACGAATTCTCTTTTGCTTGTACCCCATTGTTCTAGATGTCTATAGCCTCCCTTATTCTCCTGCTTTTCACATTGTGGGCAAGTGGGCCTAAAATGCTTGAACTTTCCACAATTATAACAGGCTCCATGGGGTATTTTCTTTCTCTTGAAGTGCTACGATTTTGGTCCTTGTGGTTGTAATTTACTAGGACCAGGGTTGTTATAGCTTCCAGTATTGTGCCTCTGGCGGACACAATTCATCTCCTACTGCTGTTCAGTTTTGATTCTTTCATACTAGCTATTAAGTCATGTTCTCTCACTAGATGCATAAGAAGATCCGTGACAGATTTAATGACAAAGTTCATTCTTAATGTGGTGGTAGCCATAGCAAGGGAAGGGGGCAGACTATTCAATATAGTTGTGACTTGCATTCTTTTCGAATTTTAGTCCTAGCAATGGACAAGTCCTTAGTCATAACAATCATCTTATTAATATGCTCTACGACATTGTCTCCCTCTTTTATATGACAAGAATTATATTTATGCAAGAGGAGTTGAATGTTAACTTCATAAACGATGTCGTATTTTTCTTTTATAGCATTCCTCGTGTCCATGGAAGTCTTGTAAGTTTCTTAAACTTTTAATCAATTTATCTTCCATGAGCATAAGCATTAGGCTTTTTGCCTTTTTCTCTTTCGGCTTTCACTGTTTAAACCCTTTCTTTTTTTTTCAGGTGTAGATTTATCAATAATGATTAGAGTAGTGGTTTCAATTATATCATCGATATTGTCATGAATAAGAGCATCCTATTTTTCTGTGCCACATGTCATAATTACTGTCATTAAATTTGTTAATTTTTTCTAGTTCTGATAGAACGAGTTTCTTAGTCATTCGGTAAAGCAAAACTAAAGTTCAATTTAAATATGTAAAGATTGGTGTATTGACAAATATACTAAAAACATAATGAGGTTAAAAAATAAAATAAATAAATTTGAAGAACCTGACTGTGAAGAATTGATTTGGTCTGAATGAAAGAAGCCGACTCCGGTTAGTGCAAGCTCTTCACCGAGAGGAGCTGATCAAAGAACTAATTGCCTAATCTGACTTTGAAATGATTAGATCGAGTATGGTTCTTCTCTGAATTGATTTGATTGGACTGAGTTCTGGTCTACAATAGTGAAGTTTGGTTGTACTAGGGTCTGGATCAGATGCTACAGTTTGAAAGCTCTGATTAGACAAAAACAAAAGTAAAATTGTCACAACTTTTCGCCGTCGACAACCCGGTCAAGCTCTCTGAATAATCTTTCTCTCTCTCTCAAGGAGTTGTTGAGGGATTGGTAGTCCTCGGTCAAAGAGAAAAAAATAAAAATACAGTGGGGTAGCTAGTTTTTAGGTGTAGTGTTTGATGAGTCAAAGATTAAGATATTAAAAAACGAAAAAGAACAATGGAACAACTTCCAAAATGGTAAGTGAAGTGTGGCTCAAAAACAAATTATTAAAAAATAGATAAGAGAACAACTTCAACAACTTCATGTGAAGTGTGGCTCAAAAAATTATTAAAAAAATAGATAAGGAAAAACTTTTGTTTTATATTTGTTGGATAAAGAAGAAAAGTTCTTTTCTTGGCTAAAGGAGATGGGAACGGATTTCAACATGACGCTGATACTAGTGTATGGATAAAAGAGGGTGTTTTTTTTATTCCAGGATCTAGATAGAAACTTCGAGTTTTTTCTATGTTCCTCTTGACAATGAGATAACTCTTCCTTTTATAAAGACTTTTCAGTAACCATCTCTACCCCAAATTATATCAGCCTTCATGATTTTCTTGTTGGATTTTTTGGTTAAAACCGCTTGCCGAAAAGTGTTTTATTTTAATTAATCCCTCATAAGTTCTAATGGGTCGTGGGCCGTGGGCTTGTGGGCCGTGGATCGTGGGCCAATCGTAAGCCAATGGGCCCGGAGGCATCAGGGCTAGGTGACACCACGTTTGCTGCCACTATGGTTGACTCGTAGGCTGCTTCACAGCATGTGGATGAGCTACGCATTCGCACGAGGGTGTGACCCTAGTGTTCTCGAGATCTAATGAGGTTCGCTCATTCGACGAGATTCGTCTGTCATACGAGGTTCGTCTGTTTGAAGAGGTTCGCTCGTTCGATGAGGTTCGTCTGTTTGATGAGGTTCGCTCGTTCGACGAGGTTCGTCTGTCGTACGAGGTTCACCTATTTGACAAGGTTCACATGTTCGACGAGGTTCGCTCGTTCGATGAGGTTCGTCCTACAAATGATGTTCGTCTGATTTGCTGAGACGTGAGCCTCGTGTTTCATAGTAACGCGTCCATTGATTGCCTCGTATTCAGGAGTTACTTCATGCAGCAGTTACAATGGTATTTAGAGTAATTTAATGCATTAGTGTTACAATCATAATTGTCATTGTGAATTGTAACAGTCATATTAATTGAGGGTGACTCTTGAGCTGGTCTTAGAGACCTATAAATAGCGCCCTTTTGGCAGCTCTTGGAGTTTGCTAGAGAAATTGGAATACGAACGTCGGATAAAGGAGATCTTGACGTTGTTGCTACTGTTGTGCTGCTACTGCAGAAACTGTGCCCACATGAACTTACCCTGAAACCGAAAAGTTTTGAACCGAAAGGTTCTGATATCAAGGAGATCTTTACCTTGACCGAAAGGTCTTATAGATCGAGGAGATCTTGACAGTACTGTGTTGGTGCACACTAGAGTACTGTACTGCTATTCCTAGAAGCAGTTTGGCCTTAGGATCCTTACACCGGAGTAGGCCAAATATTGCTTTAAGCACAGCGTTTCACAAACGTACAACAGTTAACTAAAAAAGTTTAAAATTACATCACATCAAAATTTCTCTATTTTATTCCAGATTTAACCTCAATTTCCAACATTCCTCTACCCAACTATGAATCCCTCTTCTATAGATATTAAGGAGTTTATGCTAACAACCCAAAAATATTTGAGGAATATTCCTTAGTTGGGTCCAACTATTCACACTCCCAAACAGTAACTTTGGGGGTGTGTGAGGACTAAATTGTCCTTCTCCCAAACCAAACCAGGCCAAGTCCAAAAGGGCATTTTCGGCAATCCAACTCCCAAAGTTACTGTTTGGGAGTGGATATAGCAAACATGTCCTTAGTTGGTTTGGTCAATAATTGACCGAGTCAAATTAATGAAAATCACTTATTAAAAATTAAATGGAACCAGCTATTAATCCTTGTTGAAACCAATTTGAATTTCCAAATACTAAGGTACAAAGTCTCTACATCCTTATCGAAACGAACCATAGACCTTCTCTACGATTGTAGGGGATCCGGACTCAATATTACTACCATGCAATTTCTAAATTAGAAACAACCTCTCCCTTGCTACAACTTTTCTAGCTCTTTCTTATGAAACAATTCCTATAACAGAAGTTCCAAATTTCAACTCTATTTCATCAACAACAGCACCTCCCTCGTCCAACCACGCAACCGATCCTCCTTGGCTTACGCTTTTCATCTTGTATACATCAAAGAACTGTAGGATAATCGCGTCCTAGGCCTTTGATTATTAAACGTCCAAAAGACCTTTTGTCAAAAAAAAAAAAAGTTGTAAAATGGGCGGT
This sequence comes from Asparagus officinalis, assembly GCF_001876935.1. Lineage (NCBI taxonomy): Eukaryota > Viridiplantae > Streptophyta > Magnoliopsida > Asparagales > Asparagaceae > Asparagus > Asparagus officinalis. Next base: position 37,778,266 of record NC_033800.1, read on the forward strand.
CTTGGGACAAGTTTAGAAACGTCCATTAGAAAAGAAAAATAATAACAATTGGTCTGGACTAGTATATATATATATATATATAAAATACTTTTGGGGTGTTTCTGTAAACTTTTTGGGGTTTTTTGCAAACTATAATAGCTATATACAGCTTCCACAAAGTCACATTGCAAAAGAAAAAGATAATCATGCATCATGATCTTGATCAAGTTTCCTCGTATGCAATCAATTATACATGAAATTGGAGGTAACTAAAAAGAGTATACACATCATGATCAAGTTCCCTCGTATGCAATGAAAAAGTAACAACAATAATGAAACGTACATCTTGAAACAAGATAGCCGCATCTAGGCTTGAAGAACATCAATAACTGCAAAAAGTAATGCACATCCAGACTACTATAACTAGATTGAAAACAAACACTTCATAAGACCAACACTGAAAAAGTTAAACCGACATAGATGTAATATTCAAGTCAAAAAAAAAATTCCTTCACGATCAAGCACTCCATTCTCCTTTATAACGTCATCAATATCCTGCAACTCAACTACAAGCTACCCAAAAATGGCTAAAGAGGAGGTGAAGATACTGGGAGCATGGTCGAGCCCATTTGTGATGAGGCCGAGGATAGCACTGAACCTCAAGGGAGTGAAGTATGAGTTTCTGGAGGAAGTTTTGGGGGCGAAGAGCGAGTTGCTGCTGAAGTTGAACCCTGTGTATAAAAAGATACCTGTGATGATTCACAATGAGAAGACTGTTAATGAGTCTATGATCATTGTTGGTGTATATCTCTCCAACTTCCAGAATAACATAAATGACCAAATATTTATCACAACAAATTAAGAGTTACCTAAATCAGATGCACAAGTTAAAAGCCCTCCAACCTTGTCGAAGTTGTTAACTAAGGCAATGGAGATCAATACCATGTAACTGTAAGCAGAAATTGACTGTAATCGAACTCAAATGCATAACTACCGTCTGCAAGAATCTCCAATGGTCAAATAGTTAATTTATAATATACAATAAAACTCAAAAGTTAGTCTCTTGGAGGTCATGAAATTGCATCTGATCGTTGTTTCTCAAGAAAATGTAAACTATACAACATGCCTGTATACAGAGGATCTACTTTGATTTCCAACCACAGAATCAGAGCAGCATGGTGTTATATAGTCAGATGAGACAATTTCACATGAATAAATGCCGGTTGACACAGACAATGACATTACTAACCTGGTTGAAACAGAGGTCCAGACCTCTACTGTAGAAGTCAATGTACTTGAGCATGAACATCCCACAGTCCCACCTGTTGAGATTTAACAAAAGTATGTTTCCGTCAGATATTCTCACTTGATATCAGGAAATTAGCCCAAATCACTACAAGTATATTAGATTTAGTGATTAATTAAAACAATGAAGAGAGTAAGATGCACGTGAAATACAAAAGTTATGGGTTTCAATACCCATGGTATCAATTTTACAGACATGCCAAACAATGCAAAAACAGAGAAGTAATTTCATGTAAAAACTGAGATGGCATGCAATTAAGTCTACAAGGCTACAAGCTTCAGTCATGAATTTAATGGGCACAAAAACCTAGCCAAACACAATGGATGGGTGCAATATCATTATGTGATCCAAGAATATTTCACCAATTTAGGAGATCACAAATATGAAGTTCTTTATCTTTACTCAGACTTATCATAATCTCCTGCCCTGATGAGACGCATGTTTTCCTTAGATCGACAATAACAATATGCTAAAATCTTCTCCAAGGAGGCTTTCTTAAGCAAATGCCCACATATTCCATGAGGAAAGAACCACAAAAGGCTGGTTTTAATTGATCCAGAAAAAACTACATTTTTATGCTGCAACTAGGTTGTATTATTGTTGCATAGATTTGGTTACCCTTGGCCAACTAAAACAGTACTTTCTAGATTTCTGGGTACATGTCATTCTAAACACTGTTTTTTTTCACAGTTGGTGATGCTCAAGATGCCAGGCTAGTTTCATTTTCTCATGCTGTGATCTTGTTGAACAATTGTGGCTTAGTGATAATGTAATCTCTGCAACAAACTTCCATAATAAACAGAACAGAAGAGGTTTCTTCATTATTTCCCTTTCAAATTCATAATCGTTGAAAAGGACATACAAGTACATCATGAAAATAGTTAAATTAATCATAAAAATAGACCAGTCTAATAAACAAAAATCATAAAAATAGTTTCAAAGCTCTCATCTTTTGGAAAAAATTCTAATTAAGTTTTAAAGAAGGGTTTTTCTTTTCAAGTAAGCTAACCATTTTAAATAAAAAATAGAAAATAATTAATCTAATATAATTAATTCTAAAAAATAGATAAATTAATCTATCTATACTGTATATTAGATACTTGAGAGAAACTCCACTATTGATATTTTAGAATATCTGAAATGCAGTTGCACACTTGAAAAAAGTATAAAATGCCCCACAATTTTAGCCATAATTTTAGAGTATTAGAAATATCCTCATACTTTGAAAAATATAAAAATTCCCTTGGACCTGGGAAAGACTATGAAAATGCCTCAAGTCTCAGGAAAAAAAAAAGAAATGTCCTCATACTTGAAAAATACATAAAATCTAAAAAATCATCGTCTCTCTCGATAACTCCAATACGATACTCTTCCATGTTTTGTCAACTGTCATACATGCATCACATGCATCGGGAGAGTAAGATGATATGATTTTAATCCATCACTTAAAAAATAAATCAAATCTAATAATAATGCATCACTTAAAATCTATACAAAGCTAATTTAATTAATTCTAAAAAATAATTAAAAATAATTTTATCAACTAATTAACAATAAAAATCAAAACAAAAAAAGTTGGTGACCTTCGGTTGTTTATTCCAAAAGGATCCATGATCTCAAGCCAATCTTGATGGCTGCTTCGCTTTACACCAGGCCGACCAAAGTAAACTAGTGTGTTTGGCAACTCTTTAAAATTGGGTTAGGTTGAAGCAGACACAGTTTTAGATTGTTTTGTTGATCGGTAAAACTGGTCCAGAAGTGAATCAACAAACTTTAGTTTATTTTTGGGCCTCTAAATTGATTTAGTTGTGGACCAATGGAGGAGTTGGTCCACAACTAAATTGGTTCTTGCCAAAATAAGTTTAAGGAACAAGTATGAACCAATTTTAGTGAGTTGCCAAACATATCCTTACGGTGTGTCTAGTGACTCCATAAAACTTGTTTTAATTGATACAACCTTGGTCCAAAATATTGTTTTTAGTTTGGCAAAAATTGGGCCAAGTTGAACTAGTCTTTTCTTGTTCAAACTCTAGCCCTTAAACTAATTCTTTTATAGACCAACTCCTATAGGGTGTATTAGGCAATCTCTCAAAACTGGGCCAGGTTCAAACGTGACCCGGTTTTAAAAGATTTTTCGTTTGACAAACAACAGTGCCAAATCTGACACTGTTTTCATAGGCCAAATAGTGATCTTAAACTGGTTTTTATTTGGACCAAGGGGGTGACCCAGTATTGTGTAGTTTGCCAAACTTGTTGTGCGCAGTGGAAATTTCGGCAGCACCTCCGGTGCGCAAGGTGCACAACAAGAGATTAGATCGTAATAAGAATTCTTGTCTCACCAAGGAAACAAGAATCTGAAGCGGATATCTCAACAAAGTGAGATATCGGCTCTTCCTCTCATCAGTTCTAGGACTGACCTGTCGAGGGATCCTACAAGCTATTACAAATCACGGTAAGAACACAAATTTTACGTGGTTCGGCAAATTGCCTACGTCCACGGGGCAAGGAGGGGGATAGATCTACTATTAGAGGGAGAGAATACAACTAGGATTTACAATCACTCAATCTAAACCCTCTTAAACAAACTCTCAGATCTCTCACAATATCTCTCTACAAAAGGATGCAAAAAACCCAACTTTTATTCTGTCTTTGCACTCCTACAGCCGCCATAAATCTCCTCTGTGTTCTTCACCTGCAGCCGCCCCTGTTCTTGCTTTCTTCCGCAGCCACAAAAAGAAAAACAAACCAAAAACTCCTTGCATCAATTTTTCACGAAAACCTAGGTGCATTTATATGCATGATTAATGAAATCGGGTGGGCCGCAACAGCTTTCTTCATGCGTGATTGCTTCACGCGAGCTTCGTTCACCTACAGCACTTCACGCACGTGGTGGCTGGGCCCCACACTCACAATTCTCCATCTCGGTGAAGTTTTCTCAAAACTGAGCCGACACCAAAGCAACGAAAAGTCCCACTTATTGTGTCCAGTACGAACTCAATGCACAACAAGTCAAGAACCCGAACGAGAGTCCAAACGATCTCAACCCCATCAAAACCAACTAATCTAACCGGCTACATTTAAAGACTGCCTACATATCCTCTTGCCCAAGGAATCAAGCCGAACGTAGTTCACCCAAATGGCCTCCAAAGGCCTCAACACCGAAGAATATTCAAAAGTTCCAAACAATGACCAAACTTAATACCTGAAACAACTTTGGTCAACATATCTGCAGGGTTGTCCTTCGTGTGAATCTTCTCCAATATGACGTCTCCATCATCCAAAACGTTACGAACAAAGTGGAATCTGACATCGATATGCTTCGTGCGTGCATGATAAACCTGGTTCTTCGTCAAATAGATAGCTGACATGCTATCATAATATACCCGAAGGGTCTCCTGTGCAATCCCCAAGTTCTCCAATAATCCCTGCAACCACAAAGCTTCTTTCACAGCTTCAGTCAACGCCATATACTCTGCCTTCGTAGTGGAGAGAGCCACTGTAGACTGAAGTGTGCATCTCCAACATACCGGTGCTCCTGCTAGTGTAAACACATATCCGCTAGTAGATCGGCGCTTGTCCAGATCCCCCGCATAATCAGAATCTACGTAACCAATACAATCATGTCATGTCTTCTCATTCTTCTGAAATACCAAACCAATATCCACGGTACCTTTGATATACCATAGAATCCACTTCACGGCCTCCCAATGACCCTTCCCGGGGTCGTGCATGTACCTGGATACCATGCTCACGGCCTGTGACAAATCTGGCCTTGTACACACCATCGCATACATCAAGCTACCCACAGCATTGGCATATGGAACTTTGGACATGTATTCCCGGTCCTCAACTGAAACAGGTGACATCTTAGCTGATAGCTTAAAGTGGGGAGCCAATGGAGTACTCACCGCCTTGGCATTGCCATCATAACAGAATTTCTTCAGCATCTTCTACAAGTAACTCCTCTGTGTCAACTTCAACCTCCCCTTCACCATGTCTCTCTTGATCTCTATACCCAATATCTTCTTTGCTTCTCCAAGATTCTTCATCTCAAATTCGGATGACAGCTCTTTTTTTAACTTTCTAATAGCTGAAGTGTAAAACCCTGTAAATTTGAATATTTTATGATAAATTATGATAAATAAGTTATATAGTGAAAATAACATATTTTGATATTTGAGTATGATAAGAATTGATTCAAGATCAATTCAATGTATATTTGTGAAAATATGAGTGCAAATGCACAAGACATGCACAAAGGCCAAAAGAGTGAAAATCTGGGAATAATGACCAGTTGAGAGTTTTTATATTTTACAAAAATCTGGGAATAATGACCAGTTGAGAGTTTTTATATTTTACACACCGATTCAGTCAGAATTTGGAAAACTGTAAAAGACCAAAGTTGTAGGTCTCTTCAATAGATTTCCAACAAATCTTAGATCACCTCATTCCTAGGTCGTATGAGAAAGTTACAGCCAAAATACCAAAGATTATTTTCCTAGTCAGACTAGGTTTCCTGGTTCGGGTCAAACAGCTTAGTTTCGGGTTTGCCTCTATAAATACCTGTGTTTTTTACGAAAATTCTTTTCTTTTATCATATCTATGAACGGCCAAAAGAGTGAAAATCTGGGAATAATGACCAGTTGAGAGTTTTTATATTTTACACACCGATACATCTAGAATTTCAAAAAGTGTAAAAGCCTAAAGTTGTAGGTCTCTTCAACAGCTTTCCAACAAATCTTAGATCACCTCATTTTGAGGTCGTATGAGAAAGTTACAGCCAAAATACCGAAGATTGTTGTCCTAGTCAGACTAGGTTTCCTGGTTCGGGTCAAACAGTTTTGTTTCGGGTTTACCTCTATAAATACCTGTGTTTTTCACAAATTTTTTTTTCTTTTATCATATTTATGAACCCTAGCAGCTACCCTCTCCCCTCAAAAACCCTAGACCTTTTTCTTATGAGTTTGGAGAGCTTTGTGAAGCAAAACACCGGCACGAGGACGAGATCATCGACGTGTAGCGAGGGAGAACGGGTTGTTCATGCTCGTGGTTTGCTTGCTGATTGTTTCAGAGGCTTGCACACAAGATTAAGGCAAGATCACTTACATCCAAACCCATCCCCATAGTTAAATAACTAGCTTAGAAGTTTATTTTATGTTTACATGCTTAGATCTTAATTTAATATGAAAAAGATTAGATTTTTGTTGCTAGATCTTAAACTCATATTAGATCTACATATTTTTCTTACTGTTTATAATAGAAATATGATCATGAACATTAGGGTTGTTTTTTTAAATTCGTTTTTATCTTGTTAATCATGTGCTAATCATGTCTGAACCCTAATTTGCCTTTTAGTTGAGTTTGCATGCGGATTGGAGATGAGAAAACCCTAGGTTTGTGATACCTAAGTGTTAAAAATATGATTTAATGAATGATTATCTTTCCACCCTAGGTTTGTGATACCTAAGTGTTAAAAATATGATTTAATGAATGATTATCTTTCCTAAGTTGATTTGAAATCATGCTTATGTTTAATATGTTAAAAGTCCATGCTTTAGATTGAAGAATTTAGTTAATCTAAAGAAAGAGGCTTGATTCGTTGTTTTGAGCCTTCATGCATGTTTTAGGGTTTTGAATACAAATCTAATACATAAAATTATGTTTATAATTGTTGAGTTGTTTCCAGATGTTCACATCTGCTGTGGCATGTTTGCATACAAATTTTATGAAGTTTTAGACATGTTTATATCGAGGAAACACGACGTGAACATGACATACACAAAGAGCATGAGAATCTAGAAACAGGGTTCATGGTCGACCGCCACGGTCGACCGTGTGCAGGACAGAGACCTGGGTAGTCTCTGGAGCCCGTTGCGATCGACCGCCACGGTTGACCGCCAGTCTGTTTTGGCTGTGCATGTATATTTGAGTTTATTTTTGGTTGTCGAACGAATTTCTCGACCTTATGATGATAGACTATGATATTAGTGATTGTTAAACACCTGGGATTATGGTGAACTTCAGATGTGGACACGCACACCGAGATTGGTGTATGTATGCTAGATTGTGTTAGATTAACACACTTTCAACACGAGTTAAATTAATAAACACATATGAATAATGATGTTCTATACGTATCCGGAAATAGGGAGATGAAACCTATTTGCCGCAGAACGATTGAGTAAGAGTATTACAATAGTATCGTTATTACACGTATCCAAAAATAGGGAGATGACACCTATTTGCCGCAGAACGATTGAGTAAGAGTATTACAATAGTATTGTTATTACATGTATCCGGAATAGGGACATAATAAAACCTATTTCCGCAGGGCGATTGAGTAGGAAATTATAAAAGTATCGTCATTCCATGTATCCGGGATAGGGAGATAAAACCTATTGCCGCAGAGCGATTGAGTAAGAATATTAAAAGAGTATCGCTATTGCATAAAGAGATACATACATATATGTATTATTAGTTATAGTTACTCCCATGTTAGATTACCCAGGAGTAGGGTATATTCTTTGATTTGTGGCATACATGATATGGCCTATGATGATTTTTGAGTTGAATGATATTCTCTTATAATTGCGCCAACTACTTGAGAAGTAGTTCGAGATTGTAACATTGGTTCTATATAGTTGAGGCTTGGAGTATTTCTTTTGAGTGCTGTTTTCATTCATAGAGTTGGAATTGATATTTAGGGATCTATAATTTGAGACATATAGTATATATATGAGGGTTTTCTTGTTTGGATTATTTCGCTCGACGTACTACGTCTCGTCTTGTAGGTGTCTAAATATTAACTCCATTAGATACGGGGAAAATGATATAGGTAGACTATGCTTAATAGATAGAGCCTCCACTTCATCTAACAGCCCTTCCCCTGGGGGCGGATGGAGGTGATCTTGCTGTAGCACTCTGACGCTCTTGTTGTTGTTCTTTTTGTTTAAATTGTATCTTTCAGGCAGATCAGAGTTTCAGAGAACCGCAGGATGATGGAGTTCTAGCATAGTCGCCGTCGCACAGTTTTAGTAGTTGAAGCTCTACTATACAGTTATGTCCATTATCAAACCTTAGAGTTGTATTTATTTTGTAGAGGCTGAGTGCCTTTGTGAGATTTCATTTGACTCATTGTGTTGAGATGTATTTCAGACTCATAGATATTTTTATTCTATTTCAGTTGGGCTCATTTGTTGATATACTTCTTTTGTGCATATCTGATTTTGTACTACTTTTATTATTTGCCTGTTTGTACCTTCATATATTTGTTGTTTCTACTAGAGAGATAGTGACTGTGATGGTGAAACATGTCGTAGCATGGTGTTTGGTGCTCGATAGGTTTGACAATCCGGGTTTTACCTTGGACTGCAGCCTTGTGTGAACCCTGGGGCGCCACATGAAGTATTCCTGGAAGCTATGAGCATATCGTCAACATATAACAACAAATAGATATACTCACCATTCTGTAGCTTGTGCATATAAACACACGGGTCATATGGGCTCCTCGTGTACCCTCGACCAATCATAAAGCCGTCCAATCTCTTGTACCATTGTCGCGGCGATTGCTTCAATCCGTAAAGAGACTTCTTCAGCTTGCATACCAATTCTTCCTTTCCTGCAGCTTTGAACCCCATAGGTTATGTCATGTAGATCTCCTCTTCTAAATCTCCATGTAGAAAGGCTGTTTTCACATCCATTTGGACCAAATCTAAATCCAGCTGTGCCACCAATGCCAATAAAATACGAATCGACGAATGCTTCACAACAAGTGAAAATACTACAACAAAACTATTTTTTTATAGCGTTGAATGATAGCGTTTATGTTGTAAGTGCTATAAATTGTGTGTGCCTTATTTTTTAATAGCGTTTGAAAAATTTTAAACGCTATAAATAATTGATCACATTTTTTTTGTTAAGCCGCGATGAAATCTTAAGCGGGAGAGTGAAAAATAAACCCGCGCGTTGAAAACGAGGGAGAGATTGGTGTTATTTTTGTTTCCTTTTATTTTTCCAAAACCCCCCACGAATAATCCCAGTTCCCGTTCCTTTTCTTTCACCCAAACCCTAACAGCCCTCTGACTCATCGCTGCCACCTCAGAGTCGTCGCCGGTGTCGCCTCCGACTGGCTGTCGCAGCATCTCGCCGTCGTTGCCGCCTCCAAACCCGACCCTCCTCTTCATTGATCACCAGAGACAGACCCCTCCTCGTCTCTCGTCCACCACCGGAGCACCTCCTCGTCTCTCGTCCACCGCCGGAGCCCCTCCTCGTCTCTCGTCCACCTCCGAAACCCCTCTTATTTGAAGATTCGTGGGATTAATTTGAGAATCTGAAAGGTTTAAGAGAATCTGAAAACCCTTTTCTTTTGATTTTTGATGTCATTTTTGGGTAGTTATTTTGTGAGATTAGTTGTGATGAATTTGTGGTTTATTTGTGATGCAGAGCACTTGGAGCTCAGGGAGCAATCTGAAGAACAATATTCCTTTAAAATTCCTTTTGAAATTCTTGTTGAGTTTAATTTGATAACTGGGTAAGAGTTTAATTTTGTTTTACTGTTAGGCATTTGAATGATAATTGCGTATTAGTTTGTTTATGATGTTCAATTTTAGTCTGGGTTTAGGATTTGAGTTTATTATATGTTTTATTCGAATGGTATACTTGATATGATAATGAGAATGGGTTTGGGATTTTAGGCTGGGTTTAGTTTCATTTTGTTTTTCTGTTACTATGAGACAATCAACAAGCCATCCAAGCTTATAAAGTTATAAATTTTAACTTTGTAATTGTATACAAAAGGGACTTTATACACTATATCATCCAGTGCAAGAGAAAACTAACACCAGTGCAAGAGAAAACTAAATCAATTACCAAATCCTCAAACCATTCCCCATGCATACTTTCCAATTTAATTGGAACAACAACAGACTTCCACGTCTTGAACATTCAACATGAGAGAACACTACTAGTAGGTCAGCAAGAATATATGGAAACCACCAGTTAGTTGTCATGCAAAAAGGACTTCATACCTTATATCATCCAGTTTATTTTTGTTTATTTTTGTTTTCATATGTTGACATTAGTTTATTTTTGTTTTCATATGTTAGACATTGCTTGCATAAATATTCATTGAAAAGATGAAGGAAAAAGAGTGGGTGTGGCTCCACGGGTAAGAATCATATCTTAATCTGTTGCATCACCAATACTTATAAAATTGTAGTAATTTAACTAGATCTGGAATGTATTTTGTTCTTGCTCCTTTTCTTTGAAAATCATAGATCTACCCTCGAGTACCAGCAAAAAGCATTACAATTTGTAAAGACAGCTGAAAAGAATTTGGGATTTCCTACAAGGATGTTCTGCCCTTGCACGGAATGTCGTAATATGAGCCATCAAGATGGAAGTATAATTTTTGAACACTTGGTTACAAAGGGGATGGATCTTTCGTACCGAATGAAATCACATTGGAATAAGCATGGAGAGAAACAAGAAAGTGGTGAGAAGCTTGATTATGAAGCCACTAAGGACGAGACATATAACTTATTCCAAGCTGCCTACTTTATAGATGAAGAACTTGTTCAGCCTATACCTATTACTGAACCTTCTGAACATGGACATGGTGACGAGTTCATAAGGAGACTAGAAGAAGCACAAACTCCTTTGTATCCAGGCTGCGAAAAATACACAAAGTTGTCAGCCATTGTAGATTTGTATGGACTCAAAGGCAAGAGTGGATTATCAAGTAAACATTTCAATGAGTTGTTAGGTATCATTAAACGTATGTTGCCAAAGGACAATGTTTTGCTAGATTCAGCCGCCTCGATTAAAAGCTTCCTCAAGATATTTAACATGGGGTATGAAAAGATTCACGCTTGTGTGAATGATTGCTGTCTCTTTAGAAAGAAGTATGAGGAACTGGACAACTGTCCAACATGTGGTGCTTCAAGATGGAAGATAAATAAGCGTACTAAAGAAATCAGAAAAGGTGTTCCAGTTAAGGTTTTGAGATATTTTCCTATTATTCCTAGATTTAAAAGGATGTTCAGGTCTTCACAAATGGCTAAAGATTTGAGATGGCATTTTGATAACAAAAGCACAGACGGGAAAATGCGTCACCCTGTTGATTCTTTAGCTTGGGACCTGGTTAATGATAAATGGCCCTCATTTGCAGCTGATCCACGCAATCTCAGACTTGGACTTGCTACTGATGGTTTCAACCCGTTCTCCATCTTAAGCTCTAAATATAGTTGTTGGCCGGTAATGCTTGTGAATTATAATTTGCCTCCTATGTTGTGCATGAAGAAAGATACTATTATGCTAACATTGCTGATTCCTGGTCCAAAGCAACCGGGAAACGACATAGATATCTATTTGCAACCACTTGTAGATGATTTGCAATTGTTGTGGGAGAATGGGGTTGAGGCTTATGATGCATTTAGCAAATCAACTTTCAATTTGAAGACAATGTTGATGTGGACTATAAATGACTTTCCAACATATGGAAATCTTGCTGGCTGTTCTACAAAAGGAAGAAAAGCATGCCCTATATGTGGGAAAAATACACATCATAGATGGTTACGCTTCAGCAAGAAGTTTTCATACATGGGTCACAGGAAATTTCTGAAACCCTCACATCCATACCGAAGAAAGAAATCATGGTTTGATAATAGTGTAGAACATGGCAGCAAGCCCAGAGCCTTAACAGGTCATAATATTTCTGCTGTTCTAAATGATTTTCCAAATGATTTTGGAAAAGGTGGAGACAAAAAAAGAAAAAGGAATAATAATGAGAATGATGGTGATGATGATGAGGATGAGGATGACACAAGTGACATTGATAACAATACGTCGCGGGCTTGTTCGCGTTCCGATTCCCTGGTATTTTGGGAAGCGGGGCGTGACAGTGGTTTGAATGATAATTGCGTATTAGTTTGTTTATGGTGTTCAATTTTAGTCTGGGTTTAGGATTTGAGTTTATTATATGTTTCATTCGAATGGTATACTTGGTATGATAATGAGAATGGGTTTGGGATTTTAGGCTGGGTTTAGTTTAATTTTGTTTTTCTGTTACTATGAGACAATCAACAAGCCATCCAAGCTTATAAAGTTATAAAATTTAACTTTGTAATGGTATACAAAAGGGACTTTATACACTATATCATCCAGTGCAAGAGAAAACTAACACCAGTGCAAGAGAAAACTAAATCAATTACCAAATCCTCAAACCATTCCCCATGCATACTTTCCAATTTAATTGGAACAACAACAGACTTCCACGTCTTGAACATTCAACATGAGAGAACACTACTAGTAGGTCAGCAAGAATATATGGAAACCACCAGTTAGTTGTCATGCAAAAGGGACTTCATACCTTATATCATCCAGTTTATTTTTGTTTATTTTTGTTTTCATATGTTGACATTAGTTTATTTTTGTTTTCATATGTTAGACATTGCTTGCATAAATCTTCATTGAAAAGATGAAGGAAAAAGAGTGGGTGTGGCTCCACGGGTAAGAATCATATCTTAATCTGTTGGTTCACCAATACTTGTAAAATTGTAGTAATTTAACTAGATCTGGAATGTATTTTGTTCTTTCTCCTTTTCTTTAAAAATAATAGATCCACCCTCGAGTACCAACAAAAAGCATTACAATTTGTAAAGACAGCTGAAAAGAATTTGGGATTTCCTACAAGGATGTTCTGCCCTTGCACGGAATGTCGTAATATGAGCCATCAAGATGGAAGTACAATTTTTGAACACTTGGTTACAAAGGGGATGGATCTTTCGTACCGAATGAAATCACATTGGAATAAGCATGGAGAGAAACAAGAAAGTGGTGAGAAGCTTGATTATGAAGCCACTAAGGACGAGACATATAACTTATTCCAAGCTGCCTACTTTATAGATGAAGAACTTGTTCAGCCTATACCTATTAATGAACCTTCTGAACATGGACATGGTGACGAGTTCATAAGGAGACTAGAAGAAGCACAAACTCCTTTGTATCCAGGCTGCGAAAGTTACACAAAGTTGTCAGCCATTGTAGATTTGTATGGACTCAAAGGCAAGAGTGGATTATCAAGTAAACATTTCAATGAGTTGTTAGGTATCATTAAACGTATGTTGCCAAAGGACAATGTTTTGCTAGATTCAGCCGCCTCGATTAAAAGCTTCCTCAAGATATTTGACATGGGGTATGAAAAGATTCACGCTTGTGTGAATGATTGCTGTCTCTTTAGAAAGAAGTATGAGGAACTGGATAACTGTCCAACATGTGGTGCTTCAAGATGGAAGATAAATAAGCGTAGTAAAGAAATCAGAAAAGGCGTTCCAGTTAAGGTTTTGAGATATTTTCCTATTATTCCTAGATTTAAAAGGATGTTCAGGTCTTCACAAATGGCTAAAGATTTGAGATGGCATTTTGATAACAAAAGCACAGACGGGAAAATGCGTCTTCCTGTTGATTCTTTAGCTTGGGACCTGGTTAATGATAAATGGCCCTCATTTGCAGCTGATCCATGTAATCTCAGACTTGGACTTGCTACTGATGGTTTCAACCCGTTCTCCATCTTAAGCTCTAAATATAGTTGTTGGCCGGTAATGCTTGTGAATTATAATTTGCCTCCTATGTTGTGCATGAAGAAAGATAATATTATGCTAACATTGCTGATTCCTGGTCCAAAGCAACCGGGAAACGACATAGATATCTATTTGCAACCACTTGTAGATGATTTGCAATTGTTGTGGGAGAATGGGGTTGAGGCTTATGATGCATTTAGCAAATCAACTTTCAATTTGAAGACAATGTTGATGTGGACTATAAATGACTTTCCAGCATATGGAAATCTTGCTGGCTGTTCTACAAAAGGAAGAAAAGCATGCCCTATATGTGGGAAAAATACACATCATAGATGGTTACGCTTCAGCAAGAAGTTTTCATACATGGGTCACAGGAAATTTCTGAAACCCTCACATCCATACCGAAGAAAGAAATCGTGGTTTGATAATAGTGTAGAGCATGGCAGCAAGCCCAGAGCCTTAACAGGTCACAATATTTCTGCTGTTCTAAATGATTTTCCAAATGATTTTGGAAAAGGTGGAGACAAAAAAAGAAAAAGGAATAATAATGAGAATGATGGTGATGATGATGAGGATGAGGATGACACAAGTGACATTGATAATCAGAATGAGCTTACTAGGTGGAAGAAAAGATCTATCTTTTTTTCTTTACCGTACTGGAAGGTTAGTGTTCTGTTTTTCCTTTATTTTATATTTTTTATATATTTTGTTTTAGCTTTATAATTGCTTAATGTATTTCTTTATTTTTTATTTACAGGAACTTCTATTACGTCATAATTTAGACGTGATGCACATAGAGAAAAACATTTGTGAGAGCATAATAAGCACTATGTTGCATAGTGGGAAATCAAAAGATGGGATAAATGCTCGTAAGGACTTGGAAGATATTGGAATTAGGAAAGACTTGCATCCAGAACAGCGGGGAAGCAGATTGTACCTTCCACCAGCACCACATACATTTTCAAGGTCTGAAAAAAAAAAGATTTTGCAAGAGGATATATGACTTCAAAGGGCCTGATGGTTATTGCTCAAATATCGGGAACTGCATAACATTGGAGGATTGTAAGATTATGGGGCTTAAATCTCATGATTATCATGTCCTAATGCAGCAATTGTTGGTTGTTGCTATAAGAGGATTGTTACCGAAAGAGCCTAGAAAAGCGATAATTCGATTATCTAGATTTTTCAATAGATTATGCCAGCGTGCTATTGATAGAGAAAAGTTGCTGGACCTTGAGAATGAGATCATTGAAACTTTGTGTCAACTAGAACGCTTTTTCCCGCCGTCATTTTTTAATATCATGGTACATTTACTGGTTCATCTAGCAAGAGAGGCACGCTTGTGTGGTCCGGTTCATTTTCGTTGGATGTATCCTTTTGAGAGGTTAGATTTTTTTTATTATTCCTTTTCATGCTGAAATCCATTATGAAATTTTAATTTGATCATGGACAAGATTAAATTCTTTTATTCAGGTACATGAAGACACTAAAAAAATGTGTCCGAAATCCTGCAAGACCTGAGGGGTGTATTGCAGAGTCATACCTAGCTGAAGAGTGCATCGGCTTTTGTAGCGAGTTTCTAAAACAGTCAATACATGTGAAGGAAAAAGAAGTTCGCAATGAAGAATTTGAAAATGATGTCATTTTTGAAGGTCGTCCTATATCTAAGACTACTTCAATCACACTTACCGATAAAGAGAAAGATATTGCACATCGTTCAGTATTACTGAACACAACAATAATGGATCCATTTTTAGAGTAAGTACATTGCTATTTATGTACTTATTTAGTTTGCTTTTCTATTTATTAGTTTTATTTTATAATTCATATGTTGTGTTCTTGTGTTCTATTAGTATGCATTTGGAGGAGTTGCAAGCAAAATACAAACAGCTTGAAAAAAATCAGACCTTACTTTGGAAGCGGCATACTGAGAAAATTGCAGAATGGACAAAAAATAAGGTTATTTAAAATTAATCATCTCATATTTGTTCTTGTATTTATTACTTAGCTAAGGTACACCATTTAACGCTTATATTAATATTTTGTAGATTCCTATTGACTCGAATGATCATTCAAAGACATTAAGATGGTTGGCATATGGTCCTAAAAAGAGTGCACTATCATGTAAGGGAGACCCACGCCTGACATGACATCTATTGAAGATGCTATCGGCACTAAAGTAGCGTGGCCTGTTGACAAGATTGTATTGGAAAATATCTCAATTAACAATGTGGAATCTACAAACATATCATCTCCTTCGGTAACCTTTTTTTCTGATACTATCATTATTTTGATATTTGATTATACTAGTTTCTTTTCTATAATTGATATCACTGTTTTTGTATTGTTGCTAGAGTGTGAACAACTCAAAGAAAAAGTGCAACTTGTTAGATATTGGTGGCTCGGGAAAGATAGTTGCTGAAGGACATTGGTCTTCAAGTGATCCGAACCAGGTTGTTCACTTCGTTCCTTTAGGTCCTAATGCTATGCGTGTTTGGGTTGATATCCCTAGGATCCCTAGTGCATCTCTTTGGAGGCCGACATCTGAGTTAGAATGCATTGAAGATGCCGTTGGTACGACAATAGCTTGGCCGTCAGACAAAGTTGTTATGCTTTGAAAAGCTGGTAAGTTATACATAATTGGTGACTACTTTAAATGCTGTTGTGGTTAGAAAGTGCACTTGGTTTGCATACTCTTTTCTGTGTGATACTGATCTCAGCTTCTATGCTTTACCCTTACACTTGGTTTGCATACTCTGGTTAAGCTCTGATTCATGTTGCTGCTGATCTCATGCTGCTGGTTAAGCTTGGTTTGCATACAGATCACGCCATACTCTACGCAGAACTTGATTTATGTACTAAGGTTTATAATTGATACTTTATCTTTTATTATTAGTTGCTGTTTTCTACAGTTGTTTTCCTCTGTTTCCCATGTAAAAAAGCTTGCATTTATATAAATCATAAGTAGATGTTTGTTTATACATGTTACTACTGATGTATTGTAAATAAAAAAAGAATGTAAGCGATTCGTATGTACACTGATCAAATAAGATTGTCGTTGAAATTTGCTTGGCTTGTGATGCCGGTTGGGATCAGGAGTAAGGAGGGACAGAACACACTAAAACAGCTCCTGCAAGCAGTGGATGCAAATTATCACTCACTGCAATCAAAAGGAGGGACAGAACACACTAAAACAGCTCCTGCAAGCAGTGGATGCAAATTATCACTCACTGCAATCAAGAAATAGAGGTATCAATTATGTTTACTCCTGCAAGCAGTGGATGCAAATTATCACTCACTGCAATCAAGAAATAGAGGTATCAATTATGTTTACGTCAATTCTAGAAGGAAAGAAAAAGAAAAAGATTAAGATGTTAAAGCTGTCCTATTAGATAGGAAGTTTATTTTGCCATTTGGTCAAAAGCCAAAGTTGGAAAACATGACTTGAAATTTAAATTTAAAAAAAAACATGAAATGCATATTACTTTAAATTGCGTACTAACCAGAAGAAGATGACCTATGGGAGGAATATCTATTTCAAAGGTAAGACTGAACAATAAGTCCTCCAAATGAATGTCCAATTAGAACATGTGGCAAGTTAACTTCTTTCCGGATGAAATCAGCTATATCACTTGCATGCATCTACTGCAAACATTTTCATATGTTCTAGTGAGATTGCTTACTTATACCAATATTCACACAAGAAATTAATGCTCAAGCCTTATATATCAATATAGGGAAATGAGACCAGCTACTTGGAGAGTACCAGCTGCTGACCCTGAAGGTGAATCGTTTTCACCCTGACCATAAAGAAAAGCTATGGATCAGAAAGAGCAATCTAACCATTCAAATAAAGGTATTGACTCTCTTTGCTATCATTAAAGCCAATTTTTCATGCAGAAATTAATAAAGAACAAATTATTGTCTTCTTATTTTCATTAATAACAAATTTAAACAAAATTATTAAAGAAATTAATATAAGCTTGTGATTTCTAATTATTGGTGTTGTTTTTTTCTGTTTTGTATCCATATAATGTTCATGGCTCTAGGATCTCATTATTGGTGTTGTTAATTTCTGTTTTTTGCAGCAGTACAAGTACTCAATTGCTGAAGATGATGAGTCTTCCAAGTCATATGTAATGCAGCAAATTTAGTTTCTGTTGTTTTGTGTACTATGGTTAATTTCTTGTACTCCATGTTGGACTATCCAAAGACTAGTATTTGTTTTTTGGCACATTTGTGTTGACTCTTCTTGTATGCTACAACTTGGTTATGTATCAGTTTGAATCTTTAAATGAAATATTTGCTTTTATGGTTGTCACAATTGGAAGTTATTTCTAGTTCAACCTCAAAGGTTTATAGGCACAACTGAAATGCTATAAGAAGTGGAAACAATTGCTGAAATTCTATTAAAAGAAGAAAGACAACATTCACTGAAACGCCATTGTAGTAACTCAAACGCTATCAAATGTAAGATAATAGCAGCGTTGAAATGCTATGAATGAAAACTAACTAATAGCGTTTTTCAACCGCTATGAAAGATATTTGTCATAGCAATATAGAAACGCTATTGAATACTCTTTTATAGCTACATAAAAACGCTATGGTTGGAAACTAACTAATAGCATTTTTATGTAGATATAAAAGATATTTATCATAGCAATATAGAAACGCTATTGAATACTCTTTTATAGCTACATAAAAACGCTATGGTTGGAAACGTTTTGATAGCGTTTGGGGAAACGCTATGTAAAGCCACAGACCTACTATAGCAGGTTCTGACACAGCGTTGATTAAAACGCTATGAAATAAGACCATAGCGTTTTTCGGCCGCTATGGTAGATTTCAGGTGTTGTAGTGGTTGTAATCAACGCCTCTAGCTGTGCATATCCCTTGGCAACCAATCTGGCTTTGAATCTAATTTCCCCAATAGAAGATCCCTCTTTCTTTGCATACACCCACTTGCATCTAATAGCCTTCTTACCATTTGGTAGCTTTACAAGTTCCCAAGTGTCGTTCTGATGAAGAGACTGCATCTCTTCCTCCATGGCTTCCCTCCACCTATTCGAATCAGAGCTTGACTCTGCTTCCTTGAATGTAAAAGGAACCAAGTCATCAACGACTTCTGCTGATAAAGCATATGCAACCATAACATCGTCATATCTAGCTGGCCGACGAATGTTTCTTCTTGGTCTACTAGCTGCAATGGACTCCTGAACATGACCCTGTTCCTGAGTCCCAACATCCACTGTATCCTCTAAATGCCCGACTGTCATCTCATCTCCTTCCAGTGTCACCTCTGTAAGAGCCTCAATGGATACAATACTATCTGGAGTGGGTGGAGTCACATCATCCTCCACCTGCTGTGATATCCCAACTGTCTGGTTTTCCTCCACCTACTGAGGAACTTGAGGCTTCATCATGTA
Source organism: Asparagus officinalis (assembly GCF_001876935.1). Taxonomy (NCBI): domain Eukaryota; kingdom Viridiplantae; phylum Streptophyta; class Magnoliopsida; order Asparagales; family Asparagaceae; genus Asparagus; species Asparagus officinalis. Next base: position 37,797,555 of record NC_033800.1, read on the forward strand.
CGCCTCGTCAAATGTGACATTCCTGTTAATAACTATCTTCTTGTCCTGTGGATCCCATAACTTAAAGCCTTTAACACCTTCTCTAAATCCAACAAAGACTGCTTTCTTAGCTCTCGGATTCAATTTACCATCACTGACATGGTAATAAGCAGGACACCCAAATATCCAAAGCGACTCATAGTCACTAGCCACCGAGCCAGACCAACGCTCCATAGGAGTCTTCCCCTGTATCGCAGTGCACGACAACCTATTCACGAGATGGCTCGCATAAACCAATGCCTCGGCCCAAAAGGATCTTGACAATCCACTCTGTATCATCATACATCGCACCTTCTCCAGCAAGGTACAGTTCAACCTTTTAGCCACCACGTTCTGTTGCGGTGTCTCACGTACTGTGAAGTGTCGTCTAATGCCGTGATCCCAGCAAAACTGCAGAAACGGATCACTCTTATACTCTCCACCATTATCAGAATGTAGAGTCTTTACCTTTCTACCTGTCTGCAGCTCTACTTTCTTCTTCCACTCCACAAAAATATCCAGGACCTAATGTTTATGCTTCATCGGGTATACCCAATTCCTCCTGGAATAGTCATCAATGAAAGTGATAAAATAGTTGGCCGCACCAAGTGATATGTGCTTGGAAGGGCCCCAAACATCTGTGTGAATGTAGTCTAATATACCTTGGGTATTGTGAATAGCGGTGCCGAATTTCACTCTTGTCTTCTTCCTAAGTATGCAATGTTCACACAGCTCTATCTTGCAGGTCTTTGCACCCTTCAATAGCCCCTGCTTCGCCAATACCTGCAGGGACTTATCACCAGTGTGTCCCAATCTCATATGCAATAAGCTAGTAGCATCTTCCTCTGTGGTAATCGAAGCTGCCAGACCCCCTGTTACTGTATTGCCTTTCAAGTAGTAAAGATTATTTTTCCTGACACCTCGCATCACTACCATGGACCCCTTTGTGACCTTCAGAGTCGCATTCTCTAAGATCACCTTATAGCCAACTGCCTCCAAAGTTCCAAGCGAAAAGATATTCTTCGTCAATTGAGTAACGAATCTCACTTCCTTCAGCTCCCGAGTCACCCCGTCACACATCCGGATCCGTACTGTACCAATAGTATCAATAGGGCATACATGATTAATACCCATGAGCACGATATCCCCTCTTTCCAACTCCTCAAAACTAGAGAACCAATCCCTCCTAGGGCAAATATGATATGTAGCACCAGAATCCATCATCCACTCCGTAGAGTCAGCGTAACAAACTGACGGTAGTGCAGAGCAGGAATAGTCTGAAGAATCTGTATCTGAATTGTCGTCACTAGCCTTGACAACATTCACTTCCAAAGCTTGTACAGCTTTCCCTTTATTCTTCCCGGCTTTATCTTTCAACTTTGGGTAGTCGTTCTTCCAATGTCCTTCTTCTTTGCAAAAGCGACATTGATTCCTACCAATATTTCTATGGCCACCTCTTGACTTCGATCTTAAGCGATCACCTGGACGACGGTTTGGACCACGGCCTCGAACTGCTAATGCATCTCCCGATGCCTTCTCGGAGGGTTCGCCATCACTCTTCCTCAACTCATAATTCACCAAAGCTGAGGCCACCTCCTTGTAGCTAACCGTAGTTCTTCCATTTATCATAGTGAGAACAAACGTTCCAAAATCATCCTCCGGCAACGAAAACAATAGTAGCATCGTCTTGTCTTCATCCTCAACCATGATATCTACATTGGCCATACCCGAAATTAGCTTTGTGAAGTTGTTAACATGCTCCCGAATGGAAACTCCCCTCTTCATCTTGAATTAGTAAAACCTCTTTTTCAAGTGAAGCCGATTCTCAATGCTCTTCGTCAGATACTTCTCATTGAGCGTTTCCCACATTCTCTTCGTCGACGTCTCGTTCATTACGTCATAAATAAGATCCGGCGTCAAGCATGACCGAATAACTCCACAAGCCCTACTATTCATTTTCTTCCAAACATTGTCCTCCATATCAGCGGGTTTCTCTTGTAACTCAAGAGTCTCCTCCAAATTTTGTGCATCCAAGGCGTCCATCACCTGATACCTCCACAAATCGAAATTGATCTTGCCGTCGAACTTCGGAACATTAATTTTTGTATTATTGATGCTCAGACTCTGTATCGCCTTCGAAAGAGACGATCCCGATGTGCTTGTTTCTCCCATGTTGTCGATCTAATTCTTCAAATAGGAATCCTTCAGCGAATCCTTCGAACAAGCTCCCAAATCCAACCCGGTGTTCTGATACCACTTGTTGTGCGCAGCGGAAATTTCGGCAGCACCTCCGGTGCGCAAGTTGAACAATAAGAGATTAGATCGTAATAAGAATTTCTGTCTCACCAAGGAAACAAGAATCTGAAGCGGATATCTCAACAAAGTGAGATATCGGCTCTTCCTCTCATCAGTTCTAGGACTGACCTGTCGAGAGATCCTACAAGCTATTACAAATCACGGTAAGAACACAAATTTTACGTGGTTCGGCAAATTACCTACGTCCACGGGGCAAGGAGGGGGAGAGATCCACTATTAGAGGGAGAGAATACAACTAGGGTTTACAATCACTCAATCTAAACCCTCTCAAACAAACTCTCAGATCCCTCACAATATCTCTCTACAAAAGGATGCAAAAAACCCAACTTTTCTTCTGTCTTTGCACTCCTACAGCCGCCACAAATCTCCTCTGTGTTCTTCACCTGCAGCCGCCCCTGTTCTTGCTTTCTTCCGCAGCCGAAAAAAGAAAAACAAACCAAAAACTCCTTGCATCAATTTTTCACGAAAACCTAGGTGCATTTATATACATGATTAATGAAACCGGGTGGGCCGCAGCAGCTTTCTTCACGCGTGATTGCTTCACGCGAGCTTCGTTCACCTGCAGCACTTCACGCACGTGGTGGCTGAGCCCCACACTCACAAAACTGACCCATATGGATCAACCATGGCCAAGTTAAGAAAAAACTAGTTTTATTTAGAGTTTCCAAACACACCCCAAGTGTGCACAAAGAAACACTAAAACTAGATAGTACTAAGTTATAGCTTTACTTAGGCATTGTTTGGGATGTAGGAATGGGTAAGAATAGAATAATCATTCCCACTTCTCATTTTATATACTCATGAAGGGGTTTAGGCATACATATATTAAGATTGCCACACGGCTTCAGATGGTGATTGTGCAAATATTCAGTTTCTATGGTTTTGAGAACGATGCTCAACATAATGCGAAGATCGCGAGGATGCAGCGCAGGGACGAGAAAATTTAAATTCAAGCCAAGTTCGAGATTGTTAAAAAATCACTCGAATTAAAGCCTTGGTTCAAGGCCGTACGTGGTAACCATACACTATCACGAGCAAATGAGAAACAATAGTCGTATATCGGCCACTATTCCGGCACAAAGGAGAGAAGGGGCATTCACCATTCAATGTAATAGGATTTTCCGATATTTATATTTGTTTCTGAATGCGTTTTTTTTTATGATTTCTTTGCATATAGTTTAAACTCTATAAGCAGAGTTATTCCCTTGAGTTTGGAGTTGAGAGGGGCCAAAAAGTATCAGTCATCAAGCTCAAGAAAATGAAAAAAAAGAACATGATATTACTCTTTTAAGAATTTACAAGAAAAGATATTATTTTTGTGGAGATTTACAAGAAATGGGAGAAATTACTCTCGTGAAGTAAAGAATTTCTTCCTTTTTTCTGTGAGCCTAGGTATACACGTCCCCAAATCACTTAAAATCTTCATGATGTTTTGAGTTTATTGCTTGCTTGTTCTTGTTTATTTCTCCATAAGGTTTCTGCAACAAACCCTAAAAGTCAAAACTATCTTTAATTTTCGATCAAAATTTTACTTTTAATCTCATTTTGAAGATAAGATATGATAGCTTCATGTATAGATTAAAATAAAATACAAACGTACATCTTGAAATGTGACGATTGAAAAGGTCGTACGTGAACCATCGACCGCAGAACATGCGAGAAATCTAATGCTCATCCGCCCGGTCCTCTCGGTAATGACAGGCTTGTATATCAATCAGCGTAATCATGTGCCTCACGTTTTTCTCCCATCTGGATGTCGACCTACTTTCAGGGTTACGTGGCGCAAGTGAACCTATCAAGAAAAGGACATTCTGCAACGACTCCTCACTAATTTTATTAGCTGTGGCGTTTGCTGCACCCTTGGACTCACTCCCTTAACTTTACAAGACAAACCAAGTTCATTGTTCTTACATTAAGTTGGAATGCTTAGGTAATTAAAGAAGCAAATCAATCCATTATAAATAATAGATCAACCCACGAGATAATTAAAGGCGCAATAATTAATGAGCTTCAACTAAGATATTGTACGCCATTTTCTGCAGAAGGCCAATATATAGTCGAAATTTTCCGCTGCCGTATACTCAATGAGACTTAATTGTAGCTAAAAGAGTGATAGTGAAGTCCCAACGGTGAGCGATGTGCATATATATCTGTATTCGGTTATGTGTTATTTCCTCTCTCACAATTTCACTAATATTTCAAAAAAAAACTATTTGGCTCGCGGACCGACCGCGAGCCCCAACTCGCGTGAGAGGAACAGGGGGGTGGGCCCCACACTGCTGTGGGGCCCACCCCCCTGTTCCTCTCACGCGAGTTGGGGCTCGCGGTTGGACCGCGAGCCAAATAGCAATGCTCATATTTCAACTGCTAAAATCGTCTTCACATTGGAATTAATCCATCGAAAAGGAAAGGACGTACGGTTGTTGTTCAATCATTCGTACTCCAACAGTAGACCGGCCGGCGGATATCGCATCAAATGTGTGTGCACGTACGTCCATCAACTAACGAGCAATATTGCTCACTGAGAATTCGAACAGTAAATTTTACGAATAATTGCAGTGGAGGTCGTTTCTACATCAATCTTTTTTTTAATATGAGAATGGAACCCAAAATGTAACCTCTCAATCATTTGGATTACCTGCGGTTCCTTACATCAATCGTATTTAATCATGTATTATTTGTTGGATGTTTTGTTCTTAAAAAGACAATTTTGTCTTTGTGGATAGTCTCACATTGGAAAAGGAGATGAATAGTATAGGGTATATAATGGTTCTCCCTTTATTGGGCTTTGAATAGTGTTTTGGGTTTTGTGGGCTTTGCATATCTATCTCACACGCGCACGCCACGCCTCGCTCGCACACGCGCGCCACACCACACACATTTTTGCTTCTTAAGCTTTTATTTTGCACGTTTTACACGTTTTGTAACGGGTGCATGCGGGTAACAGAAGCGAGATTCATGTGTAACGGTTCCTTTGATTCAGCGGGGGTTACACTTCTCCTCACCTATATAAGCAGCCGTAGACCTCATTCAGATATACAACAATGAGAAGAACAACTTCCAAAGCTCTCTTTCTCCACTCTCTTTTCTCCCAAGTTATTTCGGCTACACTTTCACATTTATATTTTGGGCAACCGTTTTCATCTGAGCATAAGCTCTGTGACTCACGCCCGAGAGCAAAGGTCGGCCGATTCTGGGGTTTTTTACCGCTAGGGGAGTGGGGACATATTGCGTTAGGGCGATAGACGGGTCCTCAATTTTCTAGGGCGGTGACATCACGACTGCTCCCGATCAGGCCTGAATTTTCTAACTCGTGATGGGCGTGGTTGGGGGGGCAGGGCTGACGCCCGATAGGAATCTGCTCGGATGAGCGGTTTTTTGTCGAGCAGGCCTTAAACGCCAACCGCGCTTAGCGGTTTAAGTAGGATAAAGAAAGGCGGTATTGTGTTGTTGTTTTGGATCAATAGCGCTGATTTAAGTGGACCTTAATTCAAGGCCAGGTCCATTATGTCCTCAGCGGTGGGCGATGACGCACTGAAGGAGAAGTTCGAAAAGGCGAAAGGCTACCTCTCCCGAGCATTCACGAGTACGAGAAGTGCCGCCCGCAGACGGTAGTATTTATTTTGTTGGATTTAGTTTGCGATTTATTTATCTATTCTTAAGTCTTTTATGTCCAGATAGTTGTACCCTTGTTGGGGAGGCACCGGGTTGTTAGATGTTTTGTCATGAAACAGCGAATTTTGTCTTTGTGGAGTAAGTCCGAACATGTTGGAAAAGGGACGGTATGAATACTATAGGGTAGGTAATAATGTTCTCTTCTGTGTATTAGCTTGAATAGCGTTTTGGGTTGTGGCTTGCCATATCTATCTCACACAGCCGAGCGCGACGCACGCCATGCGCCTCACCGTCGCGTCGCTCGCAGTCATGCGTGTTGCCATGCCACTCGCACCACACACGACACATTTTTGCTTCTCAAAGCTTTTTTGGTAACGTTTTACCACGTTTGCGTGATATACGGCTGCATGCGGGGTAACGGAAGCGAGGATTTCATGCGTAAACGTTCCTTTGACTTCACGGGGAGTTACACTTCTTCCTCACCCGTATACTAAGGAGCCGGTAGACCTCATCAGGAGGTATACGACACCGAGAGAAAGACTTCCAACAAGCTCTCTTTCTCCACGTCTCTCTTTCCCTCCCAAGTTATTTCGGTGCCAATACTTTTACATGTTAGTATTACTTGGGGCAAACCGTTTTCGTGCTGAGCATAAGCTCGGCTTTTGACGCTACGCTCGAGGCGTAAGGTCAGGCGATGTATTGGGGGGTTGTGTGACCGCTAGGACCGGAGGCACAGAATTGCGCGGTGTGTAGGACGGGGGGGGGAGTATACCTCAAATTATATGACTGAATATTGCCAAGAACATGTTATTATTCATGAGGTTACAACTCCCTATACACCACAGTCTAACAGGGTAGCTGAACAAAAGAATAGAACCCTAATAGACATGGTAAACTATATGTTACTCAGTTCAGGAGCACCTGAAAATGTCTGGGGTGAAGGTCTTCTTTCTGCTTGCTTCATTCTCAATAGGATTCTCCAGAAAAATTCTGATACAACTCCTTATGAATATTGGAAGGGGAAATCTCCTAATTTGAACTTCTTCCGAGTTTGGGGTTGCTTGGCTAAAGTAGCTATTCCTGAACCTAAGAAGAGGAAAATTGGTTCTAAGACTGTAGATGCTGCTTTTATTGGATATGCACTAGATAGCAATGTTAACAGATTTCTAGTCATCAACTCTGAAATCAGTGACATATCCAACAATACCATCATTGAAGCAAGAGATGCAGTCTACTTTGAAAACATCTTTCCTTTCAAATCTAAAATCTCAGAAAATCCCAAATCATCTCTTCCTTCTAATCTACCATCTTCCAGTTCTTCTCAACCTCTTGATATTGAACCTCGAAGAAGCAAAAGAGGTAGAATCGAAAAGATTTTGGAGAAGACTCCCTAACCTTTCTTGTTGAAGGTGATCCAAGCTCATTCCAAGAAGCAATGGATTCACCTGAATCTTCTTTCTAGAAAGAAGCCATTGATAATAAAATTAAATCTATCATGAAAAACCACACTTGGATACTCATCGAATTACCTCCAGGTTGTAAACCAATTGGTTGTAAGTGGATATTCAAGAAGAAACTCAGAGCTGATGGTTCCATAGATAAATTTAAAGCTAAATTAGTAGCTAAAGGCTATACTCAACAAAAAGGCATTGATTATTTTGATACCTATTCTCCTGTAGCTCGAATCTCTACTATCCGGGTATTATTAGCCTTTGCTGCTATCCATAAGCTGATTATACATCAGATGGATGTAAAAACTGTTTTCCTAAATAGCGATTTAGATGAAGAAATCTATATGTACCAACCTGAATGCTTCATTGCCAAGAATCAGGAAAATAAAGTCTGTAAGCTTGTTAAATATTTGTATTGTCTTAAACAAGCTCCTAAACAATGACACCAGAAATTTAACAACGTCATTACACAATATGGCTTCACTATAAATGAACACGATAAATGTGTCTATTCTAAAGTGATAAATAATGACTATGTCATTCTCTGTCTCTATGTTGATGATATCCTTATCTTTGGAACAACACTTGAATTAATTTCAAAGGTTAAGGATTATCTTTCCAAAAACTTTGATATAAAAGACTTAGGTCTTGTTGACATGATACTTGGAATAAAAATCACTAGAGACACTAGAGAAATATCTTTGAGTCTTTTCCATAGCATTGAGAAAATGCTAATCAAATTCAACTTTCATAACTCTAAACCTGTTTCCACACCTTATGATTCTTCTATATCCTTGAAGAAGAATGAAGGTGAATCTGTCTCCCAGCTGAAGTATTCTCAGCTGATTGGATCTCTTCTTTACATATCCAATCGGACCAGACCCGATATAGCTTATGCTGTAGGGAGACTGAGCCGGTATACTAGCAACTCTAGCAAAGATCATTAGACTGCCTTAGAAAGAGTATTCAAATATCTGAAAGGCACAATTGACTATTGCTTGACTTACACTGGTTACCCTTATGCTATAAAAGGGTATAGTGATGCCAACTGGGTCACAGATTCTAACAGTGTAAAGTCTACATCTGCATATGTTTTTCTTTTTGGTGGTGCAGTTGTATTCTGGAAATCTTGTAAGCAAACTGTAACTGCCAGGAGCACCATGGAGTCTGAATTGATTGCTCTTGATACTACTTGCACAGAAGCCGAATGGTTAAAAGATCTTCTCTCTGAACTTCTTTTGGTCCCTAAACCCTCTCCTCCTATTTCCATTCACTATGATTCTAGATCTACCATAGAGCTTCTAAAGCAAGTACATATAAATATAAAACATAACAGACATATTCAAATAAGATATAAGTCTGTACAACGTCTGTTAGGCAAAGTTGTGATCTTGGACTTTGTAAAGTCTGAGAAAAATCTTACTGACCCTTTGACTAAGGGATTATCCAGGAGTGTGGTTCTGGATTCATCGAGGGAGATGGGGTTAAGCCCATAAATGAGGTCACTGACAGCGGCAACCCAACCCTTATTTGGAGACGTAGTCCCAATGTTAGTTCAATGTGGTAGAAACAAGCTGGACAAGTGACTCTCATGTGGAGCATCGACCTAGATATATTTATATATCATTATGTAGCATTTGCTACTACTCCTTCTCTATGATGACGATACTCTTATGATACAGCTAGCTAGGCTGAGTTTTACTCTTAATAAGTCTAACGTGTATATTATGAGAGGTATTAAATAAATAGCAGTAGTACCCTTTGAGGACTTACCTACGTGAGAGGAACCGTGATGGCCGTGGTTGGGGGGGGGCAGGGCTGACCCCTAGAATCTCTCATGAGTCGGTTTTTTGTGAGCATGGCCTTTAACGCTCAACCCGCTTAGCTTAATAGATAAAAACGTATTGTGTGTGTTTTTATCAATACCTGATTTAAGGGACCTAATTCAAGGCCTAGTCCATTATGTCCCTCAGGTGGCAATGAACTCACTAAGGAAAGGTTCAAAGGCGAAAGCTACCTCTCCCGAATTCACGATACGAAAAGTTGCCCAACCTATATTTATTTTTTGATTTATTGATTTATTTATTATTTTTTAAGTTTTTAGTCAATATTACCTTTTGGGGAGGACTGTTAGATGTTTTGTTCATGAAAAGGCAATTTTGTCTTTGTGGATAGTCCAACATTGGAAAAGGAGATGAATAGTATAGGGTATATAATGGTTCTCTCTTTATTAGGCTTTGAATAGCGTTTTGGGTTTTGTGGGCTTTGCATATCTATCTCACACACGCGAGCGCACGCACGCCATGCCTCACCTCGCTCGCTCGCATGCGTGTGCCATGCCACGTCGCACCACACACGCACACATTTTTGCTTCTCAAGCTTTTATTTTGTACGTTTTACACGTTTTATAACGGCTGCATGCGGGTAACGGAAGCGAGATTCATGCGTAACGGTTCCTTTGATTCAGCGGGAGTTACACTTCTCCTCACCTATATAAGTAGCCGTAGACCTCATTCAGATATACAACAACGAGAAGAACAACTTCCAAAGCTCTCTTTCTCCAACAACGAGAAGAACAACTTCCAAAGCTCTCTTTCTCCACTCTCTTTTCTCCCAAGTTATTTCGGCTATACTTTTACATTTCTCTTTCTCCACTCTCTTTTCTCCCAAGTTATTTCGGCTATACTTTTACATTTATATTTTGGGCAACCGTTTTCGTCTGAGCATAAGCTCTGTGACTCACGCTCGAGCGTAGAGGTCAGCCAATTCTGGGGGTTTTTACCGCTAGGGGAGAGGGCACAGATTGCGCTAGGACGATAGGCGGGTCCTCAATCTTCTAGGGCAGTGACATCACGACTGCTCCCGATCAGACCTGAATTTTCTAACTCTTTAATTTGGATTTTATATTATTATTATATTCTTGTTTTGACAGTATTATTAACTTTGTGGTATGTTTTTAATAGAAAGTGAATGAATGCAAGTCCGAGAGAACATATCATAGATATAAAGAATTATGTTTTAATCGATGGTCCTTTTGCCGTCTAATAAGACTAGAAAAGATTCAAATGATCGATGGACTAATGTATATAATTTCTTACCTTCTTAGTTGCTAAATCTTTTACTTGAAGTATACGAAATAAGTTCTTACTGTCATTTTTTTTTTTTAAAAAGTGATGAGAAGTACATCATAACTCATGCTTAATTGTTCTTTTGAGATTCAAGCTTTGATGACAAAATCAAATGGCTAATTTCACTTTAATACACCAATAGATTTTATTTTTTACTTGCATACCTTGTGGTTTAGCTTGTTCAAAACCTAACCCTTTAAAAAGAAGAGAAGAAGAAAGAAAGAAAATGAGGATTTAAAGTATTCTTTTAAAAATAAGAATAAAAGTGTCAAGAACAACACATGATCTAATTCAAATGGAATCTGTAACGGTCAACAAATAGAAAGTATTAAATTGTAAAAATTCTAGGATGTTATTTTACAGTTGCTAGATTTAATTCAAGGCAACAAAGTCAAGCATAAATATAACTGCAATATCATTTAGGGGCTATCTTGTTCTGTTAGAACATTGTTCGCAAAATTATGATTAATAACAAACTCTTATTTGTTACTCATTAGCTTGTGAGATGATATATTTCAGGAATAGATAGGTATGAACAAGTTACAGTTCAAAATAATGCAAAAATCAACATGATAGTTGATTTCAACCTTTAAACCATCGTTGGTAACAAGGTTGGTCAAGTCTAGTCATTGACAGACTATAGGAAATAGTCATCGAATTAGAAATAAGAAATCAAACCATCGATGGTCTGCAATCAACTATTGATGATCATAAGGACCATTGATGGACTATAGTCAACAATCGCTAAATTTCAAAAACTAGAATTTGTATAATTAATGGACTACAAGCAATCATCGATGATCATCATCCACCATCGATGATCGTGATCAACCATCGATGGTCACGATGAGTTTTGGTAGACTTCTAGATTTAATCTCAACCGTTCATCGACTCGTTTGATCTCCAAGTTGGACTTTGATATGAGTATCTTTTTCTTGTTCAATCAAGGTCTATTTAAGAAGAGATAGAGATCATAATAAATAATGAAGAGAACAAAGAATAAGGAGAGATCTATGCTAAGGTTTTGTGAGAGAATTTGATTTGAGAATTTAACCCCCAAAGCCTCATTCAACTTTTTCTCATCGTGCGCAATATCAAAGGAGAGATCTATTCTAAGGTTTTGTGAGAGAATTTGATTTGAGAATTTAACCCCCAAAGTCTCATTCAACTTTTTCTCATCGTGCGCAATATAAAAGGAGAGATCCATTCTAAGGTTTTGTGAGAGAATTTGATTTGAGAATTTAACCCCCAAAGCCTCATTCAACTTTTTCTCATCGTGCGCAATATCAAAGGATTGTTTCAGCGAGGAGAAGCTCCCTTTGCATTCAACTACAATATCGCTTCTTCACGGATCTTTAACATCAACGTTTTGAAGAGCAATTTATGTAAAGGGCCATAAGATCTTTTAATTTTGCTTTAATTGCTTTTGGGTTGGTTTTGTATTCCAAACATGTGAGTTCGACAGCATACTCAAGTCGGGGTAACTGAAGGTTGGCCTACTCAAGCCAGATGAATTGAAGGTAACTAGCTAGGGCTAGGTTTCTTCTAGTCATTGTGAAGAGATGGGTATTTCGACTGGTTTCTAGTAGATTCCAGGGTCATGTCAATAAACCTATCAAATCGGGTTGTGATTTCGAAGAACTCCAATCATAGTGAAGAAGACCCTTCACAAGAAGGAAGAGTAGATGTAGGATTTTGATCCGAACCACTATAAAAATCTCGTGTGTTCTAGTTTCTGTTGCTTTTAGTTTTTTCACATATTTTATTTTTGTTGCGTATTCTGAGTCTTGTTGAAAAATTGTAGCAATCTTATTCACCTCCTCTAGACTTGCATCACAGTTCTAACAAGTGGTATCAGAGCCTCGTTACACATCTTTAGATATCACAACCTAGTGTGGAGATATCAAGCCTTACCATTGCTAGAGCTTTTTCTGAGGGACATGTTGTCAACTGACACCCACTTTTTGATGACATCAAGTACACATATTAGAAAACAAGTATGGGAATTTCTCTGTTGTCCACTAGTTTTGATATTTGGGAAAGTGTAGAACATGAGTATAAGAAACCTACTACTAAGGTAGATTGTATTACAGTTGTTCTACCTAACGATAAGTGGACTCCATAAGAGAAACAAATTCATTCTCATAATTCAAAAGCTATGAATGCTTTATATTGCTCTCTTACTGCTGAACATTTTAACTATGTTTCTAATTATACTATTACGTAGGAAATTTGGAAAATACTTGATGTCACACACGAAAGAACTTCGCAGGTTAAGGAAACAAAGGTCGCAATGCTCGTAAGCAAATATGAGAATTTGAAGATGAAGGTCTTGAAGAGCATTCAGGAGATGTTTACATGATTCACCGATATTGTAAACAAATCAAAAGCTTTAGGGAAGGAGTATAATAACAATGAGCTATGTAGAAAAATACTCCATTCACTATCTCGAGATTGGGAACCCATTGTAGCCGTAATAGAAAAACTTTAAAATTTTTCTAAACTTTTACTTGATGATCTCGTAGGCAATCTTATCACATACAAAGTCTAACTGAAAGATAGAGTAGATGCCTCAGAAGAAGATTCGAAGAAGTCGTTAGCCTTTAGAGAAAAAAAAGGAGAAATCCTGATCAAGGAATAAGAATGAGTCAAGCTCGAGTTCTAAAGATAAGGATGATAAAATTGTTAAAGGCTATGAATCTTTCCTAAAGTCAAAGAATTGTCAAATATTCTTACAAGATAAATAGGATCACTATACTACTATGTTTGGGAGTTCACTGAGGGAAGGGAATGAAAGATAAATAAGGGAAAGGGAAGGGAAGAAAAGGAAGGGGAATTGTAATATGTTTTTTGGGAATTGAGTAAGGTGAATGAAGGTGAAATTAATATAAGTTGTTTGGGAGTACTAATGGAGGGAAGGGAAGGAAAGAAAATATATGTAAATTTACACAAATGACCTTTGCATGGTATTAAAACATTTTACCAAATAATTAATGATAAAAAAGAAAATAAAAGCTCATGAAATTTATAAACGCCAAAGGGACAATGCTTTGTTCTTTTAAAACTTTTCATATAATATAAACTCATGAAATTTATAAACACCAAAGGGATAGTGCTTTGTTCTTATACTAATAGCACAATTAGGATAGAAAATTAAGAATCGTTAATTATACACAAACTAATATAATTTTAGAAGCTCTTATTACAATACATAAAATTATCTTCTCATGTAATTGTTTTTAACAACACCCCGAAAATTTCCACCAGCGAATAATTTAGTGATTGTCTCATAAACTATTCATTGTAAATTCCTTTCCAACATCATAACTACTAATCCAATCGAACAACTAAATAAATACTCAACAAATAGAATCCTATGACAATGCACTACACAATTAAGAATTAAGACAAAACATAATTGTATACTTTCAACTCCCGGTTCTTAATTAAATGGGTCAATGCAAAAATAGAAAAAGCAATACAAACTTTCTCTTACTAATAGATGCGACTCTGGGAAAATAAATAGTCAACAATGTCGAGCAAGAACAGAGAAAAATAACTTATTCAAAATAGTAGGGAGAGAGATCGCCCAGCAGGGAGAGAGACCAAGCAAGGAGAGAGACCACCCGGAGGGGGAAGGACCACATGGAGAGAGGGAGACGTCGACGAGGTTGAAGGAGTTTAAAGGCGCTGGAGGGGGGACCATGCGAGGAAGGCGCTGGATGGTGGGGTGGACTGTGCGGGGAGAGAGGCCAGGTAGGGAGAGAGACCGACGGGAGGG
>NC_033800.1:37811887-37897288 GCF_001876935.1 Asparagus officinalis
GAGAGAGAGAGAGAGAGAGAGAGAGAGAGAGAGAGAGAGGCCATTGATTTATTTTGATGGAGGGCAAAATGGTCATTTAAATTCATTAAAACTTCCTCTATTTTCCCTCCCCTCCTCTACCGCCCGAATCAGGGGAGTCATTTCTCCGTCTTTTTTTTCCTTCCTTCCCCCTTCCCTCCCCCTTTCTACCCTCCTAAGAAAACTTTCAAACAAAGTTAAAATTAGATTTCTCTTCCCCTCCCCCTCTCTACCCTTCATCCAAACAGGTTGTACAAGTAAGGTAAATAAATATAATTCGTGTGATTCAGATATTGAATTAATTTGTTTTTGATGCAGGAAATCTAGCCACCTGAAGAAGAATTTCCCACTAAATAAAATGACTATAAAAAGAAGGGCAAATTTTTTTAAAACAACTACTTAGAAGGACGCAGAAAGTAGCTCAAGTGATGATGACAAAAGAGCACACATGTATCTTATAGGAGGAGGCATATTATTTTCAGATTCAGATTAGAGTAATTCAACTGGTTCTAATGGTAAGTATCTAGATGAAGAGATATATCCCTCTTATGATGATGTTATTCTAAATATAAGGAGATGTTGGTTCAACATGAGAAAATTGCTAAAAAAATATGAAGTAATAAAAAGGATGAATACAAACTTGATGAAAGAAAATAAGCTTATGTAAAAGAAAGTGGAATTTTCTTCTTCAAATTTAAATTTAGATAATTCATCTCATGATATCACCTCTTTCATGTACGCACAATGTTCTGAGCTACAAAGTTAAATTTCTTATATATCTAAGCAACTTAAAAACAATCAATTTGAAAAATAAAAACTTGTTGCTAAGATAGATGAGTTATATTATAATTTATCATCCGAACAAATTAAGTTTAACTCGATGCATAATAATTATTTTCAAACATAAATAACTAAATTCCAAAATTAGTGATTTGGAAAGTGATTTGGAAAAGGCCATGAAGATTTTTTTTATTGGGATCAAAAGGTCTAAAAATGGTTCTTTCTGATCAACGATTTGCAAAAACTAAAATTAGACTTGGTTATTCATATTCTGAAAAACATAAAAAAATTCAACATTCTTTTGTAAAGGATAAAAATCTTGATAGTTTTGAACCTAATGGAAGTTCTCATTCCATATGCTCTTTGTGTGGGAAAACTAGACAAGTTTCTATGAACTGACGTATGAGATATAGAGTTAAAGTAGTCAAACAAATTTGGATACCAAATGACATTATTGCTAATCAACATGGACCTATCTGGATACTTAGTTCTCAGTTGTCTACCTTTCTGTAGGTTTGCAAGTTGATCGAGGATTGAGGCAAAACACGGTAATAACTTGTAGGTTCATATTATCAAAATCCAATCTTCGGTCTACATGGATATGAGAAAATATATATTTGGTATATATCATATGTTATCTTCTCATAAGGATAAGTTTCAGGTATATTCTATAACTCTTACTTGTTATTTATATATTCAGATGATGCATGAGATACACTGACATGTACTTACTTTTATTTACTTTCACTGCATATCAGTTTAGTTAGTACCCATATGCATGATCAGTTGATTTCTTGTATATACATATTTTTGGATTTTTCTTTGTTCATAATTTTCACTTGATTTTTCTTTATTTTTTTTCTTATTCTTATATATTGAAAATAAAATAAAAGTTTCTCTTTTTTCATTTTTGTTTTCTTATGAAAATCAAAAACAAAATAAAAATATCTTTTTTATTTTTCATTATTTTTTTGAACATGCCTATGTATATGCTTTTACATGAAATATTCAGATATGTTATTTGTTGGTATATAGGTGTGAGTTTATTATATTGGTTCATATTCACTTCTATCTATATTATTTGTGCACACATAGTTATACATGTTTGATTGATAATCATGATGGTTTACGATATGTTTCATATTACTTTTTATACCTTAGTATTATCGTATCATGTTTAGTCTTGTAAAAGTAAGAGTAAATATTTTTATATGTTGTTCATGAAGTGTTTTTAGATATATCAATTAGTTTTTTAGCTCAATTTACACTTGAATATAACACCAAATTTTTATTCATGTACAAAGTACATATAAGCTTAAAAACATAAAAAATAAGAGTGTATTTGTGAAAAAGATGGTCAAAGACCCACACTCTATAAATTCATGGTAAATTTTGAGTGTATTCATTAAAAGATAGTCAAAGCCCCTCAATCATGGATATATTCGTGTAATATCTCAAAGATATCCACCCTACACTAAATATTTTTTATATCTAGAGATGGTGTACATCGCCCTCCAAACACTATCATTCTTTCTTTTAAAAATTCTTATACGGTTGAGATGATAGATCAATAGTTTGAACATTTTCTAAATGTTGAGATAATACAAGTTGTGTAACAAAAGAAGAAGCTCAAACTAAAATATATTTGAATTTGTTTAATAAACTAATATAATTACTTTTATGGTTATTTTAATAACTTTTCATTGATATTTTCATAGTTTGTATGAATTTTAATATGACTTATCATCATGATTCACAAGTTTTGAGATTAGATATGTATCTTGTGTATTAATTTTTAAAAGAACTCTTTTGTGAATTGGTATGTATTTCTCTTCATTTCATCTTTGGATAATGTTAATTTGGATCTTCTAGTATATGGTATATTCTAGGTGTATCTTTCTTTTGATAATTACAAAAAGGGGAATAAAAGATTTGAAAATGGTTTGATGATTTCATGATGGTTTTGAAAAGTTTTTGAAACTTTTATTTCTTTGTTTCTGGGGGAGTTTTGAATTTCTGGGATACCTGTTTTTTAAAAACTTTGAGTTCTTCATTTTAAGGGGAGTTTTGAATTTCTAGAATACCTATATTTTTCATGTATGCATTTTTTAGGGGGGGGGGAGCGGGGCCGGTTCATTTTACAATATCATACATATTATAAATTTATCATGTATTGAATATATATCTCACATTGTTTTTAAATTTTATATTTCAAATTTTGATTTTGTTATTATCAAAAGGGGGAGATTGTTAGGACATTATTTAGGGTGTAACGATATTCATGCAATATCTCTTGTTTGATTAATAACAAAGTCTCATTTGCTACTGATTAATTTGTGAGATGATATATTTTAAAAATATACAGGTGCGAACAAGTTGCGCTTCAAAACGATGTAAAAATCAACATAATAGCTACTTTCAGCTCTGACATTGGTCGTTATAAGGCACCATCAATGATCGAGTCTAGTCATTGATGGAATAAAAGAAATAATCGTAGAAATAAAAATTTTAAATCGAACCATCAATGGTCCATAGTCAACCATCAATGATCGCAAGGACCATCAATGGGCTACAGTCAATAGTCGCTAAAATCCAGAAACAAAAAGTTACACAATCGATGGACTGCATGCAACCATTAATGTTCATCATTCACCATTGATGATCGTTATCAACCATCGATGGTTGAGACAACTTTTTTCAGATTTCTAGATTTAATCTTAGTCGTTCATCCACTCGTTTGATCTCCAAGTTAGACTCTGATTTGGGTGTCTCTTTCCCATTCTATCAAGGACTATTTAAGAAGAGATATAGATCATAATAAACAATGAAGCGAATAAAAGAAAAGAAGTGATCTATTCTAGGGTTTTGTGAAAGAATTGATTTGAGAATTTAACCCCCAGAGCCTCATTCAACTTCTTCTCGTCGTGCTCAACATTAGGGGATTGTTTCAGCGAGGAGAAGTGCCATTTTTCATTCAACTACTATATCACTTCTTCATGGATCTTCAACATTAATATTTTGGAGAGCAATTTATTTAAAGGGATGTAAGATCTTTTTAATTATGTTTTAATTATTTTTGGGTTGGCTTTGTATTCCAAATTTGTGACTTTGATGACGTACTCAAGCCAGGGTAACTGAAGGTTGGCATACTCAAGTTAGGTGAATTGTGGGTGACTAGCTAGGGCTAGGTTTCTTCTGGTTATTGGGAGGAGTTAAGTATTTCGACTAGTTTTGGATAGATTCTAAGGCCTTGTCTATAAGCCTATTAAATCGGGTTGTGACTTAGGAGAACCACTGTTATAGTAAAGAATGCCCTTCATAAAAAGGAATAGCGGACATAGGATTTTAATCCGAATCACTAGAAAAATATTATGTGTTCCTATGTTGGTTGCTTTCAGCTTTTCATATATTTTATTTTCGCTACATATTCTGAGTCTTATTAAAAAATTAAAGCAATCCTATTCACCCTCCCCTCTAGGCTTGTATTCCACCTCCAACAAGTTTATGGATTGTTTTTTATCCATGTTATGGATCTAGAAAAGTCTATACTCAAAATCATGTCTGATTTGTAATGGATATTAAATTATATTTTCATAAGTGATAAAAATTCAAGCAAATGTTGTCTGGTTGCACATGCATTTTGTTGAGGATAAATGACAAATTTGAGTGAAATCATCATAATTTTAGGGATCTTATTTGACGCAACTATCCTACGTGTCAACCTCGAATTCAATGCATAAAAAGTAATAAGCAAAAATGTATTTGATAATAACCTAGGATTTTAAGCATGTGGGTACCACTTTTCAATGTAAAATTTATAAATTACATGAAAACAAACAACCCCTTAGGTAGTCATGCTAAATATTCAGCATACACTATCTGTTTCAACCGACATCCAAACTAATAGGAAATGCTTTGTTAGATTAAGTAACGAGATTACTATTAGGGATTCACAATGTGAATTAACCAACTCTGCAATACACAATATCCCTCCTTTATATTTGGAGAGAAATCGGTGGTATTCCTAAACACGCATAAAATTGACATGTATCATACTTAAAATTGACAAGTAGACACTATTAAGATAGAGTCCGCACAATAGCTCTTGTTTGAGTAGTAACAAACCCTCATTAGATCTAATATTTTTTTTGAGATTATATAGTATATATAAGTGAATACAAGTATAAGACATGTACGAGGTGAAACAACATGAAATTTAACACATATGTTGATTCCAAGCATTGTACTATCAATGAGTATCAAGAACCCATAGATGGGCTACAGGTCGTCGATGGTGCACAATAATAAATTACAGATTTTTGAAAATGGGATTTCAACACATTGATGGATTATAGGAATCCATCGATGGTGCTCAGGAACCCATCGATGGTTGTGAGCACCCTTTGATGGTTACATTGGTTGATTGCAGATTTGGTGATTTAATCACAGTCATTCATTATTCCATTTGATCTTCAACTTCCACTATAATTAGGGTATTTCTTTCTTGATTGATTAGAAGCCATATAATATTGAAAGAGACAGATTAAAGGGCAGAGTTTGCAGAGAGAAATTTTAGGGTTTGTTTAAAGAAGATTGAATTGGAGTTTTAAACACCTGGAGCCTCAACAACTTTTTTCTCGTCATGCTCATCATTTTTGGATCATCTTAGCGAGAAGAGTTGTCCTTGATTTCATCATCTACATTGTTCTTCATTAAGCTTTACATTGATCCATTGAAGGATGATTTGTTAATCGAAAAGGACTAGAAGATTTTTCTTATTTTTTGTGCTTATATTGTGTTTAGTAGTTTATTTCAGACTTGTTTTTACCGCTTACTCAAGATGATATTAATTGAGGATTAGTACTAGCTAGGGCTAGATGTTACTCATTGTGGATAGTTAGATTAGATGGTTCATTTTGGGTAGATTCTAGGATGCGGCCTTTATAGGCTTATCGAATCACGTTATGATTCAGGAGAACTCCCGACATAATGAGAAAGTTTCTTTGTAAGAAGAAATATTTAACGTAGGATTGTTATACTAACCACAATAAAATTTTTCATGTCCTTGGTTGGTTATTTTTTGCTTTATTTTATGTATTTTGTTGCATATTCTATGTTTTTAGCAAAAAATGGTACTAACCTTAGTCACTCCCCACCCCTATCTATAGGCTTGTGTTTTAGATCCAACAAATACCTTATCTTATGATGTGACACATAGTCTTACACTCACCTAATTATTCTCATAAAAAAACCCAGAAAATCAACATGTGTCATACTAAAAAATTAACAATTGGACACTTTATCCTAAGAATCCTCATATATCATAATTAGATAATTTTAATTATAATTAAATATTTAGCAATCCTAATCAAATCATAACTATGTATAATTAAAAAATAATATTTTTAATTCTCTTTTTTTGACATACAAAAGAGAGATTAGTAGTTTAATATTAGCCTTACATCTCAAAAAAAAATATCATGTGCACGTCTCTAATTTTTTAAAAGCTAAAATTTTCTAAATCTCTAACAAGTTTGGTTGTTTTAGTATGAAATCCCCAATTTTTTTGGAATTCACTAAATGTGCAATAACAATATTTTCTTTGTATATAGAAAAACTTGTGTCTAGGCCCCAAATTAAGAACCCTCATATGACAAAGTCTATTGACTTTTTGGTCATGTGCTTTGACCCCTTGACCAAAGTTCTCATGTGAAAAGGGCCCTCTTGAACCCATATTTTTCTTACATCACTAAAATATCCCTTATCTTCTTCCTCGTCTCCTCCTTCCTCCTCTTGTATTCTCTCTCTTTCTCCACTCAGCCTCCTGTAGAAATAGCGAACACAGCGACGAAGACCGCAGGAAAAGACGAAGAACAGAGTTTGGGTGACTGACGGTCGACCGCGATGACGTAGCAATCGACCGCAAATGTGCACGCAACAGGAAAAAGTCTCTGGACTTTTAGCGGTTGACCACGATGGGTTTTACGGTCGACCGTGCCTAAACCTTATAAGTGATTTGGTCTCTGGACTTTTGATGGTCGACCGCGAGATGGGCTCGACGGTCGACCGTATAGCGGGTTTGAGCCAAAATCTGTTTTCTGTCTCGTTTTGTTTTGAGTTGATATATATTCCTAATCCTAATTAATTAGGGTTAAGCAAGAATATTTTGAGTAGTCTTTGAAAAAGGATTGTGGCATCCAATTGTGGGAGATTGGTGAGAGATTTAGAGAGCTTTGTTTTAGGGGTTTGAGTGATTTTGTAATCCTATTTTATATTCTCTTCATCTCTAATAGTAAGAACTCCCCTCTCCTTGCCCCGTGGATGTAGGCAACTTGCCGAACCATATAAAATTCGTTGTCTTGCTGTGATTGTGATTTATGCTTGTGTTTAATTTTTATCTATCTCGTTGTTGTTCGTATGATTAGAGTTTCGCTGCACACAACAAGTGGTATCAGAGCTACAAGTTTGACTTGGAGCTTGTTCGAAGGATTCGCTGAAGGATTCCTATTTGAAGAGTTAGATCGACAACATGGGAGATACAAGCACATCAGGTTCGTCTCTTACGAAAGCGATACAGAGTCTAAGCATCAATAATACGAAGATTGATGTTCCTAAGTTTGATGGCAAGATCAATTTCTGTTTGTGGAGGTGTCAGGTGATGGATGCATTGGATGCACAGAATTTGAAGAAGACTCATGAGTTACAAGAGAAACTAGCTGATATGGAGGATAAGGTTTGGAAAAAGATGAATAATAGGGCTTATGGAGTTATTCGGTCATGCTTAACGTTGGATCTTATTTATAACATGATGAACGAGACGTCGGCGAAGAGATTGTGGGAAACGCTCAATGAGAAGTATCTTATGAAGAGCATTGAGAATCAGCTTTGTAGGCGTATAAAATTACTTATAGGTCCCTTAACACAGCTCGGCACAAACCGACGAACCATCGGGCGACATATCCAAACACGAGCGTCAGTCCACAACGCCGAAGCCAAGTGACACGCAACGAAGCGGATTAACGAGGCTAACGAACCGTATGCAAACAATGGAATACATCCATTCGCATGCGGAATCAAGCTAACAGTTCGGTGAGTCAACGAGTCATCCAACCATAGAACGGATTTGAACTCAAACACCGAGGCGGATTTACTACCATATTGGGATTCGGACTGTCAAATCAGAGTCCGGATCAACAACGAAGCGCAAAACCGGACAACAGACACAACACGGCAACACCTAGAGGACTCGGCCAAAACCGAGCCACCTATAGGTGGCCGGCCCAGATCTGTGCCAAGGCACAGATCTGAGAGCCTATAAATAGGAGGGCATGGTTCAATTTTGAGAGGTTGGAACTTTTGGAGCCGAAACTCTACCGAATTGAGAACTGAGCTTGGAGTTTTGAAGACTTGAAGACTTGGACATTCAGATCTGGTTCTTGGTGAGCATCCACGTCACAAAAGGCAGGAGTTCGAGAGAGAGAGAAATAAGATCTGAGATCTACACGAAGTAATACTCCGGATCAAATCTTGGCCTTTGATCCCGAGAACTAAAGGCTATTATTTCCTTGGTGAAATAGTACCCCCCCGGCTGTTATTTCCTTAGTGAGATAACACCCGTCAAATCGTGTAGATCCGACCGGATCTAGATCACGCGGTGGTCCACGGATTAACCCCGGCGTTGGCAAAGAACCCACAAAAGCGAGTGACCGTAAAACAGGAGCTCGTGATTCGTTCAAAAGGAAAGTTGTAATCTTTTTATTTTTTCTTTCTTTGATTTCGTTGTAACCGGATCTTATAAAAAGACCGGATCTTTTGTAATCAAAAAGCAATTACTTGAGAGAACAATGACATCAATGAAGAACACAATTTTTCCCGCGAACAATCTGGCGACCACAGTGGGAGCCACTATGCCATAAAGTACCATATTCACACTTATAACATAAGGCAACCCTTGTTTGGTTTTAATTGCACTCAAGTACTTATAGTTTCACCTATAGTTTCCCCTACTTTGCCTTCGTTTGGTTTAATTGCCTTTGTTTTGTTTAATTGTAACTCATAAAAGCAAGCACGACATATATGATAACCAAAAGAAGAAGAATCAATGCAATCCTGCAAAAAAAAATTTCGCATCAGCAAGTTGAATACATTTTATCAAGTGCTAACTAACATGTTTTGAGGATAGGCTTAATATTAACGAGTCGAATGGTGTGCTTGAACAATTTATTATATGGATTTTAAATATGACAATGCCTATGAGAAAACAAATTTAAACATAGTTTAGAAATTTCTGATCTATAGTTTAGTTAATATATTAGGCGAAAAACAATTAAACATCACAGCCCCTCAAAGCCGCCAACAAACGAATGGATCCGGGTCAAATGGAACCGTTCGACACTTGAAGAGCGGATTCACAAACGCCGTGCGTTACTCGCACAAGCAAAAATTCTTATGCAGGAGGCCAAGAAATTGGAGGAAGAAAGAGTGGCCAAAAAGCCATCACCAACCCGCCAAGTATGGAGGCCGAAGCAGCCTCCAACAAAAGTTCAACCACCGGCGAATCAACCCAAGTCGTCGGTAATTCCAGTAACCACTCCGGGAGATCACGCAGAATCGTCCCGAAGAAAGAAGCCAGTTTTGGAACGCCTTGGTCCGCTTCCTGATGAGCGATGCAAGGCTCCAGTTCAAGAGCGTTTGGGCCCGATGAAGAAGCCCCGGACGACTCAACATGCTGGGGGTCGCCGCCATCCTCAACATGCCAAAGAAATCATGGCAGCTACGTGCACCAATTTGCGCATCGAAGTCCAGGAGCCCGCTGACAATTCACGCCCAAAAAGGTATGTTTCGAGGCGCGTGACTCTTGAAGGCCTAAAGAAGGCAGTTCACCCTCAGAAGGAAACATTATCATCTGATGACGATGATGTTATACCTGAGAAGTCGTGCCAACACACGATAGGTCAAGAAGACGAATTGTACTATCGTGTTGGGGGTATGAGTAAAACCAGGAAAAGAAGTCCCCGAGAACAGGAAACTCAATGCCCCTGTTCCAAACTCATTCGGGCAGTATTGTCTGAATGCAACTGCATCAAGGCGGTCCCCGAACGAGTTTCGGTTTTCGAAAGGCTCAGTACAGAAACGCCGAAACCAAGGCCTAGGCGTTTCCGACGAAGTAGAAGGATAGTCAAAGACGGAGAATTTCCGAGGGTCACCACCAATATGACCAGCAAAAGGGCATCGACACGGGATAATCCCGAGTCAATTCCGCCAGTACCCCGGTATCTAACTCGTCTGTAGTCTGGAGCCATTACACGAGGAACTTATGGTAGGGTTCGGACAAGACTGCCTTCAGAAGATGAAGAATCTGATGCTGGATCCGCGGTTGCATCAGATAATACAGTATCCCGCGAGGCACAACCCCGCGAGGCACTCATGATAAGTGCAGAACAAGTGGCCAAGATGCTCGAAGAAGCCATGGCTAAACAACAGGAGGCCTTCAGGTTCGAAATGCAGATGGCCATGCAGAACATGAGAGAAATGCATGACCAACAAATCCAAGCATTGACGAACCATCAAGGCGAGCCAAGTCGTCGTAACCAGGTCAACCTGGAAGATGAGGACACAGGTGCGAATAACGCCAATAATCCTCCCGTCAATGCAGGGGGTGGTAACGAGAATGCTGACGAAAACACAGGTAAAAACTTGAAGATCAAGAACCTCGAGAGCAAAATCAATACATTGATTTCCGCTCAAGAGATGAAGAAAACATGCATTCCCTGTCCATACCCAAGAGAGTGGGAATCGATCCCATATCCGGCGAAGTTTAACCTAATTAACTTCACGCCGTTTGATGGGAAGGGTTCACCCACTCAGCATTTGATTTACTTCAAATCGCACCTGGGTGTTATCTCTGGTAATGAGCCTCTGATGGTACGGTCCTTCGTTGGCACTCTTCGTGGAGCCGCCTTCGATTGGTATCGTCGCCTCAAGCCAGGAAGCATGAATAGCTGGGACTACATGGAAACTAAGTTCCTCGCTAATTTCTTCGACGACGACACCGAGATATCCATCGGAATGTTGCTCGATGAGAAACAAAAAGACGGGGAATTGGTCGACACCTTCGTCAAAAGGTTCCGGAACAAGGCGATGAACTGTCGGGACCCGATCACCGAGGAGTTCATTCTCTAGACTTGCCACATCAACCTCGCATTAGACGTATTGGAGGCAATGGGAACAACACCGTCTAACACTTGGAAAGACTTGAAGGTGCGCGGTGAACAAGCCGAACTCTTCCTCCAAAGGAAGAAGGCCGAGATGAACCTACCGACGGCTAATCCTCTGAACTCAAACTTCGCCTCTCGTGGTAAGGGCAAGGCACCTGCAGCTGCTGTTGGTACTAATCGAACGTCACAATAGCAATCCCGAAGGTAGCAAAAGACTTCGGACCCGAGACTCCAAAAAGAGTATTCCTTCAAGGACGAAGACGTTCCGGCCATCTTCGAATCCCTCCTTGGAAGCAACAAGATCAAGCTACCACCTATCACAAATCAGGAGGAAGCTAACAACACTACGGACCTAAAGTACTGTGCATACTACAGGAGGGTCGTTCATCCCACCAAGGAGTGCTTTGCTCTTAAGAATAGCATCCAAACCTTGGTTGAAGTCGGCGTTATATCGCTCAATTAAGTCGCAACAACACTCCGAAGAGTATAAGAGTATAAACTGCTTCTCAATCCTCCAACAGGTGCATGAGGTTAAACTGCTCCTTTCTACACTCCGAAGAGTATACGAGTATAAACTGCTTCTCAATCCTCCAACGGGTGCATGAGGTTAAACTGCTTCCTTACATACTCCAACAGGTATATGAGTCTAAACTGTTTCCTTTCTTTCACGGGAAGTTCCTAGAGAATACCATGCCTGATATTCTTAAGGATAACCCGGACACCCAACTGAGTACAATACCAGGCCCAGTTTTGCAAAGAAAGCTGGGGTGGATAATTCATGTAACGGGAAGTTCCCAAAAGAAATCCATACAGTGTATTCTTAGGGATAATCCGGTCACCACAGCAAGGTGATGAATAAGAAACTCCCATTCAAATTCTTACCGCGTTTATGCACTCAACAATCTCATTGTTAGAGTCTGGACATAATATTCGGAATTGGTCAAACCTTTCTACAGTTAGGACCAAAACAAAAACCCCCTCTCGATTCCCCCAATGAACGAGAGGTCCACAAATCGAGCGATCAAACCTTCCTACAGTTAGGATCGTCTCAAACCTCCTAATTGGTCAAACCTTCTTACAGTTAGGACCACAGTCAAAATCCCCTCTCGATTCCCCCAATGAACGAGAGGTCCACAAATTGAGCGATCAAACCTTCCTACAGTTAGGATTGTCTCAAAACACCCACTTGGTCAAACCTTCTTACAGTTAGGACCACAGTCAAAATCCCCTCTCGATTCCCCCAATGAACGAGAGGTCCACAAATTGAGCGATCAAACCTTCCTACAGTTAGGATTGTCTCAAAACACCCACTTGGTCAAACCTTCTTACAGTTAGGACCACAGTCAAAATCCCCTCTCGATTCCCCCAATGAACGAGAGGTCCACAAATTGAGCGATCAAACCTTCCTACAGTTAGGATTGTCTCAAAACACCCACTTGGTCAAACCTTCTTACAGTTAGGACCACAGTCAAGCCTAACACGCGTTGCCGGTTTAGTCTTTTTCCGTAGAAAAAGACACCAGAGTTCGATTCTGGGGTATTCTATCCTGAAACCTAAATAGGGATAAGTCTGCGCCTAACACGTGCTGCCGGTTAGTTCTTAACCGTTGAAAAGAACACCCGCCCATATATTCAACATTGTGGCAGGTTGTTATTAATAACACCAAAATCCATGCCTTACACGCATGGGGAATTTCATCCTGAATCCTAAGAAAGGATATGCCGACGCCTAACACGCGTCGCCGGTTTAGTCTTTCTCCGAAAAAAAAGACACCAGAGTTCAATAGAAGCCAGCCTATTCCCGTGACAATGGCGAAGTCTACGTATTCGAAATCGTAGCGCCAAGTCTAAGAGAATTCACTCTCTTAGCACAACGTTACATGCGGAACGGATTTAGACAATCTGCATGCTAGCCTGACTCAAACGGTAGTCGGTAAAGGCTAATCAAATCCATTGAAGGCTGGGGGTTGGCCAAAAATCCTAAAGTTAACACCTAACACGTGTCGTCGGGTAGCCTATTCCCGTAACAATGGCGAAGTCTATGTATTCAACATCATAGCACAAAGTCTCAGAGAATTCACTCTCTTAGCACAACATTACATGCAGAACGGATTTAGACAATCCGCATGCTAGCCCGACTCAAACGGTAGTCGGTAAAGGCGCATCAAATCCGTTGATGGCTGAAGGTTTGCCAAAAATCCCATATATGCGAAAGTCATTGATGCACCAGCCCCATTAGTTGGTTTCGCGACTTGAGCATCCAACGACAATCGAAACCCTAGGGTCAACGCCGGTTAACGCGTAACCCTAGGTCAACGCCAGTCAACACGTTAGGATCAAAAAGTCAACGTACGACGTTCGAAATCCTAGGGTCAACGCCGGTCAACGCGTAACCCTAGGTCAACGCCAGTCAACGCGTTGCGATCAAAAAGTCAACGTACGACGCTCGAAACCCTAGGGTCAATGCCGGTCAACGCGTAACCCTAGGTCAACGCCAGTCAACGCGTTGCGATCAAAAAGTCAACGTACGACGTTCAAAACCCTAAGGTCAACACGAAACCCTAGGTCAACACCTATCAATGCGTTGCAATGAAAGAATCAATACTCCGAAAAGTATACGAGTATAAATTGCTTCTTAATACTCCGAAAAGTATACGAGTATAAACTGCTCCTTAATACTCCAATAAGGTATACGAGTATAAACTATTCCCTATTTTTGGTTGAGAAGTTCCTAGAGAATATTTTTCCAAAAATATTCTTAAGGATAACTCAACAACACTACGCCGGACAACGCGTCGCAAATAAGAACTCAACGCCAACAATCGATGGTCAGTTCTATGTTGAACCAACAAACACGAGCTAAAGATCAGAAAATCAGGAATCGACTTCAAATTCAAAATTCCGACAACGGTCAGACAATAAATGCAGTACTGGAAACCTTACAGACATTCGACAAAGCACCGAATAGCCTAAAGGATTGAAGGAATCAAGAACTGAAGCCATTCCAAAGTCCCGTTACACCGACTGAAGGTTGGGACAATCATATCCAAAGTATTCCAGACTCTTCTATAAAAGAACGAGACTGAAATACTTTGGAGGGGGTATCTGTAGGCGTATAAAATTGCTTATAGGTCCCTTAGCACAGCTCGGCACAAACCGACGGAGCGTCAGTCCACAACGCCGAAGCCAAGTGACACGCAACGAAGCGGATTAACGAGGCAACGAGGCTAACGAACCGTACGCAAACAATGGAATACATCCATTCGCATGCGGAATCAAGCTAACAGTTCGGTGAGTCAACGAGTCATCCAACCATAGAACAGGTTTGAACTCAAACACCGAGGCAGATTTACTGCCATATTGGGATTCAGACTGTCAGATCAGAGTCCGAATCAACAACGAAGCGCAAAACCGGACAACGGACACAACACGGCAACACCTAGAGGACTCAGCCAAAACCGAGCCACCACTAGGTGGCTCGGTGGCCGAGCCACCTATAGGTGGCCGGCCCAGATCTGTGCTAAGGCACAGATCTGAGAGCCTATAAATAGGAGGGCATGGTTCATTTTTGAGGGGTTGGAACTTTTGGAGCCGAAACTCTGCCAAATTGAGAACTGAGCTTGGAGTTTTGAAGACTTGAAGACTTGGACATTCAGATCTGGTTCTTGGCGAGCATCCACGTCACAAAAGGCAGGAGTTTGAGAGAGAGAAATCAGATCTGAGATCTACACGAAGTAATACTCCGGATCAAAGCTTGGCCTTTGATCCCGAGAACTAAAGGCTATTATTTCCTTGGTGAAATAGTACCCCCGGCTGTTATTTCCTTAGTGAGATAACACCTGTCAAATCGTGTAGATCCGACCGGATCTAGATCGCGCGGTGGTCCACGGATTAACCCCGGCGTTGGCAAAGAACCCACAAAAGCGAGTGACCGCAAAACAGGAGCTCGTGATTCGTTCAAAAGAAAAGTTGTAATTTTTATTTCTTTTTTGATCTCGTTGTAACCGGATCTTATAAAAAGACCGGATCTTTGTAATCGATAAACAATTACTAGAGTGTGCAATGGAATCAATGAAAGCTACGATTTTTCCCGCGAACAGGCTTCACTTGAAGAAGAGGTTTTATCAGTTCAAGATGAAGAGGGGAGTTTCCATTAGGGAGCATGTCATCAACTCCACGAAGTTACTTTCAGATATGGCCAATGTGGACATCATGGTTGAGGATGAAGACAAGGCGATGCTATTTTTGTGTTTATTGCCGGAGGATAATTATGGTACGTTAGTTCTCACTATGATCAATAGAAGAACTACTGTTAGCTACAAGAAGGTGACCTTGACATTGGTGAATTATGAGTTAAGAAAGAGTGATGGTGAACCCTCCAAGAAAGCATCGAGAGATACATTAGCAGTTCGAGGCTGTAGTCCAAACCGCCGCCAAGTCAATCGCTTAAAATTGAAGAATAGAGGTGGCTATAAGAGTGTTGGTAGAAATCAATATTGTTTTTGTAAAGAAGAGGGGCATTGCATTGGAAGATTGACTGTCCAAAGTTAAAAAATAAATCCTGAAAGAATAAGGGGAAAGCTGTACAACCTTCAGAAGTGAATGTTGCAAAAGCTATTGGTGAACATTCAGATTAAAATTCTTCGGGCTTATTCGTTCCCTACACTACCAATTCGGTTTGTAATGCTGATTCCATAAAGTGGATGTTGGATTCAGGAGCCACATATCATATTTGCCCGCGGAGGGATTGGTTCTCTAGCTTTGAGGAGCTGGAAAGAGGGGATATTGTACTTATGGGTAATGATCACGTATGTCCTATTAGTGGTATTGGTTCAATCCAGATCAGGATGCATGACGGTGTGGTTAGGGAGTTGAAAGAAGTGAGGTTCGTACCGCAGTTGATGAAGAACATCATTTCTCTTGGTACTTTAGAGGCAGTAGGTTTTTGGGTGACCTTAGAGGATGCTACTGTGAGGGTCACGAAGGGTTTGATGGTGGTGATACGATGAGTCAGTGAAAACTTCCTATACTACTTGAAGGGCAAGACAGTTACAGGGGGTCTAACAGCTTCTATCACTATAGAGGATGATACTATCACCTTATGGCACATAAGACTTGGACACACATGTGATAAGTCCATACAGTTATTGGTGAAACATGGGCTATTGAAAGGTGCTAAGACCTGTGAGATGGAGCTGTGTGAGCATTGTGTACTTAGGAAGAAGACTAGAGTGAAGTTCAGCACCGCTATTCACAACACCCAAGGTATATTGGATTATATTCACATAGATATTTGGGGCCCTTCTAAGAACATATCACTTGGTGGGGCTAACTATTTTGTCACTTTCATTAATGATTATTCAAGGAGGAATTAGGTATACCCTATAAAGCATAAATATGAGGTCCTGGATATTTTTGTGGAGTGGAAGAAAAAAGTGGAGCTACAAAGATGTAGAAAGGTAAAGACTCTTCATTCAGATATAGCTGGAGAGTACTAGAGTGATCTATTTTTACAGTTTTGTCAGGATCACGGTATTAGGCGATACTTCACAGTTCGAGAGACACCACAATAGAACGAGTGGCTAAGAGATTGAACCGTACATTATTGGAGAGGTGCGATGCATGATGATACAGAGTGGATTGCCTAGATCCTTTTGGGCCGAGGTATTAGTTTATGCGAGTTATCTCGTGAACAGGTTGTCGTGCACTACGATATAGGGGAAGACTCCTATGGAGCATTGGTCTGGTTCGGTGGCTAGTGACTATGAGTCATTTTGGATATTTGGGTGTCCTACTTATTATCATATCAACGATGGTAAATTGAATCCGAGGGCGAGGAAAGCAGTCTTTGTGGGATTTGGAGAATGTGTCAAAGGCTTCAAGTTATGGGATCCACAGGACAAGAAGATAGTCATTAGCAGAGATATCATATTTGATGAGGCATACATGATGAGGTCTTAAGTTCCTCAGTAGGTGGGGGAAGACCAGATTCAAGAGATATCGTCGCAGGTAGAGGATGATGTGACTCCACCCACTCCAGATAGTATTGTATCAATTGAGACTCCTACAGAGGTGACACAGGGAGGAGATGGGATGATAACCGGGCATATAGAGGATAAAGTGGATGGTGAGACTCATGAGTAGTGTCATGTTCAGGAGTCCATTATAGCAAATAGACCTAGAAGGGTGATTCGTCGGCCAGCTAGATACAATGATGTCATGGTCATATATGCATTATCAGTGGAGGTCGTTGATGATATGGTTTCTTCTACATTTAGGAAGGTAGAGTCTAGCTCTGATTCGATCAGGTGAAGGGAAGCTATGGAGGAGGAGATGTGGTCTCTTCAGAAGAATGACACTTTGGAACTTGCAAAGCTACCTAAGGGTAAGAAAACTATTGGTTGCAAGTGGGTATATGCAAAGAAAGAGGGATCTTCTATTAGGGACATTAGGTAAAAAGCCAGATTGGTTGCTAAGGGATATGTACAGCTTGAGGGTGTTGATTACAACAAGGTATTTTCACCCGTTGTAAAGCATTCATCGATTCAGATTTTATTGGCATTAGTGGCACAGCTGGATTTGGATTTGATCCAAATGGATGTTAAGACAGCCTTTCTACATGGAGATTTAGATGGGGAGATCTACATGACATAACCATTAGGATTCAAAGCTGCAGGAAAGGAAGATTTGATGTGCAAGCTGAAGAAGTCTCTTTACGGTTTGAAGCAATCGCCACAACAGTGGTATAAGAGATTCGACAGCTTCATGATTGGCCAGGGGTACACAAGGAGCCCATATGACCTATGTGTTTACATGTACAAGCTACAGGATGGTGAGTACATATATTTAATATTATATGTTGATGATATGCTTATTACTTTCAAGAAGTCTTCGGCTATTCGAAAGTTAAAAGAGGAGCTGTCATCCGAGTTTGAGATGAAGGATCTTGGAGAACCTAAAAAGATATTGGGTATGGAGATCAAGAGAGACAAGGTGAAGGGGAGATTAAATCTTACACAGAAGAGCTACTTGCAGAAGATGTTGAAGAAATTCAACTTTAATGGCAATACAAAAGCAGTTAGCACTCTATTGGCTCCCCACTTCAAGCTTTCAGCATTGATGTCACATGTTTCAGTTGAGGACAAAGATTACATGTCGAATGTTCCATATGCTAGTGCAGTGGGTAGCTTGATGTATGCGATGGTGTGTACGAGGTTAGATTTGTCACAGACCGTGAGCATGGTATCGAGGTACATGCACGACCTCAGGAAGGATCATTGGGAGGCCGTAAAATGGATTCTACGGTATGTTAAAGTCACTATGGATGTTGGTTTGATTTTTCAGAAAGATAAGAAATATGAGCAGGATTGTATTGGCTATGTGTATTCAGATTATGCGGAGGATCTTGATAAGTGCATGTCTACTTTAGGTTATGTGTTTACATTAGCAGGAGCACCGGTATGTTGGAGATGTATACTTCAGTCTACAATGGCTCTCTCTACTACAGAGGCGGAGTATATGGTGTTGACTGAAGCTGTTAAGAAGGCATTGTGGTTGTATGAATTTTTGGAGGACTTGGGGATTTCACAGGAGACCCTTCGGGTATATTTTGATAACATGTCGGCTATCTATTTAGCGAAAAAACCAGGTTTATCATGCACGCACGAAGCATATTGATGTCAGATTCTATTTTGTTCGTGACGTTTTGGATGATGGAGATGTCATATTGGAGAAGATCCACATGAAGGACAACCCTACGGATATGTTGACCAAAGTTTTTTCAGGTATGAAATTTAGTCATTGTTTGAAGCTATTGAATATTCTTCAATATTGAGGGCCTATGGAGGCCATTTGGGTGAACTACGTTTGGCTTGATTCCTTGGGCAAGAGGATACATAAGCAGTCTTTTTGATGTAGCCGGTTGCATTTGTTGATTTTGATAGGGGGAGATTGTTTGAGCTCGCTTTTAGGTTCCTGACTTGTTGTGGATTGAGTCCGTTATCGTGGATTGTTTCCACTTCATCCTGGACATAACAAGTGAGACATTTGATGATTTGGTGTCAGCTTAGTTTTGGAAGAAGCTTCACCGAGGTGAAGAATTATAGAAATGGCGAACACAGCGACGAAGACCACAGGAAAAGACAAAGAACAGGATTTGGGTGTCTGGCGGTCGACTGCGGGTGACGCGGCGGTCGACCGCAAACGTGCACGCAACAGGGAAAAGTCTCTAGACTTTTGGCAGTCGAGAGTGATGGGTTCTGCGGTCGACCGCACCTAAAACCTGTAGGTGATTTGGTCTCTGGACTTTTTGCGGTCGACCGCGAGATGGGCTCGGCGGTCGACCGCGTAGCTGGTTTAGGCTAGAATCTGTTCTCTACCCCGTTTTATTTTGAGTTGATATATATTTCTAATCCTAATTAATTAGGATTAAGTAAGGACGTTTTGAGCAGTCTTTGAGAGAGGATTGTTGCATTCAATTATGGAAGATTGGTGAGAGATTTAGAGAGCTTTATTTTAGGGTTTTGAGTGATTTTTTTACCCTATTTTGTATTCTCTTTATCTCTAATAGTATGAACTCCCCCTCCTTGCCTTGTGGACGTAGGCAACTTGCCAAACCACGTAAAATTCATTGTCTTGCTGTGATTATGATTTGTGCTTGTGTTTAGTTATGATCTACCTCGTTCTTGTTCGTGTGATTAGAGTTCCACTGCGCACAACACCTCCTCTCTTCCTCTCTTCTCCTCTACCTTCACCGTCCTCACTTCTCCTCCATTCCACCTCCCCTTTTCTCTCTTTTCCACTAACCCTCCTTCATCTTCACTCCTTCACCCAACTTTATTCTCCTCCCTTCTTTTTCCTTCATTCTTACTCCATCTTTGCACCTCTTCCCATTCTTCATTCTTTGCTTATCCACCTCCGTCTTCTCTCCTCTAACACATCTTCAGTCACCTTTCTTCCCCTCTCTTCTCTTTCATTCTATATTTACCCTTCTCTTTCTTTCTCTATTTTTATTTTCTCATTCTTTCATACTCATTGTCTCATCTCTTAAAGCCATATTCTTTGGATAAAATAATCATTTTCTAAAGTCGAAAAAAATTTAGTATTTAATAGCTAAAGTTAGAATCTAAAAATTACAGTTAATATCTAATAAATGGACATGAGGTCTAAAGTTAACATGTGAGGTTTAAAGTTAACATCTAACAAATAAAGTTAACACGTGAAGTCAAAGGTTAGCATATAAGGTATAAAGTTAATGTCTAACTTTCAAAATTAGTATAAAAGTTTTATAATTGTTAGATGTTAACTTTAGATCTCACCTATTAATTTTAATTGTTAGATTGCAATTGTAAGTCTTATATATTAATTTTACCTATTAAATATTAACTTCAAGATGACTTTAAGAGATGGCCATTTTAGTCAAAAGAGACCGTCTTTGAGTGATGTTGTTGTGGTTGTGGGAGAAGGAAGGGGAGAGATGGTTGAGAAAAGATGAAAAAGACAAAGAAGTTGTCGTGGGGGCAAAAAAAGATAATAGTTGAGAAAAGATGAGAAGAAAGAAAAGATGATGCAATGGCAGAGGTGGTGGTGAAATATATGATGGTTGAGGATAAGGAGAAGGAGGAGGTTGAAAACAATTCATGGGTATAAAAAAGAAAGAGATGAAAGGTTGAGGGTAACAGTAGTTTGGGGATACAAGCTAAAAAAGGGATTTTTCACATGAGAACTTCAGTCAAGGGGCCAAAACATATGACTAAAAAGTCAATGGGATTAGTCACGTGAGAGTTCTTAATTTGGGGCCTAGACACAATTTTTTTCTTATATATATACATACAGACACATATTTATATGTATGTATGTATGTATGTGAGTATGTGTGTGTGTATATATATATATTTACCATTAGCTAACACTACATATCAAATAATTGTCATGTGGAACTTCTTAATTTTTTAAAGCTTAAATGTCACTAAGCCTTCAATAAGCTTGGTCGCTTGGTATTAAGCCCCAAACTTTTTGAAAACTCCTATAAGTTTAGAGATTTTAGAAAACCTTCAAAATATTTTGATTTTTTTTGCGGTTAACCCACATGTACAGATATTGCCTCATAATTATATAGCGACAAACATTATCCTTCAAAGTCATTGTGTACTTCTTAAATTATTCTTATTTGTAGATTAACCCATAACATTAAACAAACCCCTCAAATATATAAAAATTACAAATAGCCCCATTGAAATATGGAATTGCAAATAGCCCCCTAAAAATATGAAAATTACCAACAACCCCCTTTAAATTTCAAAAATTATAGCAACCCCTTAAAAAACCTACAAACTATAAAAAATTCCTAAAAATATAAAAATTATCAAGAACACCCTTAAAATTCTAAAAAAATACAAACAGCCCCCCTTTAAAAAATCTAAAATTGTGAAAACCCCTTTGAAAAACCCCTTAAAAAGTCTAGAATTATATAAAAAAAATACCCTAGAAGTTTGAATATTACAAATAGCTTACTATGAGAATTATAAAAAAATGTTTCTGGGGGTTTTAGCGAAAAGTTATTGGGGTCAAAAGTGTCAAAAACAACAATTTTTAGTAGAATTCCTTTTTAGAAGCATGATGGTCATAACCAGAAAAAATTCATAGAGTACAAAGAAATGACCAGATATAGAAACTAAAGAAACCACATCCACCCATGTGGGCATGGGCATAATACTTGTATGTATAATAAAAGATTAAAAATCTCAACAATACAAGGAAGGGTTTTTTTAACTCCCTAGAAACCACCTTAAAATATGGTCATTATATAAAAATAATCTTTTATTTTTAGTTTATGCATAAGCCACCTATAACGTGCTTCTACAAATCTGACAAGAAATTTTATACTTTCTTTGAAAATTCTAGAAAATCTATTAAAAAGAGTATCATTGCTTACAAACACGTCACAGTCTAATTTCCATGTAAAACGGGCAAGGGAAAACACTATCCACCGGTTGGGCCCTACACAGATATTTAATGATTTAGGTTTTACGTACGGAAAGTAATTCGTATGTAGTTTATAAGCATATTACATTTACACATATATCTATACTAGTTGAGATGCACGTACAATGCACGTAGTTGAATATCATGATTATTTAAATTGATAAAAGTAGAGTAAAAATTAAAAAGAGAAAAAAGTATTTGTGTGATTGATCATCAACTCAATGATCTCTCTCAAATAAAATATTATTATTATTTACTTCAATCTAGACTGTGACCACGTGATCAATGATTTGTGAGTTATAAATACATTAATCTAGTACAACATCTCTATTTATTAGTATCTTGAAGTCTTTAAAAGATGGGTGAGCATTCAATTCGTAAATGGATTTTGCATATGAATTTACTTGCAATATGTCCATTAAACTTTTAGTTGTGATTTGACTCGTATTCAAGTTAACTTTTAGTTGTTATTATACTCATATTTATATTATATAATATTCTCTTTCAATTTTATAGCTCATTCTCTGTATCATAGAAGTAAAACTAAAAGTATAAAGAATTATTTTCTTACAAAATTAGAGCAATGAGATTATGATATATTTCGCCATGTGCTCTAAATATAAAAAAAAATTCTTTGATGCAAGGTCCTTATCAAATCTTACCCCAAATAATGTGAATAAAAAATGCTATTGTAACTCACTTGCCTAGGGCAATTGTATTATATATAGGACACATAACTCATCTAGAATATCCACATCTGCTAAGTGAATTTTTTTGTTTTTAGAGAATCTTGTTAGAGTCTTGTACTCAAAATTTTTTTCTCTCTATAAAAGATGCAAGAATTTGGAGTACATGGCTTATATATCGTAATGAACATATTGATTCATGAAGAATTTTTTCTAATAACGATATTATTACAACGATATTACTATTCAATATTAAATCAATTTTATTATATAAGATTATATGACCATTTTTAATAAATTATAAAGTATATATACGAAAACATCGATGCTTATAGCCAGTAGTTAGGCTCCACAAAATAGGTTAACTTTACATTGTAGTTTGCTACTTGTAGTACTGTTGACAATGTCATTATATTTCCTCTTTATCTTATTATTCACACTTTTCTGATATAAGTTCTCTTTTGCTAATCACTCAATTGGCTATATTTGGTTTTTATAATATGAGAGGTTAGAATATTCTCTTCTATTTAAAAAGTGTTGATATGATTTTTTTAAATATATACACATAGTAGCAATAGTATATATTTCAGTTCAGCTCAAACATTGGCTTGAAGTTATTTAAAGTGAGGTCCTTTCAACACTTGAATGATGATATGGTGATTACACGATCTAAAAGCCAAAGAAAAAATTTCTACAAAGGAAAAGTAAGATAATATGTTAAATTAAGAATTAATTTATAAAATATACATAGTCAATGCAGATAGCTATAGAAAGTAAGGTATACATTTACATAAAAATTCCATAGTGAGTGGCCAACTACAATCATCCTAATTTAAATATAAATAATTATTATTTTAGTTATTAATTTGATACGCGTAACTGTGGAATAAATCTCCAGCAAAAAATAGGAATTGAGATTATATTATACTGTCGGTAGATAAATAAATTTTATTAGAGCTTCTCTTTATATTAAATTTAAAAGCAATAATTTAAATTATTAACCACCAAATATTAGCTCATGTGAGAAAGTATAGTAATCTATGGTTTATATGCATATATAGTCAATCAATCAAACATATTAAAATTATGATGACCACAGTCAAAATTACATGATAGGTTCATATTTAATATAATTTAAATAAATAGTACATTAAAGTCAAAATCTTTTTAACCACTATATAGATTGTGTGAAATTTTTTGCATATGTAAACTATACTGTCTAGGAATAGTGATATATACACTTAACTATGCTCTAATAATCTTAAAAACGACTTACTCTTCAATATCATTATTAATTGACGTATTTGCATTACGCTAAAAACACAATAAAAATTTAGAAAACTATAAAATAAACACCCTCAAGAGTTTAAAAAAATATAAAAAACACCCTAAATTTTTTAATTTACAAATACACAAAACTATTAAATATTACATTGAAATTAAAGAATTACAAAAAATTATTGAAAACTTTCAAACTTTGGAGGGGTAATTTGTAAAGTACTAAACTTTAAGGGTGTTTTTTATAAATTTTAAATTTAATAGATTTTTTAATTAGTTATGTTCTTTTTAAAAAAATTATGGGTAATATTAACGATGAAAAGTTTTTCCTAAACCTATACTTTAAAAAGATGTATGATATTTTTTACAAAATTTTAATTTTTTAGGAGTTGTTAGTAATTTTGCATATTTATTTTAATGTCAATAGGTCAGAAATTTTCATGGTGTTTTTTGTAAATTATGAATTTTAAGGGTTTTTATAATATTTTAAACTTATAGGCTTTT
Source organism: Asparagus officinalis (assembly GCF_001876935.1). NCBI lineage: Eukaryota > Viridiplantae > Streptophyta > Magnoliopsida > Asparagales > Asparagaceae > Asparagus > Asparagus officinalis. The sequence continues at coordinate 37,836,353 of NC_033800.1, forward strand.
TTTACAGATTGTAAATTGTTTAAAGACTATTTATAATTCATATATTTTTGATTTACTAATGAATTTAAAATTCTCAAGGTGTTTTTTTGTAAATTTGAATTTTAAAAGTTTGTTTGTAATTTTTGAAAGTTTAAGAGTATTTTCTATAAATTATAAATTATGTAGGAGAGATTTATAATTCCTATATTTCCAATGTACTATTAGGTTGGAAATTATTAGGATTTTTATAAATTTTATAATTTTGAGGGTTTTATTTTACAATTTGTAAAAATTTCAGAGTGTGTATTGCAAATTCTATAAATTTTTGGGGGTTGTTTGAGTTATTTATAGGTTTTTAGTGTGTTTATAGGTTTAAAATTTTCAAGGTGTTTTTTATAAAATTTGAATTTTTAGGGGTGTTTTTACAATTTCAAAACTTATAAGATATTTTCTCCAAAGTCAAAAAACTTTTAGTTTCTAGCTAGCATATGTTTTTCAAATTTCTCATTGAATTAAAATAAGTAAAATTTATAATTTTTAATATGCTTTAGTAATTTTTTAATTTGTAGAGGTATTTTTGTAATTTAAAAAACTTAGAGAATATTTTTTTACAAAATCCATAAACTTTTAGGTGTAGGCTAGTATATATTTTTTAGATTTCTCTACAAACTGAAATAAGTAAAGGATTTGAATTATATGAAACATATCTTTTTTATCCTATAACATGTTAAGTCTCATTATAAATAGAATAAATCATTTAGTTATCAATTCAAGGAAGATATGATAATCAGAATAGATTAGAATAATATTGTAATATTAAAAAAAGCTAAGGGTAATATTGACATAGAAAGATTTTCCGGAACTCATACTTTTAAATGAAGTATGATATGATATGATATGATATACATGTATGTGTGTATTGGTTGTTGTAAGAAGAAAAATATGTTAGTATTCACCAAAAGAAGAAGTATTAGTTAATACAGACCAAATTCAATGAACCGACTTCATTAAAATAGTTTGGTTAGGATATTATCAAGTATTACCGGTTTAATCATCATAACTGCCCGCGTTGATTGAACTTCATTCCCCTTGTTCCGTCACATGTCTTGTATAAAATGACATGAGAACCTAATCATCCATTAGCACCGGAAAGATTTGCCACCACTGTTCCTACAAACTTAAATGGCGTTGGGTGAGGTTGTTCATATGATTTTGATGGGAGGGGAAGAAAAGATGAATAGAAATCCTATAAAACCATCTCGCAGCTACAAGATTTTCTTAGTCAAGCATATTTGAGTTTGGAGGGAAAAGTTTAGACTTTTCACTGCTCCCTGTTTGGTTTATAGGGAACTTCGCACCTTGTGGAGTTCTCATGAGATTTCTACATAGAGAGGTTGAGGTGGTTTTGTTTCCTCCTTTTGTTTTCATAGTAGTGAAAAAGATTTGAACCGGAAACATTGCGCAAGTCCATTCTTTAATTTATGACTAGATTGGTCTCATATGATATCAAATGCATATTAAATGAACTTTATTAAGCACAACTGAAGTTAAGAAAATAAGAACATGTTACCAATTTCCCGTATTTTGCAGTTATAGAGGCGTACAGTACTGCAAGAAAATTAACTATATATCTATTTTCTTAGGATAAAATGATCAAATTCCTTTAGGCTGTGTTTGGGAACTGTGATTTAGGCTTGGATTTAAAATTCGGGGTATTTGAAATCCAAATATCTAGTTTGGGTTCTGATTTAGACCAAGATTTTGAATCAATTGATTTAACAGAGAGGAATTTGAAAGCACAAACCAACTGATTTCAAATTCCACCTGACCCCTTGTCATTTATCAAATCGCGACCCGACTTCAAGTCCCGTATCCATTTCCTCTCTCTCAATTCGCAGGTAAAATCCTCATTCTCGTCAATGGCTGCTTCGCTTGCGAGGGCTCGTGCTGATTACGATTACCTAATCAAGCTTCTTCTCATCGGCGACAGCGGTAAGGGTTTCTCGATTCTCTTCGCTTCTTTAATCCTAAATGCGATCTATTTGGATCTCTTTGATTCGTCTGAATCAATTTAATCTGGCGTGCGAATTTGATTTGGGGGATTTGTGCTTGTATCTGATGCTTTGGATCTCATATTTAGCTGTTCAAGATTTGGGGACTTTGGATGTTGACCTTGAGGTTTGGGGATCCGAACGATAAACATGAATTAATTTCAGGATATTTGTCAGTGATCTTCTTTAAAGATTTGATTTTTATGGGTTTCACCTTATTTTGGAGGATGCATATTCTGCATGTTGTATCAAACTAAAGCCAGATGATTTCAAGTTAGTGTGATTAGTTTGTTTATTCTCTGAGAGGTGCTTAACGTTTCTAAGGATCTCAACTTGATAGAAGGATCTGGACTACTGATAAATTCTCGGTTCAAACAATTTTTGAAAGGATCTGGACTATAACTGGGCTATAGATTTACAAATAGGACAAAGATCACTGACATGTGCAATTTACATAATTGTGTGGTTCCTTCGCAAACCTCGTTTATATTAGCTTGGGACAGACAATGAGAATATGAATATTTAAGGTCAACAATGGCTGCATTAGGATACCTATGCAAAAATAAGTTGTAGATATATTATCACAAATCACCTTCTTGTGATTCTGAGCATAATGGTATTGTCTTGATGCTTCTAATTTATGCTTTGTAATTTCACTTTCTATATTTGGTTGATTGAAATTTAATTTTTATGGGTGTCTACAAGTGCCTCTGAAAGCATATAGAATGTGTTTGAAATAATATCCTACGCCTTCCAACTGCACTAACATTACTACTATTGGTACCTCTTTGGACTTGTAAATTGCAACTCACCCATTTGTTATTCTTTGTGGGATGTTGCTTTTGTCCTTCTGGTTCTTCCTTTTTGATTCTTTGTTAACTCGTAATCTTTGTGGTGGCGGAGGAGGGTTTTTCCTCCTCAGCTTATGGGTGTTGATGGTTTTTCCTGAAGGCATAGCCTCTAAGGAATTCCTCCACCCTGAAGCGGTCTTATATTCCATCGCCTGGAGGAGCAACATCGCTGCCCTTACCTGTTAGGACTGGCCATGAGATGAACATCTTACCCTACCACTTGTAACATGTATTAGAATGTATTATTTTACCTTTTTCTTTTTAGTCTCTGCTAGTTACCGACTCTGATAGGGTGTGTTGTCCTCAATTTCAACGGAACAGACCAATCATGTGAATGAATGTTGTATAAAAGTTTTCTGATGTTGATAGTGCATAATATTCCTTTACCATATAGGGACAACCCCAATCAAATATATCATCATCAGCATTTTCCCATCTCCCGGAAGGACCTGTCAAGAGTACTGCTTTCGTTAGAATTTTGCGTGCAGCAGAGATGGATTTTTAGAAACCGATTCGTCACGGCGTTCTTGGTGTTCCTGGTTATGTACAATTCACTTCTCCTATCCGTAGATATGTTGATCTTCTAGCCCACTATCAGGTATGTTCTCTCTGTCATATTAAATACTTGAAACATTCAAGTAAAATTTATGGTAAGAATATGCCTGGGCCATTATTAGATATCACTACTTTGTAAGTTCATTCTTTGTATGAATTGTGTACCAACTTGGTATAAGAATAGGGAAAAGTAGATTTCTGAATCAAATGTCATTAGAATTTAGAAGTGTTCATGTTTCCTTTCCTATTTGTTTTGTTTTTGAAAGCATCCCCCCATGATTGTTGGTCTTATAGAAAGAACAATGAAAGACTTGCAGTATGATTTATCATTCTACCAAAGTACAACACAAGCTAGTAAAGAGGTTCCTGAGGATAACTCTTTTGATATTCACTAATCCCTCAACTGGATAGTTTGTGAGTAACAAGAGTGATGTTCATTATTACCCTTCTCCTGTTGCTAAGCATGCACAAAGTTAATAGGATTATAGGTTGATGGTGGCGTATGTTCATAATTTTGGGTTCAACATGGAATTTATAGGGAGTGGCCAATCAGATATACGTTCAGAATTTACAGGGAGAGACCAATCAGATTTCAGGATTTTTCATTATTTGGATACAGGTCAAAATACTTTTTTCATTTACACTCAGAACATGGTTACATTCATGCTTGTTGTTTTAGCAAACACTTTCCACGATTTATCATCAGTTTTTTGCTGGACATATATTTACGTATTCAACAATATATCATCAATTTTGTTTAATATATTATCAAACTTCACATAATTCTAAAATATAATCAATTGGACCTTCAGACTTATATTATCAAACTTCACATAATTCTAAAATATAATCAATTGGACCTTCAGACTAGAGACACTGGAGACCTTGGAGGGAGCAGCACTCGTTTTCGTACGAGGGATATAGATGTTGCCGACGACGACGAGATGTGAGGTTTTTTTTATTTTTAATGTAATGAACAACTTTTTATTTGTAATAGTACTTTACTTTTATTCATGTCGTGTACTCTATGTTATTCATCTCGTGTTATGGATGGACTTGATATTATTAGTGTATATGTTGTAAATATTCAGATAATATAAAGTTTTACTGAATTGGATTTTGGTATAGAATGTTGAATGTGTATATTGGACTGAATTGTTGGATGTGTATTTTGGATTGGGTTGTTGGATGCGTGTGTTGGATATGAGTATTGATTATATTAGATTGGATGTATATATATATTAAATATACAGGAATCGTGTATTTATGTGTATCGTGAATGTAATGTAATGTACAGGGAATCATGTTTTAAAAGATTTTTTTTTTGTGGGAAAAAGAGCAACCTAGACGGAATTTCCAAGTTAACTATGTGTATATGTCACAAATTGTTCACATAATGGTCCTCCTTATCTATGAAATCCAAGTTCATGTATAATAAAGTGTATCCAAACACTATACTTCAAATCTTTGATTTCAAATCCTTGCATTTTGTAAAGACATCCAAACAAAAGATTCTATCAAATCATGGATTTCAAATTCTAGATTTAAAATCCTTTGATTTTAAATCAATATTTCAAATCCAAATCTTAGTTCCCAAACGCAACCTTAAAGTATTGATGAATTCTCAAGTTTCTCCTAGATTATCAATTTGCCAATTTCCCCCTTAAATTGTGTATGTGCCCAACATGGTCATTTTGTGAGCTCACAATCAAATATTTAGCAGATCAATGACGTGATAGTATTTTCTTATATTTCTTGCATTTTATGCAATTTTAAAAATGATTTTGAATTTTAAAAAAGGGATAACAGTAAAAAATTCTTGGAGAAAGTAGTTAAGAATTTGCTTTTGCCTAAAGAAACAGATTGATAAGAACTCACAAAGAAATGCAAAGAAACACAATTACATTATTTATTTATTAAATATTTGATCATGGACTCATAAAGTGACCTCATTAAACTTACAAACATAGTTTAAGAGGCAAAATATATAAATTAATACTTTAGAGGGGAAATTAAGAGTTCACCCAGTGCTCATCAATTAGACAGCATAAGAAAGTTGATGCTCATGTTGTCCTGATGAAGTTGGTTTCATGGAAAGTGAGGGGTCTCAATATCCCAATAAAGAGAAGGCTTGTCAAAAATGACATTTCCATTTTCAAGTTTGACGTTGTTGGCCTTCATGAAACCAAAGTCTCTCATTTAGATTCTTCCTTTTTGAAATCCATTGGTGGTTAGATGCTGATGATACTAGAGGGGTGTTTAGTGGATAGAATTCAAAATTTCTTTCTTGTGTTGGTTCTTATACATGTATCTTCTCGATTTTCATCGTCCTAATAGGGCTTTTTAATGCCCCAATGATTACTACCACTGGGATATTTTCCCCCCAACAGTTTTAGCCTTCTTTGTAGCAGTGAACCATGCAATTCTCTAGTAGATAATGTTGAAAGTAAACTTAATTAGTTACCATGAGAATTGAAAACATTATTTAGTTATGTGAGGAAACAAATGTATGTGTTAGATGCATGAATGATGTCGAGAAGTGTAAGAATTTTTGTTAGGAAGTCTAAGAGTCATTGTAGTAGTATATATATGTGTGTATTTTGTAAGTTGAAAGATGCCAAGCAAAGAAGGAAAAAAATCAAAGATTAATTTTATCCTCCTCCATATTGTTTCCCCTAGGAAAAATATTACTATCAAATTGGTATCAGAGCTAAGATGAATTCCAATGGAATGATCCCATTTGTTGCTTCTAAACTCACTACAAAAATTTTGAAAATTAGTGCACTCAAATGAAGGCTCTATTAGGATCAATAGACTGTTGGGATGTTGTGGTAAAAAGTTTAGAAAAGCCTCAAGATGAAGGTGCGCTATCAGCAGCTTAGAGAGACTCACTTAAAGAGTTCAGTAAGAAATATAGTAGAGCCCTCTATTTTATTTATCAAGGAGTTGATGAATCAACATTCGAGAAGATTTCAAATACGACGACCTCAAAACAAGCTTGGGAAATACTACAAAACTCCTATAAGGGAGTGGAGAAGGTGAAGAAGGTACGACTCCAAACACTTCAAAAGGAGTTCGAAGATTTAGAGATGGAGGAAAGTGAACTAGTTTCAGACTAATTCACTTGAGTCTTTGCTGTAGTAAATCAACTCTGAAGAAATGGTGAGAAGATTGAAGATGTTCGTGTGATGGAGAAAATTATCTAATCACTTTCTCAGAAATTAGACTACATTGTTTGTGCAATCAAATAGTTAAAACACTTAGAGAAGATGACGATTGATGAACTCTTGGGTTCCTTAAATGTCCACGAGAAGAGATTTAGCAAGAGAAATTAACCAATGGAGAAGGCACTCTAAAATAAGCTTTCTTTGAAGGATGGCTGAGAAGATTCAAAAGAAGGAAGTAACGGTAGTCATGGCTGTGGAAGATTTCGAGGCAAATTTTGAGGCTGAGGATGTGGATCTCTGGCAAAGGAGGTCACAACAACTTTGAAGAAAGAGATAAAAATTAAAGATATTTTAGAGGTCATGGACGTGTCAGATCTAATGGAGACCGATCAAAAGCACAAGTTCAATATTTTAAAGGCAAGAAGTATGGTCATTACTCTTCTAATTGTTATTACAATCAAGTTGAAGAGAAGCTAAATTATATGGAGAAAGGAGATGATGATAATATTCTTCTATTAGTATTCAGAGAAGATTGTGACAAGGAGGATGTTTTTTATCTTAATACTGGTGCCAACAACCATATGTGTGGCAAGAGAAGTATGTTCTTAATATGGATGAATCTGTGAATGACAAGGTGACTTTTGGAGATTTCTCAAAGATTCTAGTGAAAGGCCAAGGTAAAATTCTTATTCACCTCAGATATGGAGAAGAGAAATTTATCATTGATATCTATTATGTACCTAATATGAACTGTAGTATATTGAGTTTGGGGCAACTCTTAGAGAAGGACTATGATTTTCATACAAAGGATCATAATATTTTTCTTTGAGATGAAAGAGGTAGATTGATTGCAAAAGTGTAGATGTTGATGTAGGAATCTAAAAATACCTATAGGTTCCCGTATGCAGCTCAAGACAAAGAGAAGACGATGAACGTCATTATCCAAGTTGAAGAGGATTATCCGAGTCAAAGAGAATCATCTGACGCCGACAAGCGCATGAAGCGAATCGGCGAACCATTAATGACGTGGTGATGAACCACCGGAACAGCCAGTTCTAAGTGGCCCGTACGTTCATCGGCCACCGGGACAGCAAACTAAGCGTCCTATGCGCTCACCGGCCACCTCAAATTGCCCACACACTCATCAACCAGCTTCAAGCGGCCCGCGTTCCCACCGGCCACCGTCAAGAGATCCCCACATTCACGAAATGCATGAAGTGAATCGGGGAAGCATACAAGTCAACGAAACGACGAAATACGCGTAATGACGGAACAAGTCAAAACCCAAAAAACCGAGAAAGCCCCTGGCGGTCAAGTCGCATCAAAATGACTCGGCCAGGCCAGTGCAGCGGCCGAACCACCATTTGGTGGCCCTGCCAAGGTCGAGCCACCAAACGATGGTTCGGCCAGTTTAAGTCCGAAAACATGTTCTTTTCGGTTTTGACAGGTTTTCTCGGGATTTGTTCGTTCCTAAGTGTCCCAACTAATTGGATATCATCCACAAATGTGGTTATACAGTTATCAACTGAAGATAGGGCTGAATCTATCATTCTTATCCGAAAACCCCTCAACTAAAGCCTATAAATACAGGCCTAAGGGCTCATTTCACAGGGCGGAGATCAAGAGGGCGAGGTGCTGTCAAAAATGAGAGTGGAGCCATGAATTTCAGAGGGTTAACAGATCTTGGCGAAGTTTTTCCATAAACAAAAAGAGAGTTTGAGAGATTTGAAACCCCTTTCCCCCATATTCCTCCAGATTTAAGCTTGGTCTTAAATCCCGAGAAGAGTCGTAATCTCGCTTAGTCGGGATTACCACTTCAGCGAGTACTTCCTTCGTGAAGTAGGAGCTTTGATTTTTAATCTGTCAACCGGATCTGATCCGCGTCGGTCCATGGATATCAACGTCCTCGGCACAAGCAAAGATCACATGCAAACAACAGGCGATAAATATCTGTTGTGTATTGTTTGAAGGAATTGTAATCTTATATTTTTATTGTGTACGGAGATCTTATAAAAAGATTGACTTTTTATTTATTTGAGTTTATTGTAATGGCTAAAGTTGTAATACATTCAATGATAATGAAAATAATAATTTCTGACCCAAACACGCTGGCGACCATAGTAGGAGTCAATAGTTTCACTGCCGAAGCTGTCGTGCCGCAACCACGGATCCAAATCCTAATTGACGAAGAAGTCGAGTACGAATTCGACCAACTAAAGTTCGAGGAGTATCTGTCGTCCTCCTCCTCCAGACCCTCCGCCCCTCATAAGCGCAGGAAGATCAATGCCTCCGTTGCTGCTACCATCTCACCTTGTAACACCACTCCGGCCTCCAACGAGGCCGGATCTACAGATCTGGACACCTCCTCAATCAAGGAGATAGCCGCTCTAGGCCGAGCCCACTTTATCAAAGAGAGCTCGCCAAAGGTAGCGCCAATGCCTAGCGCGCCGAATCGCCAAGGCTTTGGAGCCTGTTGACGGGATCTGCTATGAGGCAAAGCTGAAACTTAGAAAGAACCGAGTGCCCTAGCGGCAAACAGATGTCCTCTCCTCCAAACCAACAGCGAATGAATGGATCCAAGTCAAACAGACCCGCTCATCCCACAAGGAGCACATTCAGAAGCACCGTGCCTTGATTACGCACGCACGGATTCTCGTGCAAGAAGTGCAGAAGTTGAAGCAAAAAGAGGTGATCAAGAAGCCACCAAAACCACGCCAAGTCTGGAAACCAAAGTCCAAAACGACGTCGATAAAAAGTCAAACAGTACCCAGAACTGTCGGAATGCGCGAACCACGAAATGTTGGCTGTCGGCGCAAAACCGAGCCTCCAATTGGTGGGGCTCGGCCCAAGCCGAGCCACCAAGTGGTGGTCGTGCGCGGTTCGCACCTGATTCGGTTTGGTTCGCACCCGGTTCGATTCGGTTTGTACTCGATTCACCTCCCGCAGTCCCGTTTAAGCCTCCGACAGCCCCTGTTTCTATCTCGATGAATCACACACCTCTGGTAGGGCCTCGCGGCAGCATGGACTTGTCCCAATTCAAGATGAGGATGGTGGATCGCCTGGGTCCTTTGAACGCTTGGGTCTGGTGACTGAACCCCGAGCAACTCATCAAACTGGGGGTCGCACACGCCCTCACAACAAGTCAGAGCTTTTCTATAATAGGAAAACTCCTGTAACTGACTGCCTTGGACTACAAGTTAGTGTCCAAGAGCCCGTTAAGGTCTCGTGCTCACAAAAGCGTGACTCCAAACATGTGACCCTTGAGAACGCCATCAAGGCAACAAGTCCTCAGAAGAAAACATGCTCGTCAGACGATGACACTATACCTGAAAAGTCGTGCCACCACGTGATAGATTGCTCCGGTCATCATGTCGATAAGTTGTACTATCGGGCTGGGGGTACGAATCAGTCTCGGAAGAGAAGTACCCGAGAAACGGACTCTCACTGTCCATGCACCAAGATTATTAGGACAATATTATTAGCATGTAGCTACCCCAAGACCGCTCCACAGAGGGTCTCGATATTCGAGAGAATCTCTAATGGAAAGGCTAAGTCTAAACCAAAGCATCTCCGTAAGAAACGATCAGCTGTTCAAGATGACGAACTTCCAGAAGTCACAATTAACATGGCTGATAAGAGAAACGATCAGCTGTTCAAGATGACGAACTTCCAGAAGTCACAATTAACATGGCTGATAAGGGAAAGTCGGCTCGACCTTCTAGTTCTGACCCGCTAGAAGTCACAATTAACATGGCTGATAAGGGAAAGTCGGCTCGACCTTCTAGTTCTGACCCGCTCGTATCATATCGTCTAACTCGGCTACGCGTGAGGACTACTAGACGTAGGGATTATCAGAGAATACAGAGGGGATTATCCTCGGATGATAAAGCGTTAGATGCCAACTCTGCAGTCTCTTCCTACAAAATGGTATCCAGTCTAGGACAATCTCGCGAAGCATTTATGATTAACACCGAGGAAGTAGCCAAAATGGTTGAGGATGCTCTAGCCAAGCAGAAAGAAGCATTCAAAATTAAAATAAAAATGGCTATGCATCAGATAAGGGAAGAACATGACCAACAGATTCGGGCCTTGTTTAATCAAATTAGTGAATCCAGTCGTCACAATAATGCTTACCGGATAAGTGACGATTCAGACATGGACAAACACCTTAATGCGGATAACCCTCTCGTTGATCAAAACGTTAGGGGTGGCCCCACTAAAGGTAACGACGCTTGGGATGGTCCCACCGAAGATGACAATGCCGGGGGTGGCCACGTTGCTCTTTTTAGAAATCATCCAAAGCATGATACAGACGAGGATGAGAAGATGAAAAATCTCGAGAGCAAAATCAACACTCTGATATCTGCTCGAGAGGTGAAGAAAACCGGTATTCCGTGTCCTTACTCAAGAGAATGGGAGTCAATCCCGTATTCGACGAAGTTCAACCTGATTAACTTCACGTTGTTTGATGGGAAGGGTTCGCCCACTCAGCACCTGATCTACTTCAAGTCCTACTTGGGCATAATCCCTGGTGACAAAGCATTGATGGTTCGGTCATTCGTTAGCATCCTCCGTGGGCCCGCCTTCGATTGGTACCGTCGTCTCAAGTCTGGAAGCATCAATAGCTGGGACGACCTGAAGAACCCGTTCCTCACACACTTCTTTGATGATGACCCTGAGGTATCAATCAGGACACTATTCGATGAGAAATAGGAATACGACAAGACGGTCGACGACTTCGTCAAGCGCTTTCGGAATAAGGCGATGAACTGCCGAGATCCGATCACAGAGGACTTCATCCTCCAAACCTGTCACAACAACCTCTCTTTGGACATATTGAAAGTTATGGGGGTAACACCGTCCGACACCTGGAAAGAGTTAAAAGTACACGGAGAGCAGACCGAATGCTTTCTCAGAAGGAAGAAAGCCGAGAGAAGCCAACCGACGGCTAACCCTCCAAATTCAAGCTTCGTCTCCCGTGGTAAAGGGAAGGCCCCTGCAGCTGCTGTTGATGCTAATCAGACGTCACAACAGTAATCCCGGAGACAGCAAAAGACTTTGGATACGAGATTCCAAAAAGAGTACTCCTTCAAGGACGAAGACATTCCATCCATATTCGAATCCCTCCTTAAAAACAATAAGATCAAGCTACCACCTATCACAAATCAAGAGGAAGCTGACAATACTTCGGATCCAAAGTATTGTACATACCACAGGAGGATCCTTCATCCTACCAAGGCTTTCTTTGCTCTCAAGAATAGCATCCAAACTTTGGTTAAAGCTGGCGTCATAACGCTAAATTGAGCCGAATGAAGACTCCGATAAGTATAAGAGTATAAACTGCTCCTTCTGACACTCCGAAGAGTATACGAGTATAAACTGCTTCTCAATCCACTAATAGGTATATGAGTCTAAACTATTTCCTTTCTTTTACGGGAAGTTCCTGGAGAGTTCCATGCCTGGTATTATTAAGGATAACCCGGTCATCCAACTAAATATAATATTAGACCCGGTTTCACAAAGGAAGCTGAGGTGAATGATTCATGTAACGGGAAGTTCCCGAAAGAATGCTATATAATGTATTCTTAGGAATAACCTAGTCACTATAAAGAAGTGATAAATGAGAAACTCCTACTCGGACTCTGAATGTTCAAGGGTAAAACACATCTCATTATCGGGATCAATTCCATCAACTTCCTAGCACTCTTTTGCTGAGATGAGATTTGATCACTTTGTTAGATCAATCTTCCCTCACAAAAAAAACTCCCACTGGTGTTGATGATTTACAATCTTCCACCACAAAATTCCTCACTGATCAAATTAATTGACGGTTGGTCCACTAAATTTTTTTTTCTGGTTTAATCCACTCAAAATCCTGCTACGTCTGTGCACTTAACACTTCCATTGTTAGCGTTCGGACATAATGCTTGGAATTTTGATCTGTCAATCCTTGACGAATTGTTAAACCCCTTCGTATTAAGTTCTTATCACTTGACACCAAGAACCCTCACTGAGTGATCGATACAAGTCAACACTCGCACTATGATCTGTACTCCCACTCCCACTATCTACCTGGTTAAACCTTCCTACAGTTAGGGTCATAACCAAAATCCCCTCTTGATTCCTCCATGAACGAGAGGTGCACTTTCAAATCGAGTGATCAAACCTTCCTACAGTTAGGATCGTCTCAAACCTCTCATCTGGTCAAACCTTCCTATAGTTAGGGCCACAACTAAAATCCCCTCTCGATTCCTCCATGAACGAGAGGTCCACTTTCAAATCAAGCGATCAAACCTTCCTACAAGTAGGATCGTCTTAAATCTCCCACTTGATCAAACCTTCCTACAGTTAGGACTACAACCAAAATCTCCTCTCGATTCCTTTCATAAATGAGAGGTCCACTTTCAAATCGAGCGATCAAATCTTCCTACAAGTAGGGTCATCTAAAACCTCCCACTTTGTCAAACCTTCCTACAGTTAGGACCAAAACCAAAATCTCCTCTCGATTTCTTTTATGAATGAGAGGTCCACTTTCAAATTGAGCGATCAAACCTTCCTACAGTTAGGGTCATCTCAAACCTCCCATTTGGTTAAACCTTCCTACAGTTAGAGCCAACACCACAATTCACTCTTGATAAACGAGAAACCCACCTTTAGTTCGGTAATCAAACCTTCCGACAGTTAGGATTATCCGAATCTTTTCGATTCTCGGAGTGGAGATCCCACTCTTAGTTTTACCTTCCCGGATTCTGAAAGTGGAGATCCCACTTTGAGTTTCCTTTAGCAATTGGAGATAGAATATAAAGTTTTTCCTCTTCAGCTTTGGGAGATAGAATATAAAATTCTTCCTCTCTCGCATCGGGTTCGTCTTTTCCCCAAGAGAAGACATAATATTTTAATATTATAACTCCCAAAATCCGTGCTTCATAAGCATAGAGAATTTTATCCCGAATCCTAAGTAGGGATAAGTCAACGCCTAACACGCGTTACCGGTTTAGTCTTTTACCTATTGAAGAAGACACCAAAATCCAAGTCTGGTGACTTTTATCCTGAAGCCAAAGTAGGGATAAGTCAACGTTTAATACGCGTTGCCGGTTAGTCTTTTGCTGTAAAAAGGACAAAAACCTATATATTCAACATTATGACAGGTTGTTATTCATAACGCTAAAATTTGCGCCTTACACACGTGGGGAACTTTATCTCGACTCCTAAATAGAGATAAGCCTAAGCCTAACATGCGTTGTCGGTTTAGTCTTTCACCGATTAAAGAAGACACCAGAATCCGAGTCTGAAGATTTTTATCCTAAATCCTAAGTAAGGATGAGTCAGCACCTAACATGCATTGCCGGGTAGTCTATTCCCGTAAGAAAGACGAAGTCTACATATTCAATATCGTAGCACTAAGAGAGTTAACTCTCTTAGCACAACGTTACATGCAGAACGGACTTAAACAATATGCATGTTAGTCCGACTCGAACGGTAGTCGGTAAAGGCACGTCAAATCCGTTGAAGGCTGAGGGTTTGCTTAAAATCCTAAGTCTACGTCTAACACACATCGCTGGGTAGTCTATTCCCGTGAGAAAGACGAAGTCTACGTATTCAATATCGTAGCTCTAAGAGAGTTAACTCTCTTAGAACAACGTTACATACGGAACGGACTTAAACAACCCGCATGCTAGCCCGACTCAAACGGTAGTCGGTAAAGGCTCATCAAACCCGTTGATGGCTGAGGGTTTGCCAAAAATCCTATAAGTGTGAGAGTCATTGACGCACTAGCTTCATTAGTTGGTCTCGTGGCTTGAGGATCGAACAACTTCAGGATAAGATCCATACATGCAGATGAATCAGCTTTAATAGTTGGTCCTACAGCCCCGACATTTGGGACCGCTATGTTCCAATACCTTAAGAGTTTAAACTGTATAAACTCCAGCAAACGTACGAGTATAAACTATGTAAACACCGATCAACGCATTACAGCTAAGGTTAATGCCAGTCAACGCGTTACAGTAAAAGTCGAGGCCGGTTAACGCATCGACGATTTCACAAAAATAAGGCTAAGGAAAAATTTTGGATTTAAGGATGATTCCAAGGAGTTCAATTGCGATTCAGATATGAATTCCCAACGAAGATAATCAGTTCAAAGTCAACTCAATGACATGAGCCAAAACCAACTCACCAATTTCGATTCAAGATTTCGACAATGGTCAGACGATAAACGTAGCGCCGGAAGAACTTCATATATTTAACAAAACACCGAATAGGCTGAAGGCTGAAGAAGTCAATAATTAAAGCCAGCTACAGGTCCTTTAACATCGACTGAAGGTGAGGCCTATCACATCCAAAGTATTTTAGACTTTTCTATAAAGGAATGAGGCTAAAACACTTTAGAGAGGGTATCTGTAGGTGTCTAAAAATGCCTATAGGTTCCCGTATGCAGCTCGAGACAAAGAGAAGACGATGAACGCCATTATCCAAGTCGAAGAGGATTATCCGAGTCAAAGAGGATCATCTGACACCGATAAGCGTATGAAGCGAATCGGCGAACCATTAATGATGTGGCGACGAACCACCGAAACAGCCAGTTCCAAGTGGCACATATGTTCATCGGCCACCGGGACGGCAAACCAAGCGTCCTGTGCGCTCACCGGCCATCTCTAATTGGCCTGCGCACTCATCAACCAGCTTCAAGCGGCCCGCATACCCACCAACCATCGTCAAGTGATCCGCGCGTTCATAAAATGCATGAAGTGAATCGGGGAAGCGTACAAATCAACGAAACGACGAAATACGCGTAACGATGGAACAAGTCAAAACCCGAAAAACTGAGAAAGCCCATGTGTCAAAAACTCAGCCAGGCCATGTGGCTCAGGCCATGGCTGAGCCACCAAATAGGTGCTCGGCGACCCACCAAACGATGGTTCGGCCAGTTTTGATCCGAAAACACGTTCTTTTCTGTTTTGACGGGTTTTCTCAGGATTTGTTCATTCCTGAGTGTCCCAACTGATTGGATAACATCCACAAACATGGTTATACAGTTATCAAACGAAGATAGGGCTGAATCTATCATTCTTATCTGAACTTTAGTCGTTATAATAAAAAGTCATCAGTTGATAACTGTATAACCACATTTGTGGATGATATCCAATCAGTTGGAACACTCAGGAACGAACAAATCCTGAGAAAATCCATCAAAATCGAAAAGAACGTGTTTTCGAATCAAAACTGGCCGAACTATCATTTGGTGGCTCAAGACTGAGCCACTAATTGGTGGCTCGACCGCGCGAGCCACTATTTGTTGGCTCGTCCGCCACATGGTCGAGCCACTTGGCCTGGCCGAGTCGTTTTGATGCGACTCAGCCGCCAGGGGCTTTCACGGTTTTTTGGGTTTTGACTTGTTCCATCGTTACGTATATTTCGTCGTTTCGTTGACTTGTACGCTTCCCCGATTCACTTCATGCATTTCATGAACACGTGGATCGTTTGACGGTGGCCGGTGGGCATGCGGGCCGCTTGAAGCTGGTTGATGTGTGTGTGGGCCAATTAGAGGTGGCCGGTGAGTGCACAGGATGCTTGGTTTGTCGTCCCGGTGGCCGATGAACGTACGGGCCACTTGGAACTGGCTGTTTCGGTGGTTCGTCTCCACGTCATCAATGGTTCGCCGATTCGCTTTATGCGCTTGTCAGGATCAGATAATCCTCTTTGACTCGGATAATCCTCTTCGACTTGGATAATGACGTTCATCGTCTTCTCTTTGTCTCGAGCTGCATACGTGAACCTATAGGTATTTTTAGACGCCTACAGTTGAAGAGTCGAATGTTCATGCTAAACCTTCAAGGTGGAGATGTTAAATGTTTGATGCTTGTACCAATGATCATGCTTGCTTATGACACTGGAGATTTGGGCATCTCAATTTTGGCAGTTTAAAGACATTGGCCAATAGAAGTATGATAAAAGGGTTGCCAATAATTGAACATCTCAAGCAACTCTATGATGAATGTCTAGTTGGGAAGCATCACCGAGCTACTTTCCCAAATAAGGCTTTGTTTCATGCATCGAAGCAGCTACAATTTGTACATACTGATGTGTGTGGGCTGATCACCGTGACATCAATCGGTGAGAATAAATACTTTTTTTACCTTCATCGATGATTTTTCTCGAAAGACTTGGGTATACTTCTTAAAGAACAAAGCTGAAGTGCTTTCTATGTTTAAGAAGTTCAAAACTAACATGGAAAAAGAGTGTGGCTTTTATCTTAAATCTATCAAATCAGATCGATGTGGAGAGTTCACTTCAAAGGAGTTTGAAGCATATTGTGAAGAATATAGAGTTAGATATTTTCTAACCGCTCCTTACACTCTATAACAAAACAACGTTGCTGAGAGGAAGAATCGCATCATGTTGAACATGGTGAGAAGTATGTTGAGTAGTAAGAAGGTGCCTAAAGCCTTTTAGGACGAAGTTGTTTGTTACGTCGTCTACTTCCTCAATAGGTGTTGAACACAGATTCTCAAAAATATTACTCCACAAGAATCATGGACTAGTTACAAACCGAATGTGAACCACTTCAAAGTGTTCAGTAGTATCGGCTATGCTTATGTTCTAGAACAGGAGAGGAGTAAGCTCGACAGTATTCCATATGTATTTATTGACTATAATTCAAGAACCAAGGGTTACAATATGTATGATTCCTACAGTAAGAAGTTTATTGTTAGTTGAGGTGTTCAATTCAATGAAGAGAAATCATAGGACTAGAGCAATGGGGAAATTTATAGTAGCCCGATTACTTTCACTAGTGAAGAGGCTGAGATTAGGGAAGATGCTCTAGCACATACTCCATCGACATCCAATCTATTATTACCGATAATATCATTACCAACCACACCTCAGTCGCTCCAATCGATGACTTCTTTAGCATCATCCACATCATCATCGAGCCTACAATTTCTAAAATTCAGGAGTTTGAGAGAGTTCTTTGAGGTAACTAAAAATCAAGATGATTTGACATTATTTTGCTTACTTGCTAATTGTGAGCCTTTAGACTTTGAAGAAGCAGTTCAAGATCCAAATTCGAGATCAACTATGGATGAAGAGATCAAGACTATCAAGACGAATGATACCTGGGAGCTTACAATACTTTCAGAAGGCAGGAAAGCACCTGAAGTCAAATGGATATTCAAAGAGAAGAAGAATGTAAAAGAAGAAGTTGAGAGGTACAAGGTTAGTTGCCAAAGGCTACAAGCAGAAAGCTGGAATTGACTATGATTAGGTATTCTCTCTAGTGGTTCATCTTGAAACTATAAGGCTAATTATTTCCTTAGCAGCTCAGAACAAATGGCTAATATATCAACTTGATGTGAAGTCTGCATATTTAAATGTTGTCTTGAAGAAAAGGTCTATGTGGATCAACCTCTTGGATACATCATGAAAGGAGAATAATCAAAGGTGTTGAAGTTGAAGTAAGCTCTTTATGGCTTGAAACAAGCTCCAAAATCTTAGAATAACTGACTTTTGAGCTCGCAATTTTTCTAGATGTCCTTATAAGAAATATGCCTTACATACTAAGGTAAATGAAGAATGAGATATTCTTATTTTATGCTTACATGTGGATGACTTAATCTTTGCAAGAAACAATCCACGCATGTTCAAGGAGTTCAAAAGCTCCATGGTTCGTGAGTTTGAGATGACAAATATCGGACTCATGTCTTATTACCTTAGCATCAAGGTGAAGCAATATCGAGACTCATGTCTTATTACCTTAGCAGGGATATGTAAAGACAATTCTTTATAAGTTTGATATGAAGGATAGCAATCCTGTCAGTACTCCTATTGGATGTGGAATCAAGTTATCCAAGAAAGATGGTGGAAGCAAACTTGGTACTTGTTGCAGATACATGGAAGACCTCGGTATATCAAAGGATAGCAATCCATGTATCTGCTCACGAGGTCTGACAGGAAGATCCGAGGTCTTCGTACTTGTTGGCAGCAAAGAGGATTCTCTGGTATATCAAAGGTAAAAGATTTTGGTTTGTTTTATTCAAGTTCTTATAAGTTTGAACTTGTTGCATAAACTGATAGCGATTGGGCGGAGATGTTGATGACCAAAAGAGTATAACTGGTTACACTTTCTTTATTGGTGACATTGCGTTTACTACGTCTTCAAAGAAGCAGCAGATGGTAACTCTTTTAACTTGTGAAGCTGAATATGTTGCTACATCATCGAGTGTCACTCATGCACTTTGGTTGAAAATTTTGTTCAAAGATCTTCAGTTTGAACAAGAAGAACCGACCAAAATCCGTGTTGATAATAAGTCGGCTATTGTACTTTTAAAAAATTTAGTGTTTCATGAAAGGAGCAAAAAAACATATCGATATATGATATCATTTTATCAGCGATCAAGTAAATACTAAGGAAGTTGAGCTCGAGTTTGTGAAATCACAAGATCAGGTGGTTGACATATTTACTAAGCCATTAAAACATGATGTATTTACTTTATTGCGAGGCAAACTCGAGGTGGCTGAAGAATCAAACTTAGTGGATAATATTGAAAATAAAGTTGATTAATTACCTTGAGAATTAGAAGGATTATTTAGTTATTTGAGGAGTCAAATGCATGAATATGTTAGATATATGAATGTTGTTGGAAAGTTTAAAAGTTTTTGTTAGGAAGTCTAAGAGTTATTGTACTAGTGTATGCGCGCGTGCGCGTGTGTTTTGTATAAGTTGAAAGATGCAAAGCAAAAAAAAAAAAAAATCAAACAATAATTTTATCCTCCTCCTAATCATTTATCCTAGGGAAAATATTCCTATAAGATACAGTCCATATTTTTGCCCCCCCCCCAAAAAAAAAAAAACAAAAAACAAAACAAAAAACCTACATCGTGTGTGTTCTGTGCATTTTTTTTGGCATCCATCTTTGAGTCTTAGGGAATCTTCTACAAAACATTGTGTCATGACCTACAATTCAGGCCTGTCAATGCCGGCCGGCCCGGCCCGAGAATCCGGGCCCGTGGGCGGGCAAACCCGGAGCCCGGACCCGGACCCGGGTACCCCGGCGTCCGGCCCAACCGGGCCGGGCTCCGGGTCGGCCCGGATTTTTTTCAATTTTTTTCTTTTCTTTTTTTTGATAAAAAATGCTAAAAATTAGTTTAATTTATTATATTTTTATATAATTATGTATTAGTATATACTTATAAATTATTATGTAATATATATTATATATACATAATATTATATATATTATATATACATATATTATATGTAAATATATATATATATTTATAATCTATAACTTGAGAAGAGAGAAAATCGCATAGTAGCCATTGCCCGTTGGGGCAATGAGAAGAAGTAGCCGTTGTAATATACTATACTTCTATATACTAGAGAGAGAGTATACACACACATATTATACATATATAAGAGAGAGTATACTTTATATAGAGGGAGTATACATATATAAGAGAGAGTATTACCTTTATAAGAGGGGAGTATACATATTATACTATATAAAATAAGAGAGTGTATACCTATATATATACTTATATAAGAGAGAGTATACATATATAAGAGAGAGTATATTATATATTACATATATACTAAAGAGAGAGGTATACACACACCACACACACACACATATTATACATATTATAAGAGAGAGTATACTTTATATATACATATATACTAAGAGGAGAGGAGTATATACATATACACACATATATGTATACATATATAAGAGCGTGATACTTATATATACTTATATAGAGAGACTAACATATATAAGAGAGAGTATACTTATATATATCATATATACTAAGAGAGAGAGTACACACACACACACACATATTATACATATATAGAGAGAGTATACTTATATATACATATATACTAAGAGAGAGAGTATATATATATACACACATATATGTATACATATATATGAGAGTGTATACCTATATATACTTATTAAGAGAGAGTATACATATATAGAGAAAGTATACTTATATATACATGTATAGTATAGAAAGAGTATAGATATACATACATACATACATTATACATATATAAGAGAGAGTATATACACACACACATATTATACATATATAGAAATATATTATATATACATAATATATATATATATATATATAATATATATATATATATTATATATATATATATATATATATATATATATATATATATATATATATATATATATATATATATATATATATATATATATATATATATATATTATACATATATAAAAATATATTATATATACATATATTATACATATATAATACATATAAAAAATAAAAAAAAATAAAAATACTATTCCGGCCGGCGCGGGCCCGGGCCGGGCACCAAAAAGGCGGACTTGGCCGGCCCGGGAGCCCGCGACTTGGCCCGGCATGGAGGCCCGGACTTGGCCCGGGTTTTCGGGCCGAGGCCGGCGCCGGGCGGGCCGGCGCCACGGGCCGGCGGGCTTTTTGGACATCCCTACCTACAATCTTGCAACTATCACACCATTTTGGTTTCAATTCATAAATCACCTTTTGCTTTATCATCACACCATTTGGGCCATGTATTGATATTTGATCTGGAAGTGAAGAGGGCATATATAATTCCTGTGCAGAGAATATTAGTAAACCATAGAATTACAATATGTACTTAGGTTGGTACGTCATACGTGTTGTAATAATTTGTAATAAAAATAGCCTTTTGGGATAAAAATAAGCTACACTACTTTTTTTTTTTTTTTGGGTCAATGAAAAGAATTTATTCATAAACCAAAGTAGTGAAATCTGTACACATCAAGAATCTCACTTGTTGTGAGATATCAAAAGAATTTATTCGCTTAACTCCTTTCCTGAAACCCCCTCCTCTTAGCTTAGTACAATACCAATCTAAAAGGAGTCTCCATTCGCTTAACTCCTTTCCTGAAACCCCCTCCTCTTAGCTTAGTACAATACCAATCTAAAAGGAGTCTCCAATTGCATGATTTCCATTTAAAGCTCCCCTCCTCTTAGCTTAGTACAATACCAATCTAAAAGGAGTCTCCAATTGCATGATTTCCATTTAAAGCTCAGCCATTCCATAATTCTGTTCCATACTGTACTAGAGAAAGAACATTCAAAAAATAGATGATCTCTTGTTTCCTGACCTGCACCCGAGCACAAGTAACATGCATTTTCATTGATTGTCCCTCTTCTCATCAGTCTGTCCTGAGTTAAAAGCCTGTTTTGGATTGTAAGCCAACATACAAAAGCATGCTTAGGATAGCACATATTATCCCACACTGTATTGTGCCATTGTACCTTCTGCGTAGAACTATATAATGCATAGTATAATGATGATAATAAGGTTTAACAGGTTGTCAACTCCTCCACAAAGAAGAATTGCTTTATCTCTTTGCTTGATCATTTGCTTCCACATCCATGAGTCACTCTTTCTGACAGTTACATGCCATATATCTCTTTGGTTTAAGTAATTTCCATGGACCCATTTGATCCAAAGGGATTCCTTATGCATATGTATACACCAAATATTCTTCAAAGTTGCTGCCAGGTTCCAAATTGTAGCTGAGAAAATACCCAGTCCTCCTTGTTTCTTACCCTGACAAACAATATGCCATGCCACTAAGGGGGGTTTCTGAGACAAATTTGTTCTCCTCCATAGGAAACTAACACTTACTTTTCATCCATCGTTGGTGAGGGCACGCCATCTCGCAGTGCTTATGGATGTAAAGTTTGGTAGTAAAGTAGTCAACCCGATTAAGAGCTAGATTAATTGCAAGTACTTGAATTCCTGCAGAATAGCTCGATTTATGATTGCAAAGCTCGTAAAGCTCCTTTATGACCGTACACGATACCTCAGGCATCAATCATGTTAGACTAGAAGGCAGGGAATATGTTTGCCTTAGGTGAAAATTAAGAAAATGGCACGTAAATAATAAATAAAACCTCACAGGTGCCATTTTCTCTAATATTCATAATGCAATTGTCCGTTTTAATCTTCCTTTCCCTATATATAAGAGGATAACAAACTGCAAACTTGTGTCTAGTGTCAAAAATTAAGAGAGGCATCCCTCTCGTTAGAAACATGATATATCTCTTTACATGTCTCCTCTCATTCTTTCGAAGCAAACCTCGTGTCATGAGATCAAAAACTCTCCCTCTTAATCCTGCCGAACTCTCCACCAAAGCCCTGGTGTTTGATGTGGAGGGGGGTCTTTTGAGATCTTCGTCTTCCTTTCCATACTTCATGCTTGTGGCCTTGGAAGAAGGAGGGCTCTTGAGGGGTCTTATCCTCTTGCTTTCTTATCCATTAGTTTGTTGTCTAAGTCAAGAGATGGGGATTAGGGTTATGGTGATGGTTTCCTTTTGTGGATTGAGTAAGAAAAGTTTTGCGGCAGGGAGAGTTGTTTTGCCGAAGTTTTTGTTGGAGGATGTAGGGTTGGAAGGGTTAGCGTTGATGAGGAGAGGAAAGAGGAGAGTTTGTGTGAGTAGGATGCCAAGAGTGATGGTGGAGTGGTTCTTGAAGGAGTATTTGGATGTGGAGGTGGTAGTTGGGAGAGAGCTGAAGGTGTTTTGCGGGTACTACACTGGTTTTTTGGAAGCGGGGGATATTGAGGCGGTGAAACAAGAGGTTGATGGTTATGTTGGCGTGTTGAACCTAACCACTAAGCCTTTTCATATGCCACTCTTCTTATATATACGTTGGATAATTTGCTTTATATATATATGTGTGTATACATTTACATATATACATTATATCATGAAATTAGTTTCAATAATAAGTTATATTTCTCATATTAGAAAGGATATTTTTTTTAAATCTTTTTGAAGGTATGTTGGGGTACCCTCAAGAAAGAAGGTGCGGCGGGCCTGAGAAGAGTACATTTGTTGGGTGTAGGTGGGGGGGTTGGGGATTTGGATTTGAGTAAATGGGATTTTAAATTATTAGGTATCCGTCACATTACACCTCCAAATCTTTGTTAATTACACCCTCAAGTTTTCATATTTCTAATGTGAAATGCCAAAATCATTAAGTTGTTTTGGAAAAAAAAACCTAAACCTAATGAGTTATTTTAAATAACAGTGCTCTCACATCTGTTAACTTGATTTAAATAAATCCTCATTTCAAACCAATATGAAGATTTAAGGTCTAATTTATAAATATAAAAATTTAAGCATTTAAAATAAAGTAACTAAGGTTGTACAGGTTGAATATGAAAAATTATTTTTTTTATAAATATAATGCACGTGCTTTGCACGTGGACATGCTATTTTTCGTTTTGAATTCTTTTTCTTTGAGTGCAAAATTGTGAAGTGACTATAGTAATAATATAAATTCTTTTATTGATACATAAAGTTATGTATAAAGATATGTGTGAGTATTTTTTATATTTTAGACACTTATTATAATTTAATCATAATTTGTTTAGATATTTATAACAAACTAAATAATTATTTAATACTATAATATAAAATTATAAATACTTTTAACTATAACATAGAATAATTATAATAAATTATATACTATTTATAACTATTTTTATTTCTAATATTTATATATAGCATAATTATAATACTATTATTCACTATAATGTATTAAATAATAGTGAAATTCATAGTTAGGTTATAATATTAAATAATTATATTATTTTACTATTAAATATTTACTCAATTTTACCGTATTATTTATTCAATAATATACTTTTTAAAGAATGTTTAATAATGTATTATTTTATTTACAATAGTATTTTATTATAATTTATAAATAGGCTTTTAACATTTTAATAATATATTATTTAATAAAAAATTTATAGTCATTTTATAAAATATTTTATTACATTGATTATTTTATACTATTTTATTATGATTAAAAAATATTTATATAAATTACACTATATTTTATAAATTTTCTTATCATTATGAAAGTATTTATATTAATTACAGTTTAGTGAATGCCTAAATATACGGGAAAGTGAGGAGGTCTATAATTAATGCGATGTTTTGGATAATTAGTTAAAGTTTAATTACAATTAATATTATAATTGTAAGTTATCAAATTTTGAGAGAGCAAAAATGAAAATCAAAAGTTTTGACATGAGTATTCTCTTTCGTAAGTAGCATAGATATTACATGCATGTATACTAAAGTAATTTGAATTATTTGAGGGACTTATTTATATATGAAATATTTAAGAGGGACTAATATCGGAAGAAAGAAAAAAGCCTGCTAAATGATATGGACAATAAAATATTAGCTGCGGATGTATGTCAATTACATTTGGTAACGCTATTAATTACAATCCATAAGACTGTAATTCCAAGGTTTGTTCCAAACAATATATGCTTGATATCTACTGAATGCGACTGAAATCAAAGTACTAACATGGTTGTTAGACTTGTTAATTAATAGGAAACAAAAATGTGGAAGGAGCAGCATGTTCATGTTAGAATGTCAGACAATAACCCTAAACCATCCCACAATTTTGGAGTTTTGGTGTTATGATTAGGGACTAAAGATGGTATATATCAAGCAACTCAAATTCAAATTTTACATGCCACGAATTTAAAGTGGTTTCTCTAAAAATTAACATCATTGTGTGAGTCCAGTTTTCGGCTCATAAAAAGGACGATCAACCTACGGGCACATTGCTAGAATATAGAATTATAATTCTCAACTCTCACCGCAACTTTAAAGTTTTGATCTAATAGTTAGAAAAGGACTTGGGGATCATGTAGGCAACACCCACGATAGCTATAATTGCCATCTACCTGTACTGTACTCGCACTTAATATGATCTTCCTACATTTTCTCCCCCATTTGTCACAAGCATCTCTCATTGTTTTTGTCAAGAACTAACAAACTTTTACTATCTCTTGGTCCAGGAACTTTACATTGTAAGTGAAGCAGAAAAACGAAGGTGGCACCCTTTGCCCAGGGAAAAATACCCCAAACCCCTCATCTTTCACGATGGCAGGATCGCATTCAGACCCAACCCCATCAACACGACCGCAATGTTCATGTGGCTTCCTCTTGGGCTCACCCTAGCCATCTCCAGGCTAATCATAGGCCTCACTCTCCCGTACAATATCTCCACCCCTCTCTTAGCATCAACCTCCATGAAATGGAGGCTCAAGGGAACCATCCCACATTCTCTCCTCTCCAAAGCCCACCTCCTGGTTTGTAACCACCGGACCCTCCTCGACCCCGTCTACATCAACGTCGCCCTTAACAAACCGGTGTCCACCGTCACCTACAGCTTGAGCAGAGTCTCCGAGATCCTATCGCCGATCAAGACGGTCAGGCTGACGAGGAAACGTGATGTTGATCGTGTTGCGATGGAGGGAATGCTGAGCTACGGACACAACCTCGTGGTGTGCCCGGAGGGGACTACTTGTAGGGAGCCGTATCTTCTCCGATTCAGCCCTCTTTTCACGGAGTTGGCCGATGAGATCGTGGCCGTGGCCGTGGATGTTAGGGTGAGCATGTTCTACGCTACGACTGCCGGAGGATTCAAGGGGTTTGATGCGTTGTTCTACTTGCTCAACCCGAGTATGTGCTATGAGGTTGAGTTTCTTGAGACGGTTGATACAGGTTGCGTTAGGAGAGGGGAGGTGAGCAGCACTGATATGGCTAATGTGGTCCAAGGAGTGATTGGGAGAGCTTTGGGGTTTGAGTGCACCAAATTGACACGGAGGGATAAGTACATGGTGCTTGCAGGGAACGACGTGATTGTTGAGACAAATGAGAAGAAAACTAAGGGGTAAAGAAAAGTACGAAATGGGATTACGTATACGCATATAGTTCGGGTAGTGAAAAAAATTGCATTGCACGACGTTTTGTTTCAACTGTAATTTTATTGTGCTTATAATTTCTTGAATATTTACATAACAAACGTCGACTATACAATAGATATCGATATATATTCTGCACATACTGTTTTGGTTTATATTGGACTTCTTGCAATATAAAAACTAAATATAGCCTATGTTGTTTAATTAGGAGTAATGATTTTATCAAAACACCCTCAGAAATGGGTGAACTATACCATTCACGGGTGGTTAAAGAGTTATCCTATTAACGGTGTAAATCACACCACTCTTATATGAATGGTTCTGATAGAATCCCTACTCGCTGTTTAGCAGTTTGCACTAGATCATAGCAAAAATTGGACTCTAGTGACACAAATTTAAGAGCCAAACTGGACAAAATGAAAATGACCCAACAGGAGGACAAACTCGATTTGACACGAGAAGACCAACCTAAATGTTGTGCGCGCTGTAGGCGTCAAAAATTGCTTATGAGATCCTGCACGCAGCTCGAAACGAAGAGTGGACGCGTCAAGAAGGATTATCCAATTGGCCGATGCGCACGTCAGTCAACGCACGCACATCAATCAGCTCGCGCGCGTCGGTCAACTCAAAGTGACCGAACGCGCTCGTCAGTCAGCTCGCGCGCATAGGTCAGCTCGCGCGCGTCGGTCAGCCTGCGCACGTCAGTCAACACGTGTACGTCAATCAGCTCACGCACGTCAATCAGCCCCAAGTGACCGACGCGTTCGTCGGTCAGTCCCTCAGCGAAGCGTACAAGCCAACGAGACGACCAAATACGCAAAACGATGGAGAATACAAGTCCAGGAAATTCAAAAAACACCGAAAAGCGAAAAGAGAGCGAAAAAGCCTCGGAACCCGCGCCCACGCGGGTCACCAGTGACTGTCGCGCAGTTTCGACCCCCAAACACGTTTTCGACGGTTTTTAAAAGGTTTTCACAGGATTTATCTATTCCAGGGGTTCCCAACTGACTTGATATCATCCACAAACGTGGTTAGGCCGTTACTGACTGAAGATAAGGCCAAATTGCTCATTCTCATCCAAATACCCGCATCTGAGGCCTATAAATATAAGCCTAAGGCTTCCATTCTACAGATCAAAAATTTTATCAAGAGAGAGAGATGCTGCTGGATTGAGGAGTCAAGGAGCACGAAATTTTAGCGAAGGTCAATCAGATCCTGACGAACTTCAGTATAAAGAGGAAGGCTTTCGAATGATCTGCACCCGTATTCCCCCGTCTGTTCCTTGAGATTAGGTTTAGTCTTTGTAGGCGTATAAAATTGCTTATAGGTCCCTTAGTACAGCTCGGCACAAACCGACGAACCAACGAGGCGACGAGGTTGACGAATCGCACGCAAGCATCGGAATACATCCATTCGCGTGTGGAATCAAGCCAAGGGTTCGAAGAGTCAACGAGTCATCCAACCAAGGGCAGACTCGGACGAATCACGATCGAATCAAGATCAGTTTCGGACTCGAACTCAGAAGTAGATTTACTACCAAATCAGGAATCGGATTTACTACCAAATCAGATCAACAAATCAGAGTCTAAGTCAACCGAATCACGGACTGAACCGAAAACACAAAACAACGAAACCCAACGCCTAAGGGGGGCTCGGCCAAGGCCGAGCCACCCATGGGTGGCTCGGCCAAGAGCCGAGCCACCCATGGGTGGCTCGGCCCAGTGTCGGCCACCCATAGGTGGCCGACCCAGATCTGTGCGCGGGCACAGTTCAGAGAGCCTATAAATAGGCCCCCTTGGTTCATTTTTCAAAGGTTGGAACTTTGAGAGCCGAAACTCTGCCAAATTGAGAATCGAGCTTGGAGTTTTGAAGACTTGAGGACTTGAACATTCAGATCTGGTTCTCGGCGAGCGTCCACGTCACAAAAGGCAGGAGTTCGAGAGAGAGAGGGATCAGATTTGAGATCTACACGAGATCATACTCCGGATCAAAGCTTGGCCTTTGATCCCGAGAACTAAGGGCGATTATTTCCTTGGTGAATTAATCCCCCCGGCTATTATTTCCTTCGCGAAATAATACCCGTCAAATTGTGTAGATCCGACCGGATCTAGATCGCGCTGTGGTCCACGGATTAACCCCGGCGTTGGCAAAGAACCCACACAAGCGAGCGACCGCAAAACAGGAGCTCGTGATTCGTTCGAAAGGAAAGTTGTAATCTTTTTCTTTTTCTTTGATTTCGTTGTAACCGGATCTAAAAAAGACCGGATCTTTTGTAACCAAAAAGCAATTACTTGAGATAACAATGAATTCAATGAAGGCAATTTTCACCGCGAACAATCTGGCGACCACAGTGGGAGCCACATATCTCGCTGCCGAGATCGTCACGTCACAGCCGCGGATCTCAATCCCGGTCGAGGAGGAGGTCGAGTATGAATTCGACCAGGCCAAGTTCGAGGAGTACCTCTCATCCTCGTCCGGATCTACCTCCCCCCGCAAGTCCAAGAAGTTCTCCTCCAGGAGAAAAGCTCGTTGGTTTGAAGAAGTCAACGAAGATCTCGCCCCGTTTGATGCCAAAGTCGCATCGGGTGAGATTCCTCCAATTCCCAACCAGGTCGGATCTGCTCTGGCCAACCCTTCTGCCGCAGGGGGCGTGGTGACTCTCTCGAGAGAGCCCGCCAAAGGCAACGTCAACGCCTTGCGAAACAATTCGCAAAGGCCATGGAGTCTGTTGACGGGATCCGCTACAATGCGGATCTGAAGAACAAAAGAGGAAAAAAGCCTCAACAATCAATGAATGGTGGTTCCTCCATGCCGTCAACAATGGAATGGGTCCGTGTCAAACGGAACCGATCAACGCTGGAGGAGCGCATTCGCAAGTGCCGCGCACTATCAGCGCAGGCACGGGCTCAAGTTGAAGAAGCCCGTAGGAAGTTGCAGAAAGAGGTGGCCAAGAAGCCGCCATCAACCAGCAAAGTTTGGAGGCCGAAGTCTGAAGCGGCGGTTCAAACCAAAGAGCGTCAACTGCAGCCGTCGAAAGTTCAACTTCCGGCGAATCAATCCAAACCGCCGATGATTTCCACAACTGCTCCGGGAGATCCCGCAGGACCATCCCAGAAAAGGAAGTCAGTCTTGGAGCGCCTCGGTCCAATTCCCGATGAAAAAGGCAAAGTTCCAGTTCAGGAACGTTTGAGCCCGCTGAAGAAGCCCCGAACGACTCAACACGCTAGGGGTCGCCGTCACCTCCAACGTGACAAGGAGCTCAAGGCAATTGTACGCACTAATTTGCGCATCGAAGTCCAAGAGCCCGCTAAGAACTCACGCCCAAAAAGGCATGTCTCGAGGCGCGTGACTCTTGAGAGCCCAAAGAAGGCAGTTCACTCACAGAAGGAAACGTTATCGTCTGATGATGATTGCGTTATACCTGAGAAATTGTGCCAACACACGATAGGTTGCTCCGACTTTCAAACGGAAGAGCTGTACTATCGTGCTGGGGGTACGAGCAAAGCCAGAAAGAGAAGTCCTCGAAGGCTAGAAACTCAGTGCCCTTGTTCAAGGCTCATTCGGGCGGTACTGTCTGAGTGCAACTGCATCAAGGCAGTCCCCGAGAGAATTTCAGTGTTCGAAAGGCTTAGTACCGAAACGCCAAAACCAAGGCCTAGGCGCTTCCGACAAAGAAGAAGGGTAATTGAAGACGGAGAATTTCCGAGGGTCACCACCAATATGACCAGCAAAAGGGCATCGACAAGGGATAATCCCGAGTCAATTCCGCCGGTACCCCAGTATCTAACTCGTCTGAAGTCTGGAGCCATCATACGAACAACCTATGGTAGGGTTCGAACAAGACTCCCTTCAGAAGATGAAGAATCTGATGCCGGCTCTGCAGTCGCATCAGATAATACGGTATCCAGCGAGGGACAACCCCGCGAGTCACTTATGATAAGTGCGGAGCAAGTGGCCAAAATGCTTGAAGACGCTTTAGCTAAGCAATAGGAAACCTTCAGGTTCGAAATGCAGATGGCCATGCAAAACATGAGAGAGATGCATGACCAACAAATCTAGGCATTGACAAACCAGCAAGGCGAGCCAAGTCGTCGTAACCCGGTTAATCTGGAAGATGAGGACACAAATGCGAATGAGACGCATAACACCAATAATCCTCCCGTCAATGCAGGGGGTGGTAATGAGAATGCTAACGAAAACACAGGTGAAAACTTGAAGATTAAAAATCTCGAGAGCAAAATCAATACGTTGATTTCCGCTCAAGAGATGAATAAAACAGACATTCCTTGTCCATACCCAAGAGAGTGGGAATCAATCCCATATCCGGCGAAGTTCAACCTAATTAACTTCACGCCGTTTAATGGGATGGGTTCCCCCACTCAACATTTGATTTACTTCAAATCACACCTAGGGGTTATCTCTGGTAATGAGCCTCTGATGGTACGGTCCTTCGTTGGCACTCTTCGTGGAGCCGCTTTCGATTGGTATCGTCGCCTCAAGCCAGGAAACATAAATAGCTGGGACGACATGGAGACCAAATTCCTCGCCAACTTCTTCGACGACGACACAGAGATATCCATCGGATCGTTGCTAGACGAGAAGCAGAAAGACGGGGAATTGGTGGACACCTTCGTCAAAAGGTTTCGGAACAAGGCGATGAACTGTCGGGACCCGATCACCGAGGAATTCATCTTCCAGACTTGCCACAACAACCTCGCGCTGGACGTGTTGAAAGCAATGGGGACAGCACCGTCCAAGACATGGAAGGATCTGAAGGTCTGAGGAGAGCAGGCCGAGCGGTTCCTCAGAAGGAAGAAGGCAGAAAGAGGCCAACAGGTGAATAGTGCTCCGCAACAAAATTTCGTCCCACGGGGAAAAGGTAAGGCACATGCTAATACAGTTGATGCTAATCAAACTTTTCAATTGCAACCTCAGCAACAGCCGCAGCAACAAGCACCACCACAAGCTCGGGGGCAATGACAACAACGGCCTCAGAAGCAGAAATCCTCGGAGCCAAGGTTTCCTAAAGTATACTCCTTCAAGGATGACGAAGTTCCCGGCATCTTTAAGTACCTGTTGGAGAATAACAAAATCCAGCTGCCGGCGATTGTGGATCAAGAAGGGGCTAACAAAGTGACGGATCCGAAGTATTACGCATACCATAGAGCGGTCCATCACCCTACCAAGTCGTGCTACCACATCAAGGACAAGATCCAGGCGCTAATTGATGTAGGCGTCATAACACCAAAGCCGTCCAAGAATGTTGGAGCAAACGCGATTTCAATCAGCTTTGGATCGGTGCCCACAACATGGTTCAAACCGGAGCGCATCACCAAAGTAGGAATGAAGACAGTGAACGATGACCCACATGGACAGCGCCAAAAAGGACTCGTGCCACATACAGCCCCAAACAGCGAAATCCTCTGGGTTCACCCGATCCAGGCGCTAATTGATGTAGGCGTCATAACACCAAAGCCGTCCAAGAATGTTGGAGCAAACGCGATTTCAATCAGCTTTGGATCGGTGCCCACAACATGGTTCAAACCGGAGCGCATCACCAAAGTAGGAATGAAGACAGTAAACGACGACCCGCATGGATAGCGCCAAAAAAGACTTGTGCCACATACAGCCCCAAACGGCGAAATCCTCTGGGTTCACCCCGACCTGATTGAAGATGAACAGTGGGCGACTTCCTCGAGAAGAAAGGGCAAAGGCAAGTCCTGCGGTTGTCCAAGGAAACCAGGGAGGCCTTGCAAGAAGCTTTGGCCAATTCAGAGGTGTTTCTGACTCAAATCAAGCCGGTGCCTGAACAACCAGAACCGCTGAGTCAACAGTGTAACATAGCGACTAAAAACCTTTCCTGCATTACTTTCACCAAAGAGGACATGCAGACAAAGAATTCGAATCACGATCGACCGCTATACTTCATCGGGTACATCGGCTCCAGCAAAGTCAACCGAATCCAAGTGGATCCGGGTTCTGCTGTGAGTATTATGTTGCTTCGCTTGATGCATTTCCTCGGTATTCCAGTTAGCAAGTTGGCATCCACGGGCACTGTTATCTACGGATTCAACACTAGCGGGTCAAGACCTTTGGGTAAAATCCGGGTAAAGTGTCAAATGGGAGATTTGAAGACAGAAGTCACATGTTATGTGATCGATGCCGAAACTTCATATAACTTACTATTGGGTCGGCCTTGGATCCATAGTAATGTTATAATTCCCTCCACACTCCATCAGTGTTTAAAGTATGTCGACACTGATAATAAGGTTAGGACGGTGGTCGCGGATAAGCAACCATTCAAAGGGTATGAGAATTATTTCACTGATTCTCTCCTTTATGGTAACGAATCCGATACTGAATCATCGGCCCA
The DNA here is from genome assembly GCF_001876935.1 of Asparagus officinalis. NCBI lineage: Eukaryota > Viridiplantae > Streptophyta > Magnoliopsida > Asparagales > Asparagaceae > Asparagus > Asparagus officinalis. The sequence goes on from NC_033800.1 coordinate 37,869,131, forward strand.
TGGCACGGACAGCGGAGAAGAAGCTGATACCGAAGCTGGATTTGATTACAATGGAGGTTATGTTTTAAACGACATTGTACCCTTTGCAATCAACCTTAACGATGAACAAACGTCAGAGGGCAGTTGTAACTGACAACTTACCGATAATGAAATAAATAACGATTTAGAGTACTCCCTGTCTCTTGATGATGTGATAAAAGAATTGTACGATAATCCTGATTTGTATATGCTGCTTCGATCGTCCTATATAACAAAGGAACGCCTCCAGCATTCTTTCAGAACAACCATGGTCGTCCCGAACAAAATAAGAGGCGCAAAAGAAGTGATTTACGGTAAAGGAAAAAGCTCCCCATTACCAGATCATTTCTTAAGCGAAAATGAGGATGATGACAAACCTGGTCGGCATTTATCTAAGTATAGTCCAGAAGCGCGCAAGCTCATGGAAAAACAGGGGTATGATTTCACACTCGGAGAAGGTCTATACTTCGATCGAGGTCCTCGTGTTCCAGCCAAAGCGGCATATGTACCAAAGGGGAGACCCGATGATTATTATAAATACGGACGAGGGTTAGGGTATGAATCTTCTTCAGAAGATGAATGCTGCTGGTTAATTAATGACCAATCATCTAAGCAATACAAAAATGGAAATTCGCCAGATTCCTCGGAATGGGATTCCGATACCAGTCTGGGGGAAGCTTTCAAAGCCCTAATGGCGAACATGGCTACAGCTGATCCGTCCACAATGGAAGACGACGATCAAATGCCAACGTGGGAAGACCCGTGGGTTCATCACCTGAACATGCAGTATGGTGATAGGTTCGAACAGAGGGAACCCCCCACTGAAGATAAAATAGTCCAAATTAACATGGGTGACGAGGCCAACCCAAAACCTATATTCATCAGTGATAGTCTTCCCCCAAATGAGAAGGAGGAGTTAATTGCTCTCATCAGGGAGTATATTGACGTCTTTGCTTGGAACTATGAAGATATGCCAGGGCTCGACCCCAATGTGGCCATGCACCGCCTCGATATCAAGCTGGATGCCAAACCTGTCAAGCAGCAACAAAGACGGTTTCGTCCGCAGATTATGGAAGCCATTGAGGCAGAGGTTAAGAAATTGATCGAATCAGGATTTATCCGAGAGGAACAACATCCAGATTGGCTAGCCAATATCGTTCCAGTCATGAAGAAGAACGGTAAAATCAGGATTTGCATTGATTTCAGGGACCTGAATACGACATGTCCAAAAGACGACTTTCCTCTCCCGATCACGGATGTCATTATCGACAATACATGCGGATTTGAGAGAATGTCTTTTATGGATGGTTTTTCAGGATATAACCAAATCAAGATGCACCCAGATGACGAGAAGCATACAGCGTTCAGAACGCCCCTCGGTGTCTTTTGCTACACCGTGATGCCTTTCGGTCTAAAGAACGCAGGCGCCACATACCAACGAGCAATGACTAAGATTTTCCAAGAACATCTCAGGAAAACAGTCGAGTGCTACGTGGATGACTTGGTTGTAAAAAGCCGTAATAAAGAAGACCACATCAAGGACTTGAAGACGATGTTCGATCTCATGCGAAGCCATCAATTAAAGATGAACCCTACTAAATCCTTCCTGGGAATGTCTAGCGGAAAATTTCTTGGATTCGTCGTCACCACTAAAGGTATACATATCGATCCTGACAAAGTGAAGGCGATACACGAACTGCAACCTCCTAGAAATCTGAGAGAGCTCAGAGGATTGCAAGGGCGGCTAGCTTACATCCGGCGGTTCATCTCAAACCTTTCTGGGAAGTGCCAACCATTTTCTAAGCTAAACAAGAAAGGGGTGTCATTCATCTGGGACGACGCCTGCCAATAAGCATTCGAAGATATCAAAACGTATCTGGTGAATCCTCCTGTTCTCGTTGCACCGAAATCGGGTAAACCGTTCTTGATTTACATCAAGGCGATGAACCACTCGATAAGTGCTTTACTAGCACAAGACGACGATAACGGTCACGAACAGGCAGTTTATTACCTAAGTCGGACCTTGATAGGCGCCGAGTCTCGATATCTGATGATTGAGAAAGAATGCCTCGCATTGGTATTCGCGATGCAAAAGATGCGGCATTACTTGGTTGGACAGACGATTTATGTCATTTCCAATGTTAATCCTGTACGGGTGTTTATGACGCAACCAGCCTCTATGAATTGGCGGTTAGCGAAATGGGCTCTTCTCTTGTCTCAATTTGATTTGCACTTCAAACAACAGAAGTCGATCAAAAGACAAGCGATTTGTGATCTTCTGGCGGCAAACCCGACCACAGATACGGCAGAAGTATACGATGACTTGCCGGATGAAACCTACGAGGTTAACATGACATTGCACCAACAAGTATGGCAATTATATTTTGATGGTGCTTCGAGGGCAGTTAATAGGGTAATAACCCCGGGAGGTTCTACAGTTTCCTCCGGGGTTGGGGTTGTCCTAATCTCCCCGGGGAAGCATGTGATGCCTCGAGCTTATTCGTTGACTAGTCCGTGCTCCAATAACGTAGCCGAATACAACGCGCTTCTCATTGGACTCAGTTTCGCTAAGGAGCTGAGGGTCGAATATCTCGAAGCCTACGGGGATTCTCAATTGATAGTCAACCAAGTCCGCGGAGAGTATGAAGTCAGGAACCAAGACCTGATCCCGTACCACCAGGAGGCCATCAAAATGGCAGAATCTTTTAAAGAATTCTTCATTGAATATATCCCCCGTCTCCAGAACGCTTATGCGGATGCACTAGCAGCACTAGCGGTATCACTTGCGCAGCCTCCCGAAACTGAACTATTAGTCACAGTAAGGACGCATCAGCTCTGCATACCCATATACGATATGGATATTGAAGAAGAAGATGACGGAAACATTAACGCCAAGGAGGTGAATTCAACTCAAATTGGGTCTGAGTCCCGAGATTGGCGTTTTCCCATCATTGACTACGTCCAGTATGGTATTTTACCAGAGGACATAAAAGAAAGGGAATCAATCCGTCGAAGAGCACCAAGGTTCTTCGATAATACCGAAACCCATACGTTATACCGTAGAGGGTATGATGGTTTGTTACTCCGGTGTCTTTCGAACAAAGAAGCAGAAGAAGTTCTTAAGGAAGCACACGAAGGAGAATGTGATGCGCATCAACCTGGTCCCAAACTGTATGATCGCATCAGGAGAATGGGATATTTTTGGCCAACAATGGTTCGTGACGCAATCGAATACGCTCGAGAGTGTCATGCTTGTCAAATACATGCAAATTACATGCATCAACCGTCAGAGCAGTTGCACACGTCGTCCACGTCTTGGCCGTTCGAGACATGGGGTATGGACATTGTCGGTCCTATTTTTCCCCCTTCAGTCAAAGGCGATCGATTCATCCTCGCAATCACAGATTACTTTTTAAAGTGGGCTGAAGCAATTCCGCTTAGAGAAGTAAAGACGAACAACGTCATCAATTTCATCAAGCATTATGTCATATACCGACACGGCGTGCCAAGACGGATCATTCATGACAACGGTCCACAGTTCATAAGCAACGCCTTCGTCAGGTTTTGTGACAAGTTCAAAATTAAAGATATTTCGTCAACAGCTTACTGTCCCGCTGCGAATGGATTAGCTGAGGCGTTCAACAAGACGATCATTAAGATCCTGTTAAAGCTCGTGAAGACCAATAAACGAGACTGAGACGATAAACTCGGTGAAGCACTCTGGGCTTATCGCACTACCATACGCACACCTACAGGGGCCACCCCGTATTCGTTGGTATACGGATGTGAAGCTGTGCTACCATTGGAGATTCAAATCCCATCCCTTCGGATCGCTCTCGCAACCGAGATGACGACAGAAGAACACCATCAAAAACGTCTCGAAGAACTCGAGAGGTTGGATGAAAAGCTTTGAGGCTCAACAACACATCGAGTTTTATCAAGCCAGAATATCTAGGGCTTTTAACAAAAGAGTCCGATAGAGAAGCTTCAAAGAAGGAGATCTGGTCCTCGCTGCTCGCCGACCGATAATCCTCAACTCCAAGAAGAAAGGTAAATTCGAACCCAAGTGGGAAGGACCGTTTGTGATAGACACAGTCTACTCAAACGGCGCATATCGCCTGATTACTCAAGAGGGCACCAGACAATTAATGCCAATAAATGGTAAGTTCCTGAAAAAGTACTATCCCTAGTACATTCAGGATAACTCATTTACCGGGAAGTTCCTTGAAGAATATTACACTTAATATTCTAGAGGATAACCCAAAATCTTTTTCACCACCAAAATCCCTCACTGATCAATTTCAATTGACAGTGGGTCCACTAAAAATGTCTTTCTGGCCCTCTTGACTCTTTCCATGAACAAGAGGTCCACTTTCATTTCGGAGTCCCCTTTCGATAAACGAAAGAACTCCCTTCTTTTTCTCTTTGGTTAAGCCCTCTTATGGCTATAACCGAAGTTGAAGTTTCACTTCGATAAACGAAAAGCTCATCTTCAGTTTAGATAACCAATCCTATAAAAGGCAAGTTTATCTAGATTTTCCAGATTCTCGGAGTGGAGATCCCACACCTAGTTTCTTTTGCACTGGAAATAGAATATAAAATTCTTCCTTTCCAGAATCAAGGAATAAAATATAAAATTCTTCCTTCCTTGTATTCGGGTTTGCCTTCACCCTAAAAGAAGACCGGGAAATAGAATATAAAATTCTTCCTTTCCTGCACTGATCTTTTCCAAAATTTGTCAATCTAGGATTCATCCTAGGAAGTTTATCCCGAATCCTAAGCAGGGATAAGTCTGTGCCTAACACGCGCTGCCGGTTTAGTCTTTTTTCGTAGAAAAAGACACCAGAGTTTGATTCTGGGGTATTCTATCCTGAAACCTAAGCAAGGATAAGTCTGCGCTTAACCCGCGCTGCCGGTTAGTTCTTAACCGTCAAAAAGAACACCCGTTCACATATTCAACATTGTGGCAGGTTGTTATTAATAACACCATAATCCATGCCTTACATGCATGGGGAATTTCATCCTGAATCCTAAGAAAGGATATGCCGACGCCTAACACGCGTCGCCAGTTTAGTCTTTCTCCAAAGAAAAAGACACCAGAGTTCGATTCTGGGGAATTTTATCCCGAAGCTTAAGTAGGGATAAGTCAACGTCTAAAACACGTTGCTGGGTAGCTTATTCCCATAACAATGGCGAAGTCTACATATTCGAAGTTGTAGCATCAAGTCTAAGGGAGTTCATTCCTTTAGCACAACGTCACATGCGGAACGGATTTAGACAATCCGCATGCTAGTCCGACTCAAACGGTAGTCGGTAAAGGCTAATCAAACCCGTTAAAGGCTGGGGGTTAGCCAAAAATCCTAAAGTCAACACCTAACACGTGTCGCCGGGTAGCCTATTCCCGTAACAAATGGTAAAGTCTATGTATTCAACATCATAGCACGAAAGTCTAAGAGAATTCACTCTCTTAGCACAACGTTACATGCGGAACGGATTTAGACAATCCGCATGCTAGCCCGACTCAAACGGTAGTCGGTAAAGGCTAATCAAATCCGTTGATGGCTGAGGGTTTGCCAAAAATCCTAAAAGTATTATGGTCAATCATTTCAAACGGAATGAGGAATCATAATAAACATAAAGATAAAAGAAACCAGTTCCACTAAAAGGATCAAAAGTCAAAACATTCAGCAAATAAAATCAAACCAAGTGCAGATACAAAGAGACATCTCAAATCAGATCTAACAAACTGAAGGAAGCAAGCGTAGCCTTAACAGCGGCAAGTTTCTCGGCGTGTTCCACTCGAACCCTCTCCTCTTCTTCCTTCTGAAGCTTGGTATAAGCAAGAACGGCGGCAGCGTTGGCAGTTACGTCTTCTCGGCGCAACGCGTGAAGAACCTCCAGCTCTCCTCTATAAACATTTTGAACCCTGGCGCTCTCGAGCTCAAAATCTTTTAGAGTCCTCTCCCCTTGGACGGTCCTGACCCCCGTCCTATCAGCAATGTCGTTATAAGCATCCATCTTACTCTGCAGACGACGTTGCCGTTCGTACAAGTTCGTGAATTTATCTTAGGATCAAGGAATGGCTTAAACTGATGAAGAAAAAATCCACCGTGGAAGAGCTTGCCAATCATAGCATTCACGAAGGAGAAGAAAGAGTGGACTTCTATGCAAATGATGATCTTCTCAGGGTCATCGTCTGATAATAACTCCCTAACAAGGACATGAAGCCGAGAAGAAAGCCCTACAAAAAAAAAGGACTGTCAAAATCCTTAAAAGAGGAAATAAATGACATTTCTCAGTTGCCCAATCTATACCTTCTTCCCCTTGAGTCACTAGGGGTGGTGGAGGTGTAACGGCTGGGGGTGTATCAACTGGTGTAGTTGGTCCCACAGCCGGCTCAACAGGATCAGTCTCGACAAAAGCTCCTGTCAAATACAAAATAGAATTTTCAGATGCATCACATTATAGTTGCAGTAGTCAGAAATTGGCTAATCCTATAATTAACTTGAGAAGAGCTACGTACCTTCAGAAAAACCATCCTCGGGATTCTTAGGGAGCGTAGACTCAGGAAATACATCTCCAGGCAACTGGTCATCAATTTGAGGAGAGCCATACATAAAGTGGAGCATAGGAGTATCCACAAGCAAGCCTTCCTCGTCAAAATCATCAGTCGAGAAATCTGACACAAGAGAATATAAGTACGAAAGGAGAATAAAGAGACTACGACCAATAGAAATGAGTTACCTCTTATGGGTGCGTCAGCCTCTCTATTCCCAAGATCCACGTTTGCCTCCTGCGAATTATCTAAAAGAGCAAGAAGCAAAGAGACAATTAGGGAATGCACAAAGTCCAAATCATTCAACTCCTTTGTGTATTGTTAATGGTAGATGTACCTAGATTCATCGAACCGGGTCCTACATTGACGGTCTCCCTAATATCACCAGCTTCTGCAGGCATTTCTACCTGGTGCGGTGAGTCGGGCTCACCAGAAGACGTAAAATCATGAAAAACAGGATCAGGACTCATCTCTCTCTCCCCATGCTCTCCTATATAGAGATGGAAAAGCATGAGTCAAAGTTCTGAATGATCAAGAGGTTGGTCTATAGGGTAGATGTTACCTCCATCACTGGCAGGATCGTCACTGGCCAAATCCATATCAGATGCTCGCGAAACTGCACGCGGCTTGCGGGCTAATCTCTTCCGCCTAGCAGCAGGGACAATAATCGAAGGTCTTGTCTGGGGAGAAGGACGGAACTCTTCATCTTGGTCAGCTGTGGTCCCTGAAACATCAAACCATTGTCAGGCTTAATAATTCTGAAAGATAAAGGGAAAAAGTAAGAAACTGACCTCAATCAGAACAGTCCTCGTGATCTTCAAGATCTCCGCCTGAAGCTTCATCAGCAGAATGAAAGATCTTCTTTCCCTCTTCGTTAATACGACGAGTCTTGTGCCGTGCCCTTTGTGATCGAGCATTTTCCCAAATCATACGAGAATCAGCCTGAGAAGCCTCCTCAGCCTCCAGCTCTGCAATCGACTTTACAGGGACACTTTTATTAGCTGCTAACAACCACTTGCAGCTTAAGAATGTGAGGTTCAACTGCCGCTCAGCACTCGCGGGGACAGTTTTATTAGCTGCTAACAACCACTTGCAGCTTAAGAAAGTGAGGTTCAACTGCCGCTCAGTACTCGGGAGACTGAACATAGTACCAGTACAGCCCGTCACGGTCCACAACCATGCACGAAGACCGTCCACCAAATTGCCGTGGGTCCGAAGCTGCTGACGTGGATTCCCGACATAAAGCTGATCATAGCCAAACTGGTGAGCGAATCGGCAGGGTAGGTATGGCTCTATGAAACACTGATTCCTCACCCGGAAAGTCAGATAACCCGGCCTGATGTTCACCAGCCAGTTAAAGCAGCCGACGTCTAAATGAGTTCGATACCCCCTCGGCTTTTCCTCATCAATCAGACACTCGCCGTATCGGCCGGAGAACTGTGGAAAGCAAGTGGAAAACGCCTAACACTTGTGGACCTGTAGCTGCTGTCTGACGTCAGGGAATCCTCGCCCCTCCCACTTGCCATTCTCAAACAGCTGTAGTAGGGGAGCGGAGGGGTCTGTGGCATATGGTACTGACATCATATCAGAACGATGAAGGACGAACCAAGCCATCAAATAAGTGTACGGAAGCTCCACCTTAATAGTAGGAATCTGAGCCGGTGATTCACTTTCCTTCTGTGTAAAAGCACTAGAAATCTGTCGAAGCCCTCGATGAATGTTAGCCACCATCACCGGAAGAAGCGAAAGTTCCTTTTTGTAGGCAAGCTGATCCGCTGGGTAGAGCACCTCCAATGGCAAGATATCACTAGACTGATATGGGACCACGCATTTCTTTAACCAGATAGCGAGGTAACCTGCGAGAAGGGTCATCGGTAGACTATTAACCCCTGAAGGAATGAGTGGTGCCAACTCACAAATAGCCTCGCCAGAATTGCTCTCTAGATTTCTGAACAAATAAGACGCAAACTGTTTCTGGCTCACATGGGATTTAGCCCTCTTCGCTAAAGGTTCAGACTGCGCCAAAGCGATATGATAGTGGCATGTGAGGTCCCATAAAGTCTCGTAGCGGTCGGGCATGCGATCCTTCAGCTGACTTAATTCTTGGTTGGAGGGAAAATATTCCTGATATAGCATCTGTCCCATGGGCAAACCGGAAATCCTGTGCATCTCATGGAGGACCAAGCCCAACTCCCCTTGCCGGGTCAGAAAAGTGTTTGAATCTGGGTTATAGAGCTCGCACAAAGCGAAGAAATGCTTCGCGCTAACAGGCAAACCATACATGGTGGCACGAACGGCTGCATACAGACCACAAGCGTGCAACTCCTCGCTCCATCGGCTCAAGACGTACTTCGTCATGCGAGTCCACCAAAGCTTGTCCAAAGAATGGACCCAACCATAAAATCTGTGACGTGTCGCAGGCATCTCCTGTCCTAAAGCAGCGAGGCGATTCTTCAATGTAGAAGCAGAGGCAAGAAGCTCGTTACGCGGTGGTGCATCCAACCCCAATACTCCAGGATGCAATCTAGTGATATGACTCCTGCTCGAACCAGGAGCTGCCTGATGAGTGATGTAGCCACAGTGAACGCTCTCATGCTCCTCCGTCAAGCGCCACGACATCTCCCGTGTCACAGCCTGATGCCTGAGCTCAGTCAACGAACGATGCCGAGGAATCTTCGGCAAATATATGAAACCACTGTCGGTCTTATGAAGCCACTGCTCGGCATCAATGAACACTGCATCCGGATCTCTGGCAGAGTCGCCAAATAAAAAGTCGGTCTTCCTGAGAGGCTGAATCAAACTGGCATCCTTCACGAGAGGCGCATCTGTAATCAACTGGCGAAGAGCTTGATGTCCACCTTCCTTCACCACTTGGGCAACCTCTGTCGACGGCGAAGAGCTTGATGTCCACCTTCCTTCACCACTTGGGCAACCTCTGTCGACGTGCCCGAAGCAAACTGATGAGTGACTGGGATAGGGGAAAAATCATCGGAAGTCGAATAATACTCGCCACGACGCCCGTACACTGCGTGAGATGAAAACGCCCCAGAAGGATATTCCACTGGAAGCAAACATTTAAACACTTGTTAGTCTCAATTATAAAAGGAAGTTGAACTCATCCTACGAATGGGTAAGATAGAGTCACTGCCTTATAAAGGGTGAGACGATTTGGCCACATTATGCACTTATAAGATAGGGTATATCGACTATATATCCCTGCCTTATAAGGCACAATGCAGCGTCAAAACACCCCCTTTATATTGAGATATGGTTTTGACCAAGCAAAACATATCTTTAAAGCGTCGATCCTCGCCAAGGAGAATCAAGGCTCTTCCCGATTGCCTCGCCAAGGAGAACAAAATGGGGTGAAAAGGACCAATTTGCAAATTTCCAAGAAAAAAATAGACTAATTTGTAAATTTCCAAAAATAGCTCACCAGCATAAGAGGGAGGCGCGCCATCAGCCGACGCGGTAGAGGATTGACCTCTCGCAATACGAGACATAGAGACCTGCAAAATAAATTAAGGAATCAGATCCAGAAAAAGTTCCTCTTTTTTGCAATTCTCCTCCCTGAAAGGTGAGCTCGAGGTGCCAAATCTTAATCCTAACCCTCGCATGCGACCCCACAAATTCATAAATTGAATTAAGCATAAAATATGCTAAAATGGTTGAGGATTTACCTGAGGAAAAGCTCGTGGATCCAATAAAAATCAGATCTTGAAAGAGACTCAGACCACGCGCTCGAGAGGCCTGAGAGAAATTCTAAATATGGAAGTTTTGAGGGATTTCTCAGTCAAAGATCCAAAGGAAGACTAGATCTAATGCAACTATGAAGTTTTGAGGGAGAAAGGATGCTCGAGGGAAGAGAAAAGTGAAAAAAAGGGAGAGAGAGAGGGGGGGCCGGCCCTAATGAGGAGAGAAAAACCCTCTTTTATAATGTTGAACCAAGCCTAGTTGAACCGGACCAGACCAAGTTGAACCGGACCAGACCTGGTTTGAACCAGAATTCAAATTGAAGCTGGATCGAGCATCGAAACAACTTCAAATCGACCGAGGGTTCAGTCTTTGGTTTATTCTTGCCTCTCCCACATATTCGAAAGAATCAGAAGATTTTTTGAGCCTAATTACTGCCTTTTTTGGCTCATTATCAAGCCGGTTCAGCTCATTATCAGGCGAGTTCAGCTCATTTGGGCACAGAAAATACTCCAATAAGGTATATGAGTATAAACTATTCCCTATTTTTGGTTTGAGAAGTTCCTGGAGAATATTGTTTATAAATATTCTTAAGGATAACTCAACCACACTACGCCGGACAACGCGTTGTGCATAAAGACTCGACGCCACAATCAATGGTCAGCTAAAAGTTAGAAAACAGGAATCGACTTCAAGTTCAAAATTCCGACAAACGGTCAGACAATAAATGCAGCACCGGAACTCTTACAGACTTTCGACAAAGCACCGAAAAGCCTGGAGAATTGAAGGAGTCAAGAACAGAAGCCATTCCGAGGTCCCGTTATACCGACTGAAGGTAGGGACAATCATATCCAAAGTATCCCAGACTCTTCTATAAAAGAACGAGACTGAAATACTTTGGAGGGGGTATCTGTAGGCATATAAAATTGCTTATAGGTCCCCTAGCATAGCTCGGCACAAACCGACGAACCAACGAGGCGGGACAATCATATCCAAAGTATTCCAGACTCTTCTATAAAAGAACGAGGCTGGAATACTTTGGAGGGGGTATCTGTAGGCGTATAAAATTGCTTATAGGTCCCTTAGTACAGCTCGGCACAAACCGACGAACCAACGAGGCGATGAGGTTGACGAATCACACGCAAGCATCGGAATACATCCATTCGCGTGTGGAATCAAGCCAAGGGTTCGAAGAGTCAACGAGTCATCCAACCAAAGGCATACTCGGACGAATGACGATCGAATCAAGATCGGTTTCGGACTCCAACTCAGAAGCGGATTTACTGCCTAATCGGGATCCGGATTTACTGCCAAATACGGGCACAGTTCAGAGAGCCTATAAATAGGCCCCCTTGGTTCATTTTTCAAAGGTTGGAACTTTGAGAGCCGAAACTCTGCCGAATTGAGAATTGAGCTTGGAGTTTTGAAGACTTGAGGACTTGAACATTCAGATCTGGTTCTCGGCGAGCATCCACGTCACAAAAGGCAGGAGTTCGAGAGAGAGAGGGATCAGATCTGAGATCTACACGAGATCATACTCCGGATCAAAGCTTGGCCTTTGATCCCGAGAACTAAGGGCGATTATTTCCTTGGTGAATTAATCCCCCCCGGCTATTATTTCCTTCGTGAAATAATACCCGTCAAATCGTGTAGATCCGACCGGATCTAGATCGCGCGGTGGTCCACGGATTAACCCCGGCGTTGGCAAAGAACCCACACAAGCGAGCGACCGCAAAACAGGAGCTCGCGATTTGTTCGAAAGGAAAGTTGTAATCTTTTTTCTTTTTTCTTTGATTTCGTTATAACCGGATCTAAAAAAGACCGGATCTTTTGTAACCAAAAAGCAATTACTTGAGATAACAATGAATTCAATGAAGGCAATTTTCACCGCGAACAGTCTTAATCTCTAGAAGAGGTACTGATTTCGCTTGGTCGATTTTAATGCTTCAAGCGAATACTTCCTTGGTTAAGTAGGAGCACTATTAATTTTTCAGCAATCGGATCTGATCCGCGGTCGTCCACGGATATCAACATCCCCAGCACAGGCGAAGACCCCACGCAAGCAAGAGTTGATAAACAGTTCTTGTGTTTATTTTCTTGAGAGTTGTAATCTGTATTTTAGTTATTTGAATTTATTGTAAGCGATTAAAGTTGTAATGAAAATAATAATGAAGACCACTTTCGACGAAAACAAACTAGCGATCACAGTGGGAGCCGACAGCCTTTCTGTGAAGGCTGAAATGTCGTAACCTAGGATCCTCATCCCGGTTGAAGAAGATGTCGAATATGAGTTCGACTAACAGAAGTACGAGGAGTACTTGTCCTCCTCCTCCAGATCCGCCTCTCCTCACAGGTGCAGGAAGGCCTACTCCAAGAAAGCTCGTTGGACGTCGGCTTCAGATGTCCAACAAGAAGATCTTCTCGTCACTGCTGCACTTGTGGCTCGTAACTCGTAACGCCCCGGCGGCATCTGACGAGGCTAAAGCCGCTGATATGAACCCCTTGAGTAAGGAGTTGACTACTGATAACATGCTCATTTTATCAAAGAGAGAACGTCAGAGACGGCGACAACGCCTCGCACGTCAGCTGGCCAAGGCCTTGGAGCCAGTTGATGAAATCCGCTATGAAGCGGATTTGAAGTACAGGAGGTGTCAACCGCCACAACAGCGAGTAGACAACCCCTCCTCCTTCAAACCAGCAAAGAACGAATGGGCCAGCGCCAAAAGGACCCGATCGACTCTTCAGGAGCGGATTCAGAAACACTACGCATTGCTTGCACATGCAAGAATTCTTGTGCAAGAAGCCAAAATATTGCAGAAGGAAGAAGTGGAAAAGAAGCCACCAAGACTGTACAAAGTGTGGAGGCCAAGGTCCAAGACAACGGCCGAAAAGATCGAAAAATGCGGGTCACTCAAATCTGACCCTCCAATCCGCGGGTCACTCAAGTCTGACCCTCCAAGCCGTGGGTCACTCAGGTCTGACCCTCCAAGCCGGGGGTCACTCAGGTCTGACCCTTCAAGCCGCGGGTCACTCAGGTCTGACCCTCCAAGCCGCGGGTCACCAAGGTCTGACCCTCCAAGTCGCGGGTCACTCAAGTCTGACCCACGCCAGGACCAAAACAGAATACGTTCTACACCTATTTCTCCGATTCCATCTAGTTTCGCACCTCCGGTGGAGCCCCGTGACAACGTGGATTTGTCCCGATTTAAGACAAAGATCACAGATCGCCTTGTCCCTTCACACGACGATCGAGGTAAAGCTCCAAACAAAGAGCGCTTAGGCCCATTGAACGGATCTCGAGCGGTTTATCAGGCTGGGGTCGTAATCGTCCTCCTAAACAATGGAAGAGAATGCATGATGGGAAAATCTCTATAACTGACCGCATTGGATTGCGCATTAAAGTCCGACAGTCCGTTGAGGTTCTACCCTCATGAAAAAGTAGCCTCGAACATATGACTCCTGAAGATGCTAACAAAGCATTAAGTCCCCAAAGGAAAGCGTATTCATCTGACGATGATGTTATACCTGGGGAGTCGTGCCAATATACGATGGATTGCTCCGGCCATAAGGCCAATGAGTTGTACTATCGGGCTGGGGGGTACGAACAAGTCTCGAAAAAGGAATAACTAAGAAGCGGACTCTCATTGTTCTTGTGATAAAATTATCAAGGCAGTGTTGTCAGAATGTTGTTATCCCAAACCTACCTCAGAGAGAGTTTCAGTATTTGAAAGAATCTGCACCGGAACATCCGAGTCCAAACCAAGGTGTTTCCGTAGAAAGAAATCAGACGCTCAAGATGATGAATTTCCAGAAGTATCGGTCAACATGACCGGCAAAGAGAGGTCGACACGACACTTTAGTCCCGATCAGTTTTTAGCAGTGTCCCAATGTATAACTCGATTACGATCGGGGACCAGTAGACGAAGGGATTACTAGAGAATGCAAAAGGGACTAACCTCAGATGACTAAACATCATATGCTTGCTCAAATGCTTACTAAGCAATGGCTTCCGAGGATATGGCATCCAGCACGGGACAATCCTATGAGTCATTTATGATCAACACAGAAAAAATGGTTAAAATTCTCGAAGACGCTCTAACCAAGCAGAAGGAGAATTTTAAATTTGAAATGAAGATGGCTATGTAGGAGATGAGAGAAATACACAGCCAACAAATTACGGTGCTGACAAATCAGCAGGGTGAGTCCAGCCATCGCAATCCCAACCAAGCTAATAGTGATCGGGAGGCGGATAAGAAGGCCAACAAGGATACCCCTCCCATTGACAACAATGCTGGGGGTGGTCCCTCGGATGATAACAATACAAAGGAGGACCACGTCACTTCTCCCTGGAATCGCTCGAAGAAAGATATGAATGAGGATAAGAAGATGAGGGATTTGGAGAGCAAAATCAATGTGTTGATGAGTGTTCAGGAAGTAAAGAAGTCGAGAATACCGTGTCCATACCCGAGAGAGTGGGAATCAATCTCATACCCGACGAAGTTTAATTTGATCAACTTCATGCCGTTTGACGTAAAGGGTTCCCCAACTCAGCACTTAATATACTTCAAGTCTCATTTGGGAATAATCTTCGACCATGAGCCCTTGATGGTACGGTCATTCGTTGGCACTCTTCACGGAGTAGCCTTCAATTGGTATCACCGTCTTAAGCCGGGGAGTATCAACAGTTGGGATAACATGGAAGACATGTTTCTCACAAATTTCTTCGATGACTACACCGAGGTTTCAATCGGAACTTTATTCGATGAGAAACAGAAGGATGGGAAATTAGTCGAGAACTTCATCAAACGATTCCGGAACAAAGCAATGAATTGTTGAGATCCGATCAGCGAAGACTTTATCCTTGAAACTTGTCATAATAATCTTTCGTTGGATATCCTCGAAGTCATAGGAATAGCGCCATCCAAGACCTGGAGGGATTTGAAGGTTCGAGGAGAACGAGCCGAATTCTTCCTCAAGAGGAAGAAGGCCGAAAGAGGTCAAACAATGATAAATACTCTGCAATAGAATTTTGTCCCTCGGGGTAAAGGAAAAGCGCAAGCAAACGTAGTCGACGTCAACCAAACATTTGAGCTGCAAGCACAACCGCAACCACAACAACAACAACAAAAGGTGTCTCAACACTCGCAGTGGCAACGACAACCTCAAAAGCAAAATACTTCGAAACCAAAATTCCCAAAAGTCTACTCGTTTAAAGAAGACGAAGTCCCGGGTATTTTCAAATACCGCATAGAGAACAACAAGATTAAGTTGCCTCCGATCCAAGATAAGGAAGACGCTAAAAGTGTTAATGACCCAAAGTACTACGTATTCCACAGAGCCCTCAAGGACAAATCCAAGCTTTGATCGATGTTGGGGTCATTACTATGAAACAATCTAAGGAGAAGAAGGTGGGTACGAATGCAGTGACAATTAGCTTTGGATCTGTCCCTGTGAAATGGTTTTAGCCCGAGCCCGTGATGAAAGTGGTGATGAAAACCGTAAACGATGACCCTCATGGACAACGCCAGAAAGGACTCGTACCACATACATGAAGGACCCTAGAGGGGGGTGATTAGGGTCAAGAGGCTCTAATATGCAATAAAAAATAAAACACAAGCAAACCACAAAACAGAAGTGCAATCAAAGTAAGAGAGATAGGGTTAGGAATCATTATCCTTGACGCGCGATGTGTTAACGAGGTTCGGCCCGCTGACCTACGTCCCCGCTCCCCACTCTCGAGGAGAAATCCACTACACACCCGGTTTGGAAGCCGGAACTTCGTCTACACAGCGATCCCACACGATCTCTCACTACACAGTTTGATCTCAACAGATCACACTCCCTCATAGTTGATCTACACAAGATCTCACTCACACAGCAGAAGAAAAGATGCAAGACTCTCTCTTTACACAGCCCCTATGGCAAAGAGAAGAATTACTGAAGCTTGGAAGTGAACTCACACAAAAACTACAGAGAAAACAGATTTAAAAATTATCTCAGGAAGACAGCAGTCTCTATGGTTTTTGCAAACGTTAGGGCAACTAGAGGAAGAATAAGTCTAGGGTTTAAATAGAAGAGATAAATCAATTTAAAAACAAAACCCAATCTTCTCAATTAAGAAAATAATCTCCTTTTCAGACCCTTACCTCAGACTGTGCCAAACACGGTTAAGTGAAAGCACAACATTCCAGGCAAATGACCATTTGAAAAAAGTCGCGGTTGACCGAAGGAAATTTCGGTCGACCGTCAGAACGTTCGGTCGACCGAAAAAGTAAATTCGGTCGACCGATGACCGAAGGAAATTTCGGTCGACCGTCAGAACGTTCGGTCGACCGAAAAAGTAAATTCGGTCGACCGACCGAAAATCCGGTCGACCGCGATCAGCTTTGAAAAATTAGAAAACAAACAGAACCATCATCGGTCGACCGGCGCGGTCGACCGATATAAAAATCGAGATTTTAGTCGACCGCACCGGTCGACCGACGACCTCTCTGGAAAATACTGACGAATGATCATAGGTGCGGTCGACCCGCATTCTGATACATTGCAGAAACTTGATTTTGACTAACTTAAAATATTTGCAAAATATTTGTTTGACCTCTGAAAATTATGAAACTTTGTAAAATGTTTTTAATACTAAAAACAAACTGTTTGGAAAAAGAATTTTGCAGATAGGTCCTCATACTTGTGAAAAATAGTATTTGTAAAAAAACGCTTAAAAACATAAGTATGAAGGCGTGTGTGTGATTCCCAATAGCTTCAAGTAAAATCAGTAACTCTTTGCCTACATTCTAGCACTAGAGAAAATAGAAAACAAGCTAATTTCCTCACATAGAATATAGTTCTTGAATCTTGATATAGCTTTAAGTTTGATGAAGCTTCTTTATGAATTTGTTGTTCTTGAATTAACTTTGCTTCATCATTATGCCTCCTCCTCCTTTGGATATCATCGTTGTAGCGTATATTCCATCCAATCCTCCATAAATAGCACTAACAAGCTTGATTAATGGATTTTCTACATTTGCACTTAATAATCCATTAGTATCGTTAATGGTGGTTGTAAACATCATCAAAATATAAGGGCTAACAATCTCCCCCTTTTTGATGATGACAACCAACCATTATAAGAGCAGAAATAAAATAGCTTATAGATAGGTGCTCCCCCTATCTATGAGCTCCCCCTAAGTATACGCAACAAATGAGAAGATTTCTCTCCCCCTTTGTCACCATCAAAAATGGGGTAAAGAGAAATATAAAGTGCAACTAAACAAGCAAGCAATGTAGAACTTTCACATAGTGCATAAGCCCAAACCATTTCTTATGAGACAAAAATCATCCTCTCCAAGAGGCTTAGTAAATATATCCGTTAGTTGAGATTTTATGTCAACAAATACTAGGGATACATCTTGTCTCTCTGCATGATCGCGTAAGAAATGATAGCGCACATCAATATGCGTAGTTCTAGAATGCAAAACCGAATTTTTGGAAATATTTATAGCACTTGTATTATCACAAAAGATTTTAATATTTTGAAAGTTCAAATCATAGTCAACTAAGCTTTGTTTCATCCATAAAACTTGAGCACAACATAAGCCGGCGGCAATGTATTCCGCTTCCGTAGTGGACAATGCAACACAATTTTGTTTCTTGGAAGCCCAAGAAACAAGTGAATTTCCTAAGAATTGGCATGTTCCACTAGTACTCTTGCGATCTACCTTACATCCGGCAAAGTCGGCATCACAAAAACCATATAAATCAAAAGTGGTGCTTTTTGGATAAAATAAACCAAGGTTAAAAGTGCCATTAACATATTTAATGATCCTTTTAACCGCAATTAAATGAGATGCTTTAGGAGATGCTTGAAAACGTGCACATGCACACACACTAAACATGATATCGGGTCTACTAGCGGTGAGATAAAGAAGACTACCTATCATACCTCGGTATAGTTTTTGGTCCACATCTTCACCACTTTCATCCGCATCAAGCTTAACACTAGTACTCATGGGAGTAGGCGCATGCTTAGAATTCTCCAAATTAAATTTCTTCACTAATTCTTTTGCATACTTGCTTTGTGAAATGAAGATTTCATCCTTAGTTTGCTTGACTTGGAGCCCGAGAAAGAATGTAAGCTCTCCCATCATACTCATCTCAAAGTGATCCTGCATTACTTTAGAAAATTCCTTGCACAAGGATTCATTAGTAGCACCAAAAATAATGTCATCCACATATATTTGAACTAAAATGAAATCATTTTTCCTTTTTCTCACAAAAAGAGTGTTATCAATTGATCCTTTTGAAAAACCATTTTCAATAAGAAAACTAGAGAGGCGAGCATACCAAGCCCTAGGAGCTTGTTTCAACCCATATAAAGCTTTTTGTACCCGGTAAACATGATTAGGAAAAGCATGATCTACAAAACCGGGGGGTTGCTCAACATACACTTCCTCTTCTATAAAACCATTTAAGAAGGAACTTTTAACATCCATTTGAAATAGTTTAAAATTTTTAAAGCTAGCAAATGCCAAAAACATCCTAATAGATTCCAACCTTGCAACCGGTGCAAAGGTTTCATCATAGTCTATGCCCTCCTCTTGATTGTATCCTTGGGCAACCAAACGAGCTTTATTTCTAGTAACAATGCCATGTTCATCAAGTTTGTTTCTAAAAACCCATTTAGTACCAATAACACTAGCATTGTTAGGTCTAGGAACTAACTTCCAAACATCATTTCTATGAAAATTGTTTAGTTCTTCATGCATAGCAAAAACCCAAAATTCATCATTTAAAGCATCATTAATCTTTTTAGGTTCTAGTTGAGAAAGAAATGCAACATTACCACATTCACTCAAGGCTTTTGAGCGAGTTATAACTCCTTTTGAAGGGCTCCCAATGATTTGTTCCTTTGGATGATTTGATGTGAATTTCCAAGCTTTAGGTGGTTCAACTTGTTCTTGAGCATTGGTGCTATCTACATCCTTTTGAACTTCTATAGAGGGAGTGTCATTGATTTGCAACAAGTCCAATCCTCCCTCAATATCATCATCATCATCTTTCCTAGGCAACACAACTTGAGAGCCAACATTAGTCTCATCAAAAGTAACGTTTATAGACTCTTCAACAACGAGGCTTCGTTTATTGAAGACCCTATAAGCCTTACTTCGAGGTGCATAACCCAAGAAAATACCAACATCAATTTTGGAATCAAATTTATCATGGTGATCTTTTGTATTTAAAATAAAGCATTTGCAACCAAAGACACGAAAATAACCAATGAAAGGAGTTTTTCCATAATAAAGTTCATAAGGAGTTTTCTTAAGCTTTGGTCTAATCAAAACACGATTTAAAACATGGCAAGCCGTATTGACGGCTTCCGCCCAAAAATATTTAGGCAAATGAAGTGCAAGCTAGGTAGCCCTTTCACAAGATTCTTCTTAGACAATTTTGATATTAACTCCATATTTGCATGTCCAAGTCTCTTGTGCCAAATCCAAGGATTTTCATCAATTGCCGCAAGACACTTCACATCTTGATTCACTAACTCATTCATCTCAAAAATGTAAACATTAGACTTGCGATTTGCAATAAAAACAATTTTTCCATCCATACTAATGATGCATTTATCCGGTTTAAAAGAAATATCAAAACCTTTATCACTTAATTGGCTAATGCTAAGAAGATTATGATTCAAACCACTTACTAAATAAACATCTTCAATTGTGGGTGAGGGTTTCTTACCAATAGACCCGATACCAATGATTTTACCTTTCTCACCACCACCGAAGGAGACATTGCCTCCTTCAATCCTTGATAGGGTTGCAAATAACTCTTTGTTGCCCGTCATATGATGTGAGCAACCACTATCAAGGTACCACATCTCCTTACGTCGTTGCCGTGACGTTCCCTACAAAAGAAGAAGATGAAGGTGTAGTAGCTTTAGGTACCCATGTCTTGGGTCCTTGGTGGTTAGTAGTTTTGGTACCTTTGGGTACCCATATCAAACCATAAAAATCTTCATTGTCTTTAATTCTACAATGAGTAGAAATGTGTCCATGTCTCATACAATAGGTGCATACAAAATTTCTTTTGTATGTACGAATGTTGGAACTATGAAACCTATTTCTACCATGGTGATTGTAGTTGGCATAAGCATGAGTGGGTCTAGTCCTACAACCCTCAATTTCTAGTCTTTCAATCTTTGATCTTAATTGCTTGTTCTCGAAATCGAGATCTCCTAGCAATTCATCTTTTAGAGCAAGAGAGGTTGTTAGTTGTTCTAGCTTAATATCACAAGAGGCATGCAATTTTTTGAAAGAAGAGTATTCTTTAGACATTCTTTTAAATTCAAAGTTCAACTCTTCTAAAGCCATAGCTATGTCACATTGCATATAGAAAGATTCACTTTCGGCCTCGGATATTACCTCATGTTCATTTGCCATGAAACAAACATTTGGGTCATGAAGAGCAAGTTTGGCTCCTTCTTCATCACTATCCGAGTCACTTGGTTCGGATTCTTCCCATCCGGCATATATAGCCTTCTTCTTCTTGTACTTCATGTACTTTTCCTTGAGCTTGGGGCAATCCTTAGCGATGTGACCCGGTTCATTGCACTCAAAACATTTACGTACACGAGAGGAAAACTTGTTGTTAGATCGAGGGTTAAATTTCTTGTTCATTTTTATGAGTCTAGAGATTCTTCTAGAGAGATGAGCCACTTCTCTAGAAAAATCGACTTCACTATCCGATGACGAAGATGAGTTGTCACTAGCTCCTTTGAGAGCTATGGTCTTCAACTTTGGTGACGGCTCCTCAACTTCACGTGATGGCACTTCCGCTCCTCAACTTCACGTGATGGCACCTCCTCCTTCTCCTTCCCCTTGAGCTTCTTCTCATGCACTTTGAGCTTTCCGATGAGGCTATCAAGAGCTAAGGTAATGAGGTCATGAGCTTCCTCAATGGCCGTAGCCTTGGGCTCCCATGCCGGAGTCAATGAGCGAAGTATCTTGTAGTTCATCTCTTGAATGGATAATTGCTTATCTAGACCATGTAATTCATTGATGATATTAGTAAAACGGGAAAACATAGCATCAATGGATTCATTAGGAAGCATTTTAAATAGCTCATAATCATGCATAAGTCCACTAATCTTATATTCCTTAACTTGGGGGGTTCCTTCATGTGTGACACATAATTTTACCCAAATTTCGTATGCGGTTGCACACGTGGAAACTCTATTGTATTCATTGGGGAAAAGACCACAAATCAAGGCCTTCATGGCCTTAGCATTGAGATTGGCTAGGTGCCTTTCATCATCGGTCATGTTCCCGACCTTGGACTTCTCTACATATTTCTTTTCTATGAGCTCTAGGATGTCGAGGTCAATGCAACGAAGGTAAATTTTCATCCTAGCCTTCCAATAAGCAAAATTGCTCCCGGTGAAGAGTGGTGGTCTAGTGGTGGATTGTCCTTCCAACATATGCATATTCAAAGAGGCCTCCATTAGATCTTTTCTCTAAGGTGGTTAAACCAAAAACTAATATAGAGACCAAGCTCTGATACCAATTGTTGGACCCTAGAGGGGGGGTGATTAGGGTCAAGAGGCTCTAATATGCAATTTAAAACTCAGCACAAGCAAACCACAAAACAGAAGTGCAATCAAATAGAAAGAGATAGAGTTAGGAATCGTTATCCTTGACGCGCGATGTGTTAACGAGGTTCGGCCCTCTGGCCTACGTCCCCGCTCCCCACTCTCGAGGAGAAATCCACTACACACCCGGTTTGGAAGCCGGAACTTCGTCTACACAGCGATCCCACACGATCTCTCACTACACAGTTTGATCTCAACAGATCACACTCCCTCACAGTTAATCTACACAAGATCTCACTCACACAGCAGAAGAAAAGATGCAAGACTCTCTCTTTACACAGCCCCTATGGCAAAGAGAAGAATTACTGAAGCTTGGAAGTGAACTCACACAAAAACTATAGAGAAAACAGAATTGAAAATTATCTCAGGAAGACAGCAGTCTCTCTGGTTTTTGCAAACGTTAGGGCAACTAGAGGAAGAAGAAGTCTAGGGTTTAAATAGAAGAGATAAATCAATTTAAAAACAAAACCCAATCTTCCCAATTAAGAAAATAATCTCCTTTTCAGACCCTTACCTCAGACTGTGCCAAACACGGTTAAGTGAAAGCACAGCATTCCAGGCAAATGACCATTTGAAAAAAGTCGCGGCTGACCGAAGGAAATTTCGGTCGACCGTCAGAACGTTCGGTCGACCGAAAAAGTAAATTCGGTCGACCGATGACCGAAGGAAATTTCGGTCGACCGTCAGAACGTTCGGTCGACCGAAAAAGTAAATTCGGTCGACCGACCGAAAATCCGGTCGACCGCGATCAGCTTTGAAAAATTAGAAAACAAACAGAACCATCATCGGTCGACCGGCGCGGTCGACCGATATAAAAATCGAGATTTTAGTCGACCGCACCGGTCGACCGACGACCTCTCTGGAAAATACTGACGAATGATCATAGGTGCGGTCGACCGCATAGGTCCGGTCGACCGCATTCTGATACATTGCAGAAACTTGATTTTGACTAACTTAAAATATTTGCAAAATATTTGTTTGACCTCTGAAAATTATGAAACTTTGTAAAATGTTTTTAATACTAAAAACAAACTGTTTGGAAAAAGAATTTGGAGATAGGTCCTCATACTTGTGAAAAATAGTATTTTGTAAAAAAACGCTTAAAAACATAAGTATGAAGACGTGTGTGTGATTCCCAATAGCTTCAAGTAAAATCAGTAACTCTTTGCCTACATTCTAGCACTAGAGAGAAAATAGAAAACAAGCTAATATCCTCACATAGAATATAGTTCTTGAATCTTGATATAGCTTTAAGTTTGATGAAGCTTCTTTATGAATTTGTTGTTCTTGAATTAACTTTGCTTCATCATTATGCCTCCTCCTCCTTTGGATATCATCGTTGTAGCGTATATTCCATCCAATCCTCCATAAATGGCACTAACAAGCTTGATTAATGGATTTTCTACATTTGCACTTAATAAGCCATTAGTACCGTTAATGGTGGTTGTAAACATCATCAAAACATAAGGGCTAACAATACATCCCCAAATGGTAAGATTCTTTGGGTCCATCCCGATCTGATTGGAGATGAACAGTGGACCGGATCCTCATCCAAGAAGAAATCAAAGGAGAAAGGGAAGTCTTGTTGTGGAGCCGCAGCCATTCTAGAAGAAGATAACGAAGGAATTCCTGCTTTCTCACTCTCTGAAGATGAACAAGAAGTCTTTGTAACCAATGGATAACCAGCTTTTGCTACCCGGAGTGGGAATGAATACCATTTCAAATACCCGGATGCCTCCAATCAATTAGCCGAGCAGGGCGTGACCAAAAGTGTCCCCTCTAAAATATTAGCTGAAATGGGAGTGGCCATAACTCCTCCCGTTGTTGTTGAGAAGACTCAACAAAAGCAAAAGGGGAAGGAGCCCTTATACCAAGAGGTTCAGAACCCGAGGCAGTCTCGATTCAATCAACCGATTGGAAGAGATAAACCGGGGAGCTCGAACACTCCTCATCGCTTCGATATTATAGCATAATTAGCTAATATACAGGCCAAATTAACCTTATATGAGCTGTTGAGTCTCTCAAAAGATACAAGAGAAGCACTACAAGAAGCCTTGGCTAATTCTGACGTTTTCTTGACTCAGATCAAGCCATCTCCTGAGGAACCAGAGCCGTTAATCCAACATTGCAATCTCACGGCACACAACTTTCCATGTATTTCTTTCACCAAGGAGGACATGCGGACAAAGAATTCAAAGCATGATCGGCCCTTGTATTTCACCGGGCACATTGGTACCAGCGTTGTCAACCGGATCCTAGTCGATCCGGGTTCTGTTGTTAGCATCATGCCATTCCGATTGATGTATAATCTCAGAATACCGGCTAGCACGTTAGCCTCCACGGGCACTATAATCTATGGATTCAATACCAGTGGGTCCAAACCATTGGATAAAATCAGAGTAAAGTGCCAGATTGGAGATCTTAAGTCGGAAGTCACATGTTACGTGATCGACGCAGAGACTTCCTATAACTTACTGTTGGTTCGACCGTGGATCCACGATAATATTATAGTCCTTTCTACCCTCCATCAATATCTTAAATATGTAGACACTAATAATAAAGTCAAGACGGTGGTCACAGATAAGCAACCATTTAAGGGATTGGAAAATTATTTTACCGACTCCCTTCTCTGCGGTGTCAAATCCAATACTGAATCATCAGCCCAAGGTACAAACAGTGGGGAAAAAGCTGATACTGAAGCTGGGTTTGATTACGATGGTGGTTTTATACTTAATGACATTGTACCCAATGTATTCAATCTTGACGATGAAGAGTCATGGGATAGTAGTTGTAACTGGTAACTTACCGAAGAAGTAGCAATAAATAATAGTTTAGAGTACTCGTTGTGTCTTGATAACGTTATGAAGGGGTTATACAATGACCTAACTTGTATATGCCACTTCAATCATATTGCATGATGAAGAAGCATGTTCCGGATTCGTTCAGAACGACACTTATCGTCCCTGCAAAGACGGAGGGTGAAAAAGAAGTCATTTATGGTAAAGAGAAGGAGTTTTCAGTACCAGATTACTTCTTGAGAGAAGATGGCGATAATGATAAACATGCCCCTCATTTATTCAGATATGACACAAAAGCACGTAATCTCATGGAGAGATATGGATATGACTTCACAATCGGAGAGGGTCTTTGTTTTGGTCGAGGACCACGAGTTCCACCTCGTATGGCTTATGTACCAAAAGGAAAACCCGATAATTATTATAGCTACAGAAGAGGTTTAGGCTATGTCTCCTTGTCCGATAACGAGTGCTGCTAGCAGGTCATTGATCAAATAGCTAATAAGGGTAAAGACGGATATTCTTCTGATTCTTCAGCCTGGGATTCCGACGCTAGTCTTGGGGAAATGTTCAAAAGACTAATGTCGAACATGGCTACGATCGATTCCATCACACACTACTGCATAGTGGACTATTGGCGACGAACAAATCCGTCGCCAAAAGTCAAAAATCCGTCGCTAATAGTTTTAGCGACGGAAAATTAAGAACTCCATCGCTAAAACTCCGTCACTATTACGAGGATAGGTAAATCACTTTTTAGCGACGGATTTCCCGTCGCTAATTATCAGCGACGGCTTTATAGCGACAGAATAGCCGTCGTTAATGTTTGATTTTTGGCGACGGTAATATTCGTCGCTATACATTTTAGCGACGGAATATCCGTCGCCAAAAGCATGTATCAGTTCATGTGTACCGTATCAGTTCTCCGTCGCCATAAGTCTTTTTAGCGACGAAAAATCCGTCGCTAAAAGTCAGCAGAATTTTTTTAAAAACTTTTTTTGAAAATTAAAAATCCCTGTACAATATATTTCACAATAAAACATGTACAATAAATTTACACAGCACAATCACATATAACACATATTTCATTCTCACGCATATATAACACACATTTTACTAAAAACATAATAAATATCCCAACATTATAAATGTTATTTATACAGCACACCCATTGTTTTTAATGTTAAAAAAATAAAATCAGTCCCGATCATCATCATCCTCATCACCAGCTCCACCTTGTCGAGAAGTCCCAGCCTAAAAATATAAATAAAACGTTATAGAACAATACATACATCATCAAAAACTGAATTTTGCAGTAAAGTAACAAATTATAAAACAACATGGCATGACATGCAAGTATAGCAATAATAGAGTATCATGGCATATTCTTACATGTTATATGATTCGGAGAGAGTATCATGGCATATTTTTATGTATTATACGCAAGCACGCACATGTTTTTAACAACGCACGCACACACCCTAACCCCACCCGCACACACGCACGCACGCGTACCTATCTCCACCAACACGCACACACGCATGCACGAGTACCCAGCTCAACCCAATCCCCACACTTCCCCCTCCCCCACCACGACCAAACCCAACATCAAGCACGCACATAACGACCACGACAACACAACACATGCAACACCACAACACAACAATAACAACACCTTCACCACAACCACAACAATCCCCCAACCCCACCCACCAACCAACCAAACTCCTACCACAACCACCACGACGAAAACACCCACCAACCAATAACATAACCAACGACCCTACGTACGAACGCACCACAAGAAAACAAAAAAACAACCAACTAACCAACTCACTAACCAATACAACCATCGCTACACACGCACGCACCATCAACACCACCATCACATAAAAACATTAAGTATATAATTTTGGTTTTGTGTTTCGGAGAGAGTTATAGTTTGTGTGTAACAGTTTGTATCAGTGTGCATCGGTGTGTGTGTGTGTGATATCATTTAGTCGCATGGCATACTCATAACTAAGTAAGAATTTTATATTTAATTCATTTAATTAAAAAATAAAAATATATATATTACCTGATCCGCCATAAACCGTCTCCTATATGCCTCCTGAGCATCAAAAGGCAGAGTCGATATGAACTGGGCGAATTCCTGCTCCCTCTGCTCCCGGCGCCTCCGTTCTTCCTCCGCCATCTGGAGTAGCTCGTACTCCCGATGCGACTGCCAATCTTCCATCGCTTTCATCCGCTGCTCCATAGTCGGGTCTTGAGAAGAACTACATCCCGGTTGTGCTGCAGACTCGTAGGTGCTACTGGACTCGTACGGCCGATGCTCGGATCCTCTCCACCAGTATCTGTTCTTCCTACTCGGTCCAATGACCGTCTCGATGATGCTATCCTCCTCCTCTCTACTTAATCGGGTCGGAGTGTTAGAATCGACCTGAGTCTGTGATAATTGCTCCTGCACCTTAGCATGTAATTTCTCCTGTGATATACCAAAACAACCCGATCAATTTTAACACATTTAAAATGCATTGTTATAAAAATTAAATATACAAATGAACTGCTACTTACAGCCAGATCCTGGTTCTGCGCTTTCTTCTCTTCATCGGCGTAATTTGGGCTCCATGAAGTCAGAATACGATCTGCAAAATGCTCGAGATCTCCCCTTCCCTATTTTATTCAAATATATCATTAACTCATAACACATAAATTATACTCAAATTGATAACCTAAGAGCTAATATATTATATACCTCAAGTGCTAATTGATGATAATGCTGACTGAAGGACCTGGAGCCCCCGTGATGCTCGTAACTGCGGGGCGTATTACGGTTCCTCCTTGCTGTTTCAGCTTGGCCCTGCAAAACAATGTTAAACAGATATAATATAGAATTTTAAACAATAAACAAAAATATATACTTTAATAATACCTGAATTTCGGCCGTGTCCCAATAATCGCAAAGTGCAAAACAATCCTGTACGCGTATCCGCCAACAATCCTGTACGCGTATGTGACAAGTAAATAAAGAGATTATATATAGTATTTATTGGACGGGGTATTCTACGGCTCGAAAATATGAGTGTACAGTGTGTGCAATTTCTAATTAGCGATATAATAGTTACGATAACCCTTCACAGTCACCTCACCCTCATTGTAACCATCACCCTCACCTAACCCTAACCCTCACCCTCACCATCACCTCCACAGGACAGATGCAATAAGCCCCCTCTCACATACGCGTACAAAAAAGTTATCGGACCGAACAAGATGGTCTCGTATCCTCCAACGATCCTGTACGCGTATGTGACAAGTAAATAAAGAGATTATATATAGTATTTATTGGACGGGGTATTCTATGGCTCGAAAATATGAGTGTACGGTGTGTGTAGTTTCTGAGTAATTAACGATATAATAGTTACGCTAACCCCTTATCCTCACCCTCACCC
>NC_033800.1:37900435-37933045 GCF_001876935.1 Asparagus officinalis
GGTCTGGGAGAGAGAGAGGGGGAATGAGAAAGGGGGGGCGCGGGTCTGAGAGAGGCTAATTAGCCTCTCTCGGTCAATTCGGGCGCGGGCTGCCCAAAAATTTTGGGCGCCCGCGCCCGAAAATTTTTTCCCACCAAAAACTTTTAGCGACGGAAAATTCCGTCGGGGGTCTGAGAGAGGCTAATTAGCCTCTCTCGGTCAATTCGGGCGCGGGCTGCCCAAAAATTTTTGGGCGCCCGCGCCCGAAAATTTTTTCCCACCAAAAACATTTAGCGACGGAACATTCCGTCGGTAAAAATTATTTTAGCGACGGAAATTCCGTCGCTAAAAATATTTTTACCGACGGAATTATTTATTGTCGGTAATGTTTTAGCGACAGATTATTTCAGTCGCTAAAACAAAATTTTCCGTCGTTAAATGTTTTTTACCTACGGATATTTAGCGACGGAAATTCCGTCGCTAAAAATATTTTTACCGACGGAATTATTTATTGTCGGTAATGTTTTAGCGACAGATTATTTCAGTCGCTAAAACAAAATTTTCCGTCGTTAAATGTTTTTTACCTACGGATATATAGCGACGGAAATTCCGTCGCTATATTTCATGTTATAGCGACGGAAATTTCCGTCGCTGAATATCCGTAGCCAATACCTCATTTTCCAGTAGTGACAATAGAGGAAGATGACCAAAATACCAACTTGGAAAGACCCTTGGTTCATCACCTGAATATGCAGTACGGTGATAGGTTTGAACAAAAGGAACCCCCTATCGAGGACCAAGTAATCAAGGTGAATATGGGTGACGAAGATAATCAGAAGCCGATTTTTGTTAGCAACAGCCTCCCGCTAAAGGAGAAAGAAGAGTTAATTGCCCTCATTAAGGAGTACATCGATGTCTTTGCTTAGAACTACGAGGATATGCCAGGGCTCGATCCAAATGTGGTAATGCATCGCCTCAATATTAAGCCAGATGTCAAACCTGTCAAACAACAACAAAGACGGTTTCGTCCGCAAATTATGGAAGCAATCGAGTCCGAAGTTAAAAAGCTTATCAACTTGGGTTTCATCAGGGAGAAGCAACACCCTAAATGGCTTGCCAATATTATCCCGGTCCTTAAGAAGAACGGGAAATCAGGATTTGTATCGACTTTAGAGACCTTAACACCGCCTGCCCGAAAGATGATTTTCCTCTTCCCATTACAGATGTTATCATAGACAATACATGTGGATTCAAGAGAATGTCCTTCATGGACGGATTTTCTGGTTATAATCAGATAAAGATGCACCAAGATGATAAAAAGCATACCGCCTTTAGAACACCCCTCGGTGTCTTCTGCTACACCAAGAAGATATCAGCTCTTCCCAATTACCTCACCAAGAAGAGCAAAGAGGGAATGTAATATAGAAGCATCCACCCCCACGAAGAAGGATATCAGCTCTTCCTAATTGCCTCACTAAGGAGGACAAAGCGAGGATGCAATATACAATATGATATGATAAATATTGAATGCACGAGCAAAAAATTATAAAGGCTTACCAGTGAAAGATAGGGATTCCCTTTCAGGAGACTAAGTGGCCGAGCGGCTCCTCAGAAAGCGTGATCTCCTCGTTGACATGGCTAATCTACAAAAAGATCAACAGTTCAGTCAGATCACGAATTGAGGTACGCAAATCAGAGATTAAAAGGAAATTTGTGAATCTTTGACTGAAATTCTACAAAATAGAATTTTCCAGTTAAAGGTCCAATTAAACCTATGAAATGCTTTCGATGCAAATTGGAGTCCAGAAAATAAATGCAGAAGGCTAAAGTGGCGAGTTTGATTCTCGACCAATACACAAGCCGAAAGCTTGGACATTCTTCTCTCAAAGGCCAAAAGTGGACACAAGCTCAATTCTTACATGTGGTTCAAGCGAAGCTCCTCATACATAGCTCACATCCATGATCAAGCATAAGGTCTCGACCACGTCAACATATAGATTTACAGGCTCACAGAATCATCCGAAATTAGAGCATGGAAATTAACTTGAGTTTCAAAACCATACAATGAACATATATCAAGTCATGTACACCAACCAAACATCCCAAGGGTTCGATGTTGACAAAAATTCAAAACTAAGCTTCAGTTCATATTCAAACTTTAGTTCATCAATTTCAAAGCTAACAAAGCTCAATAAATTTGGCCACCATCAAAGCCCAAGACCAAATTTCAGTTTTCTCAAAAATTCAAGAATTAGGGCTTCAACTAACAAGTCATGCACACAACCAAGAGTTCAAAATTTGGTCATCACTCAAAGCCTAAGATCAGATTTCGGTTGTTCTCCAAATTCAAGAACTAGGGTTTCAACTATCAAGCCAAAACTCAAAGATTCAACCAAAATTAAAGTGAGAACATTGAAGCTTACCTGAATTCGAAGAGGAACTGAGGAGGAGGAGAGACCCGTCAAAATAAAACCCACAAATGCTCGAGCCCAAGTCAAGATCAGCCGAAACCCTAGTTCCTAAACTCACAAACTCAATTGATTTTAGAGGGAGTGAAGAGAAGGAGATGAGGAATTTAAAGAGGGGAGCTTTGATCTCGTTTAGAGTTCTTGAAGTGGAGAAGTTCTTGAAGAGGTAGAGCTTGGGGAAGAAGGAAACCAAAAACTGGAAGAAGAAAACCGAAAGCTAGAAGAAGAAATGAAGAAAAAGGCCAAAACTGGTTGTAATACACCAAAATGAACCCCCCCAACCCACTTTCATGCGGGTCAGATTGACGCCCGACCTACGTTCGCGCAGGTCGGATGGATCTGACCCACGTTCGCGTGGATCGGATTGATCTGACCCACGTTCGCACGGGTCGAAGTGATCTGACCCGTATTGGCGCGGGTCGGATTTGCCTAACCCGCGTTTGTACAGGTCAGGTGTGGGTGACCCGCATGCGGGTTTGGTCTGATGGTCGTATTCGTGGTACTTTTGCCCGCCTCCGCCCGCTTTTGAGATATTTAGGACCCACTTTCATACTCTTGGGTAGTTCCACGGCATTTTCGCCCACATTCGAGATATTCGGGACCCACGTATACTCCAATAGGAGTATACGAGTATAAACTGGTCCTCCACAAGTCAACGTCGGTTAACTCATTGCGATGAAAGTCAATGCCGGTCAACGCGTAGTCCCAGGTCAATGTCGGTCAACACGTTGCGATGAGAGTCAACGCTGGTCAACATAGATAATTAGTTCAAAGTCAACTTAATGACACGAGCCAAAATCAATTTACCAATTTTGATTCAAGACTTCGTTAACGGCCAGAAAATAAACACAGCATCAGAAAATTTTTAGCTATTCAACAAAATACTGAATAGACTGAAAAGTGAAGAAGTTAAGAACCGAAGCCAGTTATAGGTCCTTTAGCACCGAGTGAAGGAGGGGGTCTATCACATCCAAAGCATTTCAGACTCATCTATAAAAGAATGAGGCTGAAACACTTTGAAGGGGGTATTTGTTGTTGGCCTTCTTGTTTTGATGATGATTTATAAACAATTTATATCTAATATTATTTGTCTAGTGTTTGTGTTTTATATTTATTCTAGGCAAACAATATGTTAGAGGATGGATGGAATTGCGCATTCACGATCATATCCAATAAAGATTGGCGGAATTGTGGAGTGAAGCCTATGCAATTCAAATTGAAGATCCAAGTTCTAGCTTTATCCGTAAGTGTACCAAGTTAAGCTACATCGAAGATCAATCAAACTTGGGTATATTTAGTTTAGGTTTTATATTATGTGTGTTAGTACTTTAAGCTCAATCATTTATACACACACATATTTGGTTTTTATATATATAGTTATATATATACACAAGTTTTGGTTTATGGACTTAACAATTATTGGATACATATTTTATTAAGTCTATAAAATCATTTCATAGGGTTTCAAAACATTGTTTATGTCAAAACATCAAATTTCATGTATATCACATTTTCATGTTTTGGACACTTGCAAAATACATGAGTTTTCACAAATGGGAAACTCAATTTGAAAAATTCTTTTTCTAAAATGTTCAATTTCATGTTTATAAATGTTTACCAAAGTTTTATCAATTTTGGAATTAATTTGTTATGTTTATTTGAATTTACAAAATCCAGTTTTTAATTAGCTCATGTTCGTGCACATGTTCGTGCATGTTTTTGTAAAACTGATACATTTTCACAATTGGGATATGCGATTTGAAAATTTTCTTCGTTTACATGTTTATCATCATATATACAAACATTTCCCTAAGTTTTGCTATTTTTGGAGTTGTTTTGTTATTTTCAATTGAATTTACAAAACCGTATTTTCTGTAGTTTTTTTCAGAAACTGTATATCTGTGTTCAAACATTTATTTCTCTCAACTGGGAAGTTGTATTTCATAAATTATTTATCTAACATGTTTATCTACATGTCTAGAACATTCTCTCAAACTTTCATAATTTTTGGAGTTAATTTACTATTTTTAATTGATTTTACAAAATCAGATACGTAAATTTTCAGAATCTGTCAAAACCTAAAATTATTTGTGCACGTTGCTACAGTTCGGTCAACCGCCACGGTCGACCATGCTACAGTATGGTCGACCGTGACAGTCGGCCATCTACAGTATAGAGAGCAGTTTACAGTTTTTCTTTGTGCGGTCGACCGTGACGGTCGACCGCCAATGTTACCATTGCACAGTAACGGTAACATTCTGTTTTTTATTTTTTAGTGGGTTTTTAGGGTTTTTTGAGATGTTTTCTTCAAGCCTATATATACCCCTTTGCCATAACTATTTTCTACCACAAGAGAATGTTTTAAAGAAGTTTTAAAAGAGTTTAAGTTTGGTTTAAGTTTGTTTAAGAAGCTTTTAAGCATTTGGAAGTTTGAGTTTGTGAAATCAATTCCACAAGAGCTTGAGGAGATCATCTATTGAAGTTTGAGCTTCCAACTATTCTTCCTCCCTCTCTTGATCTATTGAGAAGTTTTCTAAACTCTTATCTAGCTTTACATTTGCTTAGTTATTTGATTATCATTCTTTAAAGCTAGTTTTTATATTGAGTTTAGATTTGATTATATTATCTCATTGTTACACACACCCACATTGAGCTTATTGTATTTACATTTATAGTATAATTTGGGATTGTGGGTTTGTGACTAAGAGTTGTGCTTAATTGAGTTCTTATCTTATTTAGAGAGCAATCATTTGATTTGTGAGCTTTAATTGTGAGATCACTTTGTAATATACTTGTACACCGAGAGAAGTGTGTGACGAGAGTCGGGGATCGTCCCAAGA
Source organism: Asparagus officinalis (assembly GCF_001876935.1). Lineage (NCBI taxonomy): Eukaryota > Viridiplantae > Streptophyta > Magnoliopsida > Asparagales > Asparagaceae > Asparagus > Asparagus officinalis. The sequence continues at coordinate 37,905,723 of NC_033800.1, forward strand.
GGAGTGGCGTCGGTTGACGAACCTAGGGAGAGGTCGTATCCGAGCACCTGAGGGAGACACGTCGATAATCATATTTTATTATAATTTTATACCCTAATTATCTATTTTATATGAATAAATATACCACTAATAAATGTTTTTATCTTTTAATTGCAGGCTAATGAAGAATAAATCTTAAACTCTCATCTCTCAACAAAAACCCATTGATTAAATGAAGAAATGAAGCAAAGAAGCCCATTGGAAAATCAATTTCCAAATTATCCAAAAGCCCAGAATCAAGTCGAGTAGCCTGTAGAAGCCGGAGAAAATCAAAAATCTAATATGAAAAAAAATCATATTCAAAATGGTTGGCCACAAAGAAACGACGATATCTCCTAATCCGGAAGGTGGAATTTAACATATAATATATAAAAATCGCCTATCTCGACGAGATGAAGCTATCCGTGAAATCAGAATTTGGAAATAGTGGGTATCGATGTCAGCATCGATGTGGGCATCGATGCTAGCATCGATGCCTGCATCGATACCAGATTACTGTAGCGCGCGTCAATGGCTGATTTTGCTTGTCTTGGGGCTCAAGTTTGATCAAATGGCTCTCATTCACTGATGTTTACTATAAATAAGGGTAGAGAGTGAGGGGTTAGAGGTGTGAAAATTTTTGTAACTCCTTTTGAAGAGGAGGGTTACTCTTAATTGAGAAGGCTTTCCAAATTTGTAACTTTTTGTTACAATTAATAATAATAATTTTTTCACCACTTTAAATATTTCTTCTCTTTGTTGGATGATGAAGATGGAGATGAAGAATTATTTAGAGGTTCGCATTTCTTTCTTTTTTTCTCTTTTATTTCTCTTTTATTGCTTATTAGTTAGATTTATTTTCATGCTTGTAATTAGATTTTATTTTCTTGTTTAAATAGCCAAGAGGCTAGAACCCTCTTTCCTTAGATTTATTTCATGCTCATAGATTAGATTTATTTTATGCTTATAGAGTAGATTTATTTTCTTGTATTTTTACAATTTATTTTGTAGTTTAGATTTTGTAATTTATTTTATAGTTAGATTTTAATTTCTTGCACTATTCACCTTGAGGCTAGAACCCTCTTGAGTTTAGTTTTTTTTTTTGTTTATTTTCACTTTCTTTGATTTTCCTTTAGGCTAGAACCCTCTAGGGAATCAACTTTTTCTAAGAAGAGGATTCAATTCTAGATTACCCATATCTTTAATTGAATCCGCTATCTTTACATTCTTGATTTTTTTATTTGTTTCACGATTTTATTCATTCTTCCTTCTTGCCTTGTTGATCACATTTATTTTTTACTCACTTCCACTCTCAAATATATTCATTTCCATAATCACAATCATTCTCTTCATAATCACATTCACTCATCACTCCTATTTTGTCACGCACACAACATAAGAACCAATTTTATATTTTCTCCTACAAAAACACCTTCCTCGTGGGATCGATAACTTTATACTATAACTTGACACGGTTGTGCACTTACAACCTTTTTGGTATATGTTTATGCCGCATCAAGTTTTTGGCGCTGTTGCCGGGGAAAATGCTTAAGTAGGTTTTAATTATTTTGGTTCTTTAACTTGTGTGTTTTTTGTGAAGGAAACGCTTGGAGCTTGAAGATCGTGGATTGGAGAATTAGGATTTGAAGATTTACTTTCGGGTAAGTCTTCTTTCTAGTTTTTAATTCCACCATTTAGCTACTTCTTCACATTTAGAGACAATTAGGACTTAAAAAAAATTTTATTTTTGTTGACCATAATAAAATTCACCCTCCACTTTGACATTTACTAACAAGATAATAAATTCAAACATATTCCCCACTTCTCATTTGTTTGATTGTTAACCCTAATTAAAAAAAATTATTTTCCATCCTTTTTAGTTGCTTTTAATTCATAGGGTTGCATTTCATATTGATAGTAGGAATTCACCAAGTGATTTGAGCATCTTGATTTGGCACATACTTAAAAATATTTTTAAGGGCAAAACCCCATAATCAAGATAAGGTGAGGGATTTCATCACCCTTTCCTTAGCCCAAAAATCACTAATTCCTCACTTCACAAACCCAACCTAATAAAAATCATTAGACGTTGGCCCCTAAGGATTCGAGCTCAATAAGGAACAAGAAATCCTTAAGTGAACCGGTTTAAGTTTTCTCAGATTAGTTGGTGTCTAAGGCAAGGTTTAGGGGTTGCGTAAAGCGCTCCGCAAGGAAAGAGGTACTTAATTGATCTCTGATCACCCTCTAGTACTATCCTTACCTGGCTAACTACCTGGGTAAAACTTTAATCTTTTTACTGTAGGAGTTTTTGGTTAGGGGCTGGTCTAGTTGAGTTAGGCTAAACCCTAGAATTAGAGTGATTGAAAAGTGATTGATTTGATTTGTTTTAGTTAGGTTTTCTCTATTTTTTTCTCATAAAAAATAATTTTTTTTCTTTTTTCTCATTCTTTATAAAAAAAATATAAAAAGAAATAGTTTTGGTATATGCAACAGTGGATTAGGGATAATACACGTCGATTAATTCGCTTTGAACCAATCATAGAAATAGAGCATCCTAATCCACCCGTTCTTCATGATATGTGCTATCCCATTAGGAATGCAATCCCTTCGTGCATTAGGCTCCCCGAAACAAATGGAATAAATTTTAAGCTTAGACCGCAATACATAAACATACTTCTCAAATTCCTTGGTAATGAAACAGAAGACGCATATATTTTTATTTCGGAATTTGAGGAAGTGTGTATTATGATTAAAATGAGAGAATTAAATGAAGATGCGGTTAAGCTTAGATTTATTCCATTTGCTCTTAAGGATAAAGCTAAAAAATGGCTGTACAGCTTACCAACAAATTCCATCTCAACTTGGGATGAATTTGTCACCGTTTTTCTTAAGAAATTTTTTCCTATTCATAAAACGGTAAAGCTTAGGAACAGCATTCAAAACTTTAAAATTATCCCGGGAGAACCTTTTTGGAAGTATTTTGACCGATTTAAAGATCTTCTCATCCAATGTCCTCATCACGGTTTAGAGAAATGGCGATTGTGCCAAATAATTTATGAGGGATTAGATTATTCTGCAAAAACTTCCTTAGAATCAATGTGCCACGGGGATTTTATGAGGAAAAATGCTGATGAAGCTTGGGAGTTTTTGGAGAGTCTTTCTGAAAAAACAATGCAATGGGAACAGTGCGATGACAGGGTTTCATCAGTTCCCCATTCTAAGTCTAGTGGTCTTTCCTTGGAGTCAAACATTGCTTCTGAAGCGAAGATGGCGACAATTCTGCGGAGGTTAGAAGCCTTAGAAATTAAGGAACGAGCTCCAGCTCAACTCAATCATGTTTCTTTCCCAGGATGTCATAATTGTCAGTCTCCTACCCACGTTTCAGAGAATCCGTTCTACAGTTGGATGACTCGTTGACTCACCGAACCGTTAGCTTGATTCTGCACGCGAGTGGATCTATTCCGTTGTTTGCGTGCGGTTCGTTAGCCTCATCACCTCGTTAATCCACTTCGTCGTGTGTCACTTGGCTTCGGTATTGCGGGCTAACGCTCGCGTTTAGATACGTCGCCCGATGGTTCATTGGTTTGTCGAATCACCGTGCCGAGCTGTGTTAAGGGACCCATAGGCATTTTTATACGCCTACACAGAGGATGCATATATTTTTATTTCGGAATTTGAGGAAGTATGTATTATGATTAAAATGAGAGAATTAAACGAAGGATGCATATATTTTTATTTCGGAATTTGAGGAAGTATGTATTATGATTAAAATGAGAGAATTAAACGAAGATGCGATCAAACTCAGATTTATTCCATTTGCTCTCAAAGACATAGCAAAAAAATGGCTGTATAGCTTACCCATAAATTCCATCACTACGTGGGAGGAATTTATCACCATTTTTCGTAAGAAATTTTTTCCTATCCATAAAACGGTGAAGCTAAGAAACAGTATCATGAATTTTAAAATTATCTCGGGAGAACCCTTTTGGAAGTATTTTGACCGATTTAAAGATCTTCTCATTCAATGTTCTCATCACGGTTTAGAAAAATGGCGATTGTGCCAAATAATTTATGAGGGATTAGATTATTCTGCAAAAACTTTCTTAGAATCAATGTGCCACGAGGATTTTATGAGGAAAAATGTTGATGAAGCTTGGGAGTTTTTGGAGAGTCTTTCTGAAAAAACAACGCAATGGGAACAGTGCGATGACAGGGTTTCATCAGTTCCCCAATCTAAGTCTAGTGGTCTTTCCTTGGAGTCAAACATTGCTTCTGAAGCGAAGATGGTAACGATTCTGCGAAGGTTAGAAGCTTTAGAAATTAAGGAACGAGCTCCATATCAAATCAATCATGTTTCTGCCTCAGGATGTCATAATTGTCAGTCTCCTACCCACGTTTCAGAGAAATGTCAAATCAATCATGTTTCTGCCTCAGGATGTCATAATTGTCAGTCTCCTACCCACGTTTCAGAGAAATGCCCTCTCCTAGGAAACAACAATGCATTAGAACAGATGAATGCCACGTTTCAGAGAAATGCCCTCTCCTAGGAAACAACAATGCATTAGAACAGATGAATGCTGCATTCCAGTACCCTAGAAATGATCCATTTTCTCCAACCTACAATCCAGGGTGGAGAAATCATCCCAATTTTGCATGGAATCTAGGAAATTCTCACGGAACTCAAAACTTCACTCCCGCTTCGACCTAACATTATCCTAGGGGAAACACAGTTCCGTTCAATTCTCATTCATAATTTCAACAACCCAATCTGCCGTATCAAAATCAGTCTCCTCTTCATCAAGCTGTAATTCAGACTCATCACAATCCAGATCAGGATAAACGTCTCAACGTCTTGGAAAGGGGTTTGAAAACCATAATTAAGGCCTCCACTCAAACCACGAATATGTTGACTCAAACGTCTAGCACTCTAAATTCCTTCATGCAATCAACTGGACAAATGCTCAACTCCAACACTCAAACTATAGCTAGATTAGAATCCTAACTTAGTCAACTAGCTAGTGCCGTGAGTGAAAGAGAGAAGGAAAAATTTCCGAGTCAACCTGTGGTCAACCCTAAGAACACAGGATGCAGTTCATCCTATGAAGCCCAAGTGAATGCAATCCATTCACTTCGGTCAGGTAGACAGGTCGATAATCAAGTGAGAACTCCTCCAAGTCAAACTCTTGATCCTGTACAAATTCCTTCTCCTTCTCCTTTTGATGAATCTATTCAACAATCACTCCCCTCAGATGACCAAGAACCTGAACCCGAACCTGAGCCTGCTTTTGATAGATTTAGACCGGTTGCTGCATTTCCAGATAGACTCAGGTCTAGGAACCACTCTCCTCAGGAGGAGAAGATCCTAGAAACATTCAAGCAGGTTAAGGTCAACATTCCTCTCTTAGATATAATTGAACAAATTCCATCTTATGCTAAATTTTTAAAAGAATTATGCACTAAGAAGAGGCGAATAAATATTCCAAAGAAAGTCTTTTTAGCTGCCAATATCAGTGAAATGCTATCAAATCCCATACCTTTGAAACGTAAAGATCCAGGTTCCCCCATCATTTCATGTATCATTGGTAATACTCACATTGATAAGGCGCTTTTAGACTTAGGGGCCAGTGTCAATTTGCTTCCATATTCAGTCTATCAGCAATTGGGTCTAGGTGTACTGAATCCAACCAAATGCACCTTACAGTTGGCTGATAGATCTGTCAAGGTCCCTATGGGTGAGTTAGAGGATGTTCTGATCAAGGTTAGAGATTTTATTTTTCCAGTAGATTTTGTAGTCTTAGAAACACTGCCTGTTTCTAATCCCAAAGGACATACACCTGTCATCTTAGGACTACCCTTCTTAGCCACTTCTAATGCTCTCATCAACTGTAGAACTGGTCAAATAAAGCTGTCCTTTGGGAATTTGACTGCTGATCTTAATATTTTTAATCCAGAGAACCAACCAAATAATCAGTCTCTAGAAATAAACTACATTCAGGAAAGATCAGAAGAAGAAAAAGAAGAAGAGTCTGATTTGAGTTTTGAGGGAATTTTTGATGAAGAGTTATGTTTTTGAAAGAAGCAGATCAGGTCCTTGAGAATAATAAAACTGTGTTAAACATTTGCTGTTTTGAATTAAATTTTGAAGAACTCTTTCTTGATGAACTTAGATTCTTGGAGAATAATCAACAACCAAATTTTCAAAATTTCACAGAAGAATTGGTTGTTAGAAAAAAAAACTTCACAGTACAAGAGTCTAAGTTCATTAAAAATGTAAAATGCATAACACCAATAATACCTACCTTACTTTGTTGCAAGAATTACTGAACACCCCGAAATGCTTGGAAATTCACATTGTTGATTATATCATTCTGAATTTGTTTAAAATCCGGGGAAGAATTTTCAACAGTAAGGTAGGATTCAATGTAGAACGGGAACTCTTCATGTTGAATATTTCATTCTACATTGTTTATTTTATTTATTTCAGAATAATAAAACGAATTTACTCTTCTCTCATTTGAGAGTTTCTTGTTCAGTTGTAAAAAAAAGGAAAAAAAAAGAAAAAGAGAAAAAAAAGGAAAAAAAAAATTTTGATTTCATCATCCTCAGACCAAAGGTAATTGCAGATTTTTATCAGCCGACCAAATATAAGTGCTTCACTTCTTATCTGCTTTACTTCATGCATCATAGAGTTTGCATTGAGGACAATGCAAAATTTAGGTGTGGGGGTGGGAATTAGTTATTTTTTCTCTTTATTTTACATTTTTAGTTGCATTTTTGTTTTTTTCCTTTTCCTAAAAAAAATATAAAAATATCGTCACTTACCAAATTGATAGAGTTATGTAATAATTGATTTATTTAATGAATTTTAAATCTGTTATTTACTCAAGTTCACCTTTTATGATAACTCTAAATAAAGTTCTTAAGAAATGATTTTCAAAATAGTATACTTTACTTAAGCCTTAACTTAGTTTTTTATTTAAAATAATGGAATACATGCTTAGCTTAGAGTTAAAAATAATTCTTCAAAGTGGCTTGACTTACATATTTTTCAGTATATATACACATATACATATAAAAAAAATTACAAAAAGAAGAGTGCGAAAAATGGACACCAAAAGAAAAAAACTCTTAAATTCAAGGTGATTCTATCTTATAAAGCCTAAGCAGATCAAGTAATTAAGCCCAAGGAGTATTTTCATACTTAATGACCTAAGCCCAATTGGGTTGGGATCCATTGGTCCAAAACTTGTTAAATGGTCGCTTAGAAAACCCGTTAAAGTAAAAAAAAATCACCAAGGAAGAAAGAGTTAAAAATAATAATAATATAAAAAAATAAAAAAAAACTAATAAATGTTTTATATATAGTTATATTTGTATATATGGTCTTGGAAAATATTTTAGATCAAGCAACTTGAATATTATAAACATAGCATCAATGGATTCATTAGGAAGCATTTTAAACAATTCATAATCATGCATGAGTCCACTAATTTTTGATTCCTTAACTTGGTGGGTTCCCTCATGTGTGATGCAAAGTTTGGTCCAAATCTCATATGTGGTAGCTGATAATCATATTTTATTATAATTTTATACCCTCATTATCTATTTTATATGAATAAATATACCACTAATAAATATTTTTATCTTTTAATTGCAGGTTAATGAAGAATAAATCTCAAACTCTCATCTCTCAACAAAAAACCTTTGATTAAATGAAGAAATGAAGCAAAGAAGCTCATTGGAAAATTAATTTCCAAATTATCCAAAAGCCCAGAATCAAGTCGAGTAGCCTGTAGAAGCCGGACAAAATCAAAAATCTAATATGAAAAAAAATCATATTCAAAATAGTTGGCCACAAAGAAACGACGATATCTTCTAATCTGGAAGGCGGAATTTAACATATAATATATGAAAATCGTCTATCTCGACGAGATGAAGCTATCCATGAAATCAGAATTTGGAAATAGTGGGTATCGATGTCGCCATCGATGTGGGCATCGATGTTGGCATCGATACCTACATCGATGCCAGATTACTATAGCGCGCGTCAATGGCTGATTTTGCTTGTCTTGGGGCTCAAGTTTGATCCAATGGCTCTCATTCACTGATGTTTACTATAAATAGGGGTAGAGAGTGAGGGGTTAGAGGTGTGAAAATTTTTGTAACTCCTTTTGGAGAGGAGGACTACTCTTAATTGAGAAGGCCTTCCAAATTTGTAACTTTTTGTTACAATTAATAATAATAATTTTTTCACCATTTTAAATATTTCTTCTCTTTGTTGGATGATGAAGATGGAGATGAAGAATTATTTAGAGGTTTGCATTTCTTTCCTTTTTCTCTTTTATTGCTTATTAGTTAGATTTATATTCATACTTGTAATTAGATTTTATTTTCTTGTTTAAATAGCCAAGAGGCTAGAACCCTCTTGCCTTAGATTTATTTCATGCTCATAGATTAGATTTATTTTATGCTTATAGAGTAGATTTATTTTCTTGTATTTTTATAATTTATTTTGTAGTTTAGATTTTGTAATTTATTTTGTAGTTAGATTTTAATTTCTTGCACTAATCACCTTGAGGCTAGAACCCTCTTGGGTTTAGTTTTTCTTTTTGTTTATTTTTACTTTATTTGATTCGCCTTTAGGCTAGAACCCTCTAGGGAATCACCTTTTTTCTAAGAAGAGGATTCAATTCTAGATTACCAATATCTTTAATTGAATCCGCTATCTTTACATTCTTGATTTTTTATTTGTTTCACGATTTTATTCATTCTTCCTTCTTGCCTTGTTGATCACATTTATTTTTTACTCACTTCCACTCTCAAATATATTCATTTCCATAATCACAATCATTCTCTTCATAATCACATTCACTCATCACTCCTATTTTGTCACGCACACAACATAAGAACCGATTTTATATTTTCTCCTACAAAAACACCATCCTCGTAGGATCGATAACTTTATACTATAACTTGACACGGTTATGCACTTGCAACCTTTTTGGTACATGTTTATGCCTCATCACACGTCTAGTTCAACACTTGAGAGGGTATAGAGTGGGATTACAAGAGTGTGTTAATTGTAAAGTTTTCGGTTAGCTAGAAAACCGAGTGTGAGGTGTAAACGTTGTTCGGGTAAATGTAGAAAACCCGGTTGTGTTAGTGGATTTCTCCCCGGGAGTGGGGAACGGAGACGTAAGACGGATGGTCCGAACTCCTTGATCATTTGATTATGTTTGTGTGTTTTGGCGTTCATTTATATTTGTGCTCATTGCTCATATCGTCATTATCTCATTAGTTAGTTTGTCCACTCCTATGTTTACATTATTTACTCTTGTGTTGTTTATATATCTTTGCTCATATATTTGTAATATCTCATTGCTAGGATATATTCATTAGTTCATATTGCCTATCCTGGCTCATGTATCTTGTTGTATTTTATACTTGCTAGGATAACTTGTTAATTAGTTTTAATTGGCATAAAATCAGATTAGATTAGCATAAGACCCTAATCACCCCCCTCTAGGGTCTAACATCTGTAGGCGTCTAAAATTGCCTATGAGGTCATGCACGCAGCTCGAAACGAAGAGTGGACGCATCAAGAAGGATTATCCAATTGGCCGTTGCGCACATCAGTCAATGCGCACACGTCAATCAGCTCGCGCGCATCGGTCAACTCAAAGTGACTGAACGCGCTCGTCAGTCAGCTCGCGCGCGTAGGTCAGCTCACGCGCTTCAGTCAGCCCGTACACGTCAATCAACTCGTACGTGTCGGTTAGCCCACACATGTCAGTCAACACGTACATGTCAATCAGATCGCGCACATCAGTTAGCCCCAGTGACCGACGCGTTCGTCGGTCAGTCCCTCCGTGAAGCGTACAAGCTAACGAGTCAACCAAATACGCAAAATGATGGAGAATACAGGTCTGGGAAAGTCCGAAAAGCAAAAGGAGAGAGCGAAAAAGCCTCGGAACCCGCGGTGGCGTGGGCGCGGGTCACCCATAGGTGACCCGCGCCCACGCGGGTCACCAGTGACCGTCCCGCAGCTTCGACCCCAAACGCGTTTTCGACGGTTTTTAAGCGGTTTTCGCAGGATTTATCTATTCTAGGGGTTCCCAATTGATTTGATATCATCCACAAACGTGGTTAGGCTGTTATTGACTAAAGATAAGGCTAAATTACTCGTTCTCATCCAAATACCCATATCCGAGACCTATAAATATAAGATTAAGGCCTCCATTCTATAGATCTGGAATTTTATCAAGAGGGAGAGGTGCTGCTGGATTGAGGAGTCAAGGAGCACGAAATTTCAGTGAAGGTCAATCAGATCCCGGTGAACTTCAGCATAAAGAGGAAGGCTTTCGAAGGATCCGCACTCGTATTCCCCCGTCCGTTCCTTGAGATTAGGCTTAGTCTTAATCTCGAGAAGAGCTACTGATTTCGCTTAGTCGATTTTAGTGTTTTAAGCGAATACTTCATTGGTGAAGTAGGAGCTCTGTTAATTTTCCAGCAACCGGATCTGATCCGCGGTCGTCCACGGATATCAACATCTCCGGCACAGGTGAAGACCCCACGCAAACAAGAGTTGATAAACAGTTCTTGTGTTTATTTTCTAGAGAGTTGTAATCTGTATTTTCGTTATTTGAATTCATTGTATGCGATTAAAGTTATAATGAAATCAATAATGAAGACCACTTTCGATGAAAACACGCGTAGTTAAAGCAGTCCAAAACCAATCGATGATATATATGTACAGTTTCATTTCAAATTTTTATTAAATATGTACACCTACTTCACAAATAACAATCCCATAAGAACCATTTCTATAGGACTAAGGTGGTTTTCATCATAAAGATAAAAGCTAAACTTTCAAATCTAACTCTGTATATATCCATGCCTAAATGGCATAGGCACCCATTTCAAATACAGTTTTCCTTACCAATTTCTTCTCTTCTTATTTGTCTCTAATAACCTATATTGATTTCGAGACAGCATAATTTATCCCTCCTTGTCAATTTGGAATCCCCAAAGCTCTTCCACTATTTCTTGGGCAAAATGGCTAGATTGGTATATTTTTTAGAGGCTTGGTGACATATTGGTATATTTTTTTTAGTTTTGTCAGATTGGTATAAATTTTCGACTCCAACGTCATATAGGCCTTAAATTTGGCCAGAGTTACTGTTCCGACAAGGGCTGATGAAATTTTTTTACAAAAAACCTCCTCATCAAATATAATTTCCTGCTCCTAACCCCTCCTCCTCCTCATCCTCCTCCTCATCCTCTTCATAATACGTGTTGGTTCTGTTTCCGCACGTGTAGATGTACTTTCCTCCCGTAATAAATCACCGAATATCTTCTTAATTTGTTGCCTTTTTAATTGTAAGGTATGGAGTTTGCTTCAGCATTGTGTCGTTGCCATAGGTAGCGTAAATTTCGACTTCCCTTCTGCTTTGGGAATAAGTTCCCCGATGGAATGAGAAAGAAGTAAGATTTTAAAAAAAATATTTATAGTAAACTTATGTGAAATGGATGGTTATTTTGTGGGGATTCGGGATATGTTGTTTTGAATGCCATGATGAAAGAACTTGTCGACAATGTATCTTGGTATTGCTTTATATATCGTTTTGAGGCATTTTTTATCTCTTAGCGCTACCAGTTATATTACTTTGTTGTGAATTCTCTCAATGTATTGTGTGAAGCAAAATACTTGGTAACTGGATTGCCTATTTTACTTATTTGCTTTGCTCTTTTTTTCCCGATTCGTCTTTTGTAGTCCCTGTGAATGTTCTCGTTCCTGATCTTAGGATTTACTGATACTTTCAGTTGTATGAAGCTTTACGATATCTGTTGGCTGACTGATTGTGATGATATACATTTCATATACAGCAATCAAGTTGGTATATGTAGGTCAGCTCTACTTGCCTTTAGCAAAGATGTGGCAGAGATTGAATTGGTCCTTCCTGTCCTTCCTGATTTTTATTAAGTTGTTTCTGATTTTTCATTCGGGGGTTTAAGATGCGTGCAACTGCCAACATTAAGAAGCCAGAGTGTTTGTGGTAGGTTAGGCATGGAGGGAGAGGGGGAGGTTGAAGAGGATGAGGAGGAGGAGGAAGAGGATGAGGAGGAGGAGGGAGAGGGGGAGGTTGAAAAGGATGAGGAGGAGGAGGGAGAGGGGGGTTAGGAGCAAGAAATTATATTTGATGAGGGGTTTTTTTACAAAAATCCCATCAACCCTGACCGGAACAGTAACTCCGGCCAAATTTAAGGTCTATATGACGCCGGAGTCGAAAATTTATACCAATCTAACAAAACTAAAAGAAAATATACCAACATGTCACGAAGCCTCTAAAAAATATATCAATCTGACCACTTTGCCCTACTTCTTGGAACAAACTAACTACTAATTCTTTGTCACTTTTTCCAAATTTGACGTGGTATCGGAGCCAAAGAATCCTGATCATCTTCGTTCATCCAAACACGTTTTTCTTCTGCCATCATTATAATCACCATGTATGATCTTCCTCTATAGTTTGTTCCAATAAAAGAAGTCCGCTAAACAAACCCCTTTGTCGTTGATCCTTTCGTAGTCTATATATTTTCGATACTGTCCAACTTATCTCATCGAACGTGCTCTCGTCATCGATAGATGATCAATTTTGTTAATTTGTGTCTTCGACTACTGAAATATCTTCCATTATTCTCTCCAAGTCACAAGTCCTCCACTCAATTGTGCACCTACGTTCGCGATTTTTTTCAAGGACGGCGTTCACGAACAAAACCATGCTTCTTCAGAAAATGTCCTCTTGGAGAGCATCTCCACTGCCTTTGCTGGTCATCAGTCACCTCCATCGACACTTGCATGCAGCAAATGCTTCCATCCTATCATTATTTGAATCCACAGACTCCTGAGTCCTGACCCGGTTTCTGATTGAATCCAGAGACTCCCAACTACTTGACCTATCAATCGACCAATTTGGTGTTAAAAATTTAACTATTTTGTTGGTAATTTTTTGACATTGTAATTGCAAATTAGCTTATCAAAGTTGATGATCAATTGCTTTGAGGGTATCTTTTTTCAAAATTGATTATTTGAAGGGTAGTTTAGCAAATACTAACATTTGGAGGGTAATTTTACTGATACCCATGATTTAAGGGGTATATAAATAATCCAAATCATAAGTATATTTTTCATCTACACTTCGGTTTTGGGTTTGAGAGGTTATATGAAAGTGGGTGGGCTTTTAAATAATTCACAATAAAACTTTGGGTTTAAAAGCGAAAACCTCGTAACAAAATTATAGCAAGGCTTATCAACGAAGGAAAGAAATGTCCAGAAAATAGCGAGGTTCATGTAAAAAAGAAAAGAAAAATGATCGAGTAGGAAAAATAATACATGAGACGTAGAAAAAAGGATTGCTTGTACAGGCGAAAATGATGCCATTTGCTTGAACGAGACACTCAAGAGCCGAAGAGAACAAGAGAAGGAAATGAACCGTAGCCCACTTAAACCCAAAAAAAAATTCCAGTATTTACGGTGCTCTTTCATGGGACGGGACAAAACAAAACCAAAAATAAATAAACTAATTCATTAAACCAAAACCAACAATAAATAAACTAATTAATTAAACGAAAATCAATTTTAATGGGGGCCATTCAAGTGCCAAAAATAAAAATAGAGGGAAAAGAATGAGCTGCAGCCCACGAGGCCGATCGACAAAAAATACATGTAAGAGGCCTTTCATGGGCCGGTATACAAAACGAAACAAAAATATAGAGAGAGAAAATCAAACAAATCAATTGGCTGTAGCCTACATGTAAAATAACAGTAATAATTCATATGAAATGCCCCCTCAAACTCCATTAGGCGGTCTCTTGTTTGCGAGAAAAAGGAGAGACGACAGAAAAGAAGGAAAGGGTCAAGAGAGAAAATTAAATTCTGAATGGAGTCAGGTGGAAATGTAAAGAAGATAGGAATGAAATGGAATAGATGTGGGAATAGAATGCGCATTCTCATTCTCATGTTTGAGCGCATTTAGAGAACGAAACGGGAATGACAAACTTATTCTCATTCTCATGTGTGATATCATTTGTTTACAAATGAGAATAAAATTTTGTTTTCTAATAATGTCCTTACAAAAACATAGAATTTTAAAAACATAAATTTTTTTAAAAATGACTAAATAATTCATTTTTTAGAAAAATAAGTTTTATAGAAATTGTATTTTTTCCTTCTACAAATAATTTTTCAGTTGATAGTTATATTTTGGTACACCGCTCAGCAACAATTTCCAACTTTTGGCTTATTAATTGAAACATAATTTTCATATAAATTATTTTTTATTATAAATAATTATGATTCTACATTTCTAATTTCTAATGTTACATGTCTATTACTTATACGAGCAGCTAATGCTATTAGCATCACTGTGCACAGACGTATACAATAGACTGAATTCCATATACATGCTACATGATATATGACTGAATCATGTGCATGCATGAAGAGAGAGATCAGAAGAAAACATAAGTTTTGAAGGATTTGAAAAACATGTTAACTTTTAATTTGTATATAAAAGTTCTATGAAATTTCAAATGCACTTTTAACTTTAAAAAATTGTTTAAAAATAGAAAACATGCTAATTTAGAAAGTTTGAAGGAATAAAAAACATGTTAACCTCTAATTAAAATATAAAGTTTCATTCTCATCAATTAAGCATATTATTTCTTGTTGTGAGTGCTTTGAAAAAATTACTGAAAAGATGAGGCATATATGCTTCAATAGAACTTCAAACCATACATGCAAAGATAAAATATTTGTTAACCTAATTGCCAATAGATTACGTAACTGAGTCGCCCGAAGATAAAAAATTACTGTAAAGATTTTCCACACATAATATTTTAAAAAGAAATAATTGTTACCTAACCGAGTCACGTCGAGACAAAGACGGGCTTTTTTTTCTACTGTAGACGCAATGGAACTAGGGCAAAGTCGAACAAAAATATTATTTTAATATTTTACATCTATTTGTATATTTGTACGAGCAGCTAATGATAAAAATTCTATAAAAATAATTTTTCATATAAGAATTTATATCTATTCGTATATTTTAAGGAGGGTATAATCAAAAATTATTTGATTATTTTGTTCCCACTTAAGTGGAAATATGAATTCTTTGTTAAATTGTTGGGAATGACAATTCCCACATAAAGTGGGAATTGATAAGAAGTAAAAATAGCAATTTTAGCGTCTAAAAATACATCATATTTGGTAGTAGAACCCTTCCCTATAAGACGAAGGACTACATTTTCTGCAAATTCTCGGACATAGAGCACACTCATGAATAAAGAGTTTTTTTTTGTCAATGAAAAAAATTATTCATTCTCCAATCTTTAAAGTTTTAAGTACAACAAGATACTCATCTGTGTGAGATATCAAAAATACAAAAGATCAACGTAGATTATCATATCACTATTGCTACCACTATATTTACAAGGAACTAATCCAATCTTTATAATCATTCGATAAAGAACTATTTAGTATAATGATCATTATATCCACGTTAATTTCTCTTACCAATTGATCATGGTGTTGGCCTTCTTATTTTGATGATGATTTACAAACAATTTACTACTAATGTTATTTGTCTAGTGTTTGTGCATTCCTATGTATTGTAGACAAACAACGATGTTGGAGGATGGATGGAATAGAGCTTCAACGATCATATCCAAAGGAGGTTGGCGGAATGTCGGTGAAGCTTATGCAATTCTAGTTCAAGATCCAAGTTCAGCTTCATCCGCAAGTGTACCAAGTCGAGCTTATTGAAGATCAAGATCAAGCTTGGGTAAATTAGTTTAGGGCTTATATTATGTGTGTTAATACTTCAAGCTCAATATCACACACACACGTTTGGTTTGGTTTATCGTCGTTTTGGATTATAAACTTAACGATATTATTTTATATCTTTTATCAAGTTTATAAATCTATTGGAAAGTTTTCAAAACTTTGTTTAAACTCATTTTGTTAAGATCAAGCTTTTACAAGTCCATACTTATGTGATTTTACAAAATAATGAGATTCCACAATTGGGAAATGCAAATTGGAAAAAAAAAATTTGTAACATGTTCAAAATCACATTTGCAAACATTTTTCAAAGTTTCATCAAGTTTGAAATTAATTTGTTATGTTTAATGGAATTTACAAAATCATGTTTTTTCATTCGTGCATGTTCGTGCATGTTTTACAAAATAGATGAGTTTTCATAAATGGGAAGTGATATTCAAGAAATTCTTTCTTTAACATGTTTATCTACATGTTTAGAAACTTCCCTAAAAATTTTACTATTTTTGGAGTTGATTTACTGTGCCCAATTGATTTTACAAAATCGTGTATGTCTGCAGTTTTTCAGAAACTGTAAATCTGTGTTTAAACATTTATTTCTCTCAACTGGGAAATGATTTTTCAGAAATTCTTTCTCTAACATGTCATTCTACATGTCTAGAACCGTCCCACAAAAGTTCATAATTTTTGGAGCTAATTTACTATTTTTAATTTATTTTATAAAACTAAAATATAGTGCTACAGTACCCGCGATCGACCGGTACGGTCGACCGCCAAACTCTCTGGACGTGGTTACTGTAGCATAACGGCTATATTTTCCAGATTTTGATATATCTGTTATTTTGTCTTTTTGCTTGGTTTTCTTGGGTTTTTGGGCTTGTTTCATGAGCCTATATATACTCCATGCCATCATACTTCTAAGGGCACTCAAGAAATGTTTTAAACAAGTTTAAAGAGTTTTAAACAAGGGTTTAAGTGTGTTTTAGTGTTTGTTTGGTTTGAAGATTGTTTTCACAAGTGGAGGAGATCATCTTCTTGTTTGGGATCCAATCTCCATCTCTCCATCTTGTCATCTATTTGAGAAGTTTTCTAAACTCTATCTAGCTTTACATTTGCTTAGTTATTTGATTATCATTCTTTAAAGCTAGTTTTTATATTGAGTTTAGATTTGATTATATTATCTCATTGTTACACACACCCACTTGAGCTTATTGTATTTGTATACATAGTATATTAGGGTTGTGAGAGATTGTAACATTGAGTTGTGCTTAATTGTGTTCTCATCTATTGTAGAGAACAAATTTATATTTGTTACATTGTGAATGGTGTAAGGTTTTCGGTTAGCTAGAAAACCGAGTGTGTTGTGAAGTTTTCGGTGAACTAGAAAACCGAGTGTGAGGAGTGAACGTTGTTCGGTGAGCGTTGAAAACCGACACTGTGAGGTGTAAACGTTATTCGGGTGAGCGTAGAAAACCCGGTTGTGATAGTGGATTTCTCCCCGGGAGTGGGGAGCGGAGACGTAGGACGGAAGGTCCGAACTCCGTGATCATATTGCTTGTTTGAGTTTGTCTTTGGCGTATTTGTTTTACATTTATCTTATATCGCCAATTGTGCATTACTCATTTATTTCATCCACTATCTTGTTTAGATTATTTACCCTTGTGTTGTTTATATATCCTTGCATATATCTCTATCATATAGGATATATCTCATTGTTCATATTGCTTATCCTAGCTTATATTCTTGTTGTATTTCATACTTGCTAGGATAACGTATTAATTAATTTTAATTTTGCGCTCGCACCAAATTCTGTACACAGTTAATGTAAAAGCCATTCTCTTAACCATCACCTTGAACCCTCTACCCCTTATTCTGGTACAATACCACTCTAGAAGGCAATTCCAATTGCAAGATTTCCACTTGAATTGAAGCCAATTCATCACCTGATTCTATACTTCACTAGAAAAAGAACAATCAAAGAATAAGTGGTTCCTGTTGTCTATGCCTGCACCCGAGCACAAGCAACAGTTATTTTCATTCACAATTCCTCTCCTAATCTGTCTATCTTTGGTTAGCAATCTATCTTGGACAACTAGCCAACTTATAAAGGAATGTTTTGGATAGTTTTGGTTAGCAATCTATCTTCACCAATGACTTCCCAAGCTGATTTGTAGAATTCAGCACTATAGCCATCAGGCCCAGGAGCCTTGCTATCAGGCATTAAGAAGACTGCAGCTTTGATTTCCTCTTTAGAAATAGGAGAGGATAAGTATCTGAGATGAGTGACATTCAGACATGGTCCATTTTCTAATAATGTTGATATCCGTATAAATTGTACTCACTTTAGTTCCCATCAGGCTCTTATAAAAGGAGATTAATTCATTTTGAATCCCTTCACCGTCAGTAAACCTATTCCCTGAGTTATTGTAAATCACAGTCACTCTATTATGATGCCTTTTAGATTTAATTATTGAATGAAAGAAGTTTGTGCACCTGTCACCCTTGATATCCCATGCAATCCTTGCTTTTTGTTGATAAAAAGACATCTCACAATCCAGCAATTTGTTGTAAGATGCTGATACGGGTGTATCTTCTCTTCGAAACTTAGCGATCCTCATGGGAGCTTGAGGATAGAAGATTCTCATGATAGCATGAGAATAGGGGTGTAAAACAGTACAGTAGAACGCAGGAGTAAGCGTGGAACGAGACGACGAGCAGCAGAATCGAAGTATCTAGTTTTTAGCCCGTGAGTCGACTCATAACAGTCATGAGTCGACTCATCAGGTTGAGTCGACTCATGCCTGTCATGAGTTGACTCATCGCTGGTTTTTTGTGTTTTGTCTAGTTTCGGACGAGTCGACTCATCTCAGTCATGAGTCGACTCATCGATGGTTTCCTGGTTCGTTTGGGTTTCTGTTCACACGAATTCCTGTTGGTTTTGGGTCTGGTTATTTATCAAATTGTCATCCACGTTTGTACACCTATATAAAGGATTATTTTAGGGTTTCTAAATAATCAGATAGATTCAGAGAGAGATTCTAATCTTTGTATTAGGGTTTAGAGAGGATTGAGAGATTGTTCTCGATTCTAGTGAGATTGTGAGGGAGAGATTGTATTCTTTTGTTCTTCATAATCTAGAAGAAGGTATTTTCCTTCACCATACTGAATTGTCTTGTGTTTAGTTGTCTTCTTCTCAACCCACCTTTTGGTAATTCCGCGATCAAAGAGTGCTCGCACGGCGACTCGTATCAAGTTGGTATCAGAGCGATCAGATCCTACGAAGGGGGCATCCTGTGTATGATCCTGACTCGATCGCAATACAAGAAGCTTGGTGAGATCCTTACTTCCTTGGAAGGAGTTCAGGTTTTAAGGAGGAAGAAGATGGCTGAAGGAGACAATTCAGCGATGATTGATGCATTGGAGAAGCAGATCGAGACGATAGGTTCGACTCTCACACAACTCGTCAGTCTTATCCATGGAGGTGGCAAACAAGGTGAATTTTTTTCGAAGAAAATTGTTGAGTCCGATGTGGGGAGAGTAGATTCAGATTCCGACGAGGGGAAGGAGACCGTTAAGGCTGCGTTGCATCAAGGGGGTAAGAATTCTTATCAGAACCTGAAGATTGACTTCAAGGTGGAGATTCCTATTTATGATGGGAGTGTTAACGTCGAGAGGCTTGATGACTGGATCGAGCGGATGGAGACGTATTTTACTCTTTATGGCTATTCGTCAAAAGAAAAGATTGTGTTCGCGAGATTGAAGCTTTCTGGACACACGTTGACGTGGTGGAAATCCTACTGCAAGCAGGAGAAGAAGGCGGCGTCGTGGAATAAGTTCAAGGAGTTACTGAGGAAGCAGTTCTACCCGGTGGGATTCCTTGAAGAGCGTTGGTACAAGTGGTACGGCTTGCGCCAAAGGATCGATCAAACCGTTCAAGAATACACCACGAAGTTCCAGTAGCAGGCGATGGTCCTCAACATCGCGATAAAGGAATATTCCGTGTTTATGAAGTATATGGCGGGATTGAGCGATTACATCCGGAAGGAGATGAAGTTATTCACGATCGAGACTATTAGAGAGGCGAGCGTGAACGCTATTGCCATCGAAGGCAAGTAGAAGAAGGGCAATGAGGCTAAGGGAGACTCCAAACAGACGGGAGGCGAGTCTAGTGGTTCTCAATCTAAGGAGGAGAAGAAGGGTGATCCAGGAAAAGCAGGGCTGATTTGTGGTCACTGCGAGAAGACAGGGCACGAAGCTGATCGATGCTGGGAGAAGTATCCTCATCTGAAGCCAAGAGGGTTGAAGAGGAAGGAGGAGAAAAAGGCATACATGATAGCTCAAGGTCCGAAAGAAGTTCCGGGGATGACAGAACCCAACAGCAGTCTTAACCTTATAGCGGGGAAACAGTCCACGAAAGAGGATGAAGACCCGAGGGAGCAGCTCTTTGTTCTTAAGTTGCAAGTGAAGACCAGTTTGGTTGATGCCATTGTTAATTCGGGCAGCGAGAAGAATTTGATATCTGAGGTATTGATGCAGAAGCTGGGTCTAAAAACGGTCAAGCATCCGAAGCCCTATCCATTGGGATGGATTCAGAAGGAGGAGAAACTGAGTGTAGTTGATCAATACACTGTCAGATTTGTGCTCCACGAGTCGTATATTGACGAGATCACATGCGACGTCGTTCCATTGGATGTTTGTCAGATTATACTGGGCAATCCGTACTTATGGGATAGATATGCGATCTACGAGAGGCGGGCTCAGAAGTACACCTTCACTAAGGATGGTGTAAAGTTCATATTTCGTTCGGCATCTCTTCCGAAGGAGACAAGCTTGGGGACGGTGACGCGAGCGAAGAGACTATGAATGCAAGCAAGAAGTTTGTCTCGCTGTGCATTAGACTTCCAGAAAAACCGTCGACAAAGGATTGCAACTTAGGGCGAACGGTGACTACGACGAGACGCGGGACGAATGAGTTGTTTCCGATCGGACGTCGAGACCGGATTCATCGAAAGGCCAGGTGGTGCAGAAATGGAGGAGCTCGAGAGTTTTCTCAGCAAAAGTTCTAACTTGAACGAGACTTCAAGTTCTTAAAGAGGGGACCCATGATACGGGTGTATCTTCTCTTCGGAACTTATCGATCCTCATGGAAGCTTGAGGATAGATGATTCTCATGATAGCATAAGAATAGGGGTATAAAACAGTACAGTGGAACGCAGGAGGAAGCGTGGAACGAGACGACGAGCAGCAGAATCGAAGTATTTAGTTTTCAGCCCGTGAGTCGACTCATAACAGTCATGAGTCGACTCATCAGGTTGAGTCGACTCATGCCTGTCATGAGTCAACTCATCGCTGGTTTTTGTGTTTTGTCCAGTTTCGGATGAGTCCACTCATCTCAGTCATGAGTCGACTCATTGATGGTTTCCCAGTTCGTTTGGGTTTCTGTTCACATGAATTCCTGTTGGTTTTGGGTCTGGTTATTTACCAAATTACCATCCACATTTGTGCACCTATATAAAGGATTGTTTTAGGGTTTCTAAACAATCAAATAGATTCAGAGAGAGATTCTAATCTTTGTATTAGGGTTTAGAGAGGATTGAGAGGTTGTTCTCGATTCTAGTGAGATTGTGAGGGAGAGATTGTAATCTTTTGTTCTTCATAATCTAGAAGAATGTATTTTCCTTCGCCATACTGAATTGTCTTGTGTTTTAGTTGTCTTCTTCTCAACCCACCTTTTGGTAATTCCGCGACCAAAGGGTGCTCTCACGGCGACTCATATCAGATGCTAAGCATTCTTTTTCTTGATTAATAAGAACATGATTGAGGTAGTCTACTTGAAGATTTTTCTGAATTGTTTCCAAACTATGCATTGCTCTTTGCACTTGTTCACTTATTGTGAAAATGTCTTTTGTTGATTTCCTTCAGTGCATTCTTCAAGTGTTTTAGTTTAGTAAAGACTGAGAACATTTTGTAACCCTCAACTAGAATTTCCCAAGTTACAGACACAGTCACTGCTGGAAATTTAACATTTAGCGACGGACAAATCCGTCACTATAGGTCCATTTTCCGTCGCTAAAAGTTTTAGCGACGGAAAAAATAAATTTCTGTCGCTAAAATATCGACGCTATAATAAGGGTGCCTAAAACGACTTTTAGCGACGGAAAGTCCGTCACTAAATTTTAGCGACGGATTATTAGCGACAGAAAATTTGTCGCTATTTTAAAATAATAAAAAATTAAAAAAACAATAGCGACGGATTTTCCATCACTAATAATTTTTTAGCGAAGAATAATCCGTCGCTAAAAAATTATTAGCGACGGATTTTATTAGCGACGGATAATCCGTCGCTAAAAAATTATTAGCGACGGAAAATCCGTCGCTATTGTTTCTGGAATATGCACAGTTATGATTTCGTGCACGTTTTCCGTCGCTAAATAATACTTTAGTGACGTAATTTCCGTTGCTAAAATTGTTTTTAGCGACGGAAATTCCGTCGCTAAAAATTTAAAAATAAGAAATTAAAAAAATATTTTGAAAATTGAAAATACCCTGTACAATATCGATAATAATAAAATATTTTGAAAATTGAAAATACCCTGTACAATATCGATAATAATTTTTAAAAACATGTTCAATCAGTAGAAGAAAGCTTCAATCTCACGCAAATATCACATCTCACACATATATCACACATTTAATTCAATAAAAGCAAGTAAAAGTTTCTCGACATGTACATAATAAGTATTGTTTATACAACACAAGAAATTGTTTTCAAAGTTATATTAAGGACAATCAATCCTCCTGATCATCATCATCCTCATCCTCAACACCAGCCACATTATGACTACCCCCAGCTGCACCTTGTGAAGAAGTCCCAGCCTGTAAATATAAATCAAATGTTAACAAGTGTGTGTAAACGTTAATAAGAGTACAAATATAAATATACTACAACACAACACCACAAAATCACAACACAACAACACAACAGCACAACACAACAACACTACACCATCACAACACAACACCACAACACCACAACACTACGCCATCGCAACACAACACTACACTGCACTGCACAACACATCACCACACATCACACCACAACACCACCACAAATCCTCCAACCTCACCCACCAACCAACAACACTCCCCCTCGCCCTACCTCTCCCCCCTCACCACCACCACAACAAAATCCCCACTCCTCATCCTCAACCACAAATCCTCCAACCTCACCCACCAACCCACCAACCAATACCACCAACACTACGCACGCATACACCATCAACACCACCATCACATAAAAACATTATAAGTATATATTTTGAGGTTTGTGTTAGGGTTAGAGTTAGGGTTTGTGTGTAACAGTTTGTATCAGTGTGTATCAGTATGTACGATATCATCTAATTTAAAAAAAACAAAGTATATATATTACCTGTGATGACAAAAACCGTCTCCTATATGCCTCCTGAGCCTCCTGAGGCAGAGTCGACATGAATTGTGTGAACTCCAATTCGGTCTGCTCCCGGCGCCTCCGTTCTTCCTCTAGAGCCCGCTGATATGTTGTTTGCTGTGACTGCCAATCTTCAATCGCTTTTAATCGCTGCTCCATCGAGTCTTGATATGAACTGCTTCCTGGTGTTCCTTGTGGTGCTGCAGACTCGTAGGTGCTACTAGACTCGTGCGGCCTCTGCTCGGATCCTCTCCACCGATATCTGTTCTTCCTACTAGGTCCAATGACCATCTCGATGATGGAGTCCTCCTCCTCTCTACTTAGCCGGGCAGGAGTGTTAGAACAGACCTGAGACTGAGTCAATTGCTCCTGTACCTTGGCATGTACTTTCTCCTGCGATATATCAAAACAACCCGGGCAAATCGACTTAATAATGATGCATTGATATGAAATTGAATATATAAATGAACTGCTACTTACAGCCAGATCCTTATTCTTTGCTTTCTTCTCTTCATCGGCGTAATTCGGGCTCCAGGAAGTCAGAATACGATCTGCAAAATGTCTGAGATCTCCCCTTCCCTATTTTATTCAAATATATCATTAACCCATAACACATAAATTATACTCAACGTAAAAGCTAATATATTATATACCTCAAGCTCTAATTGATGATAATGCTGGCTGAAGGACCTGGAGCCCCCGTGATGCTCGTAACTTGCCCAAAGCAGTACGTCCAGGCACAAATATTATCGTCAAGAAAGAAAAATCGCTTCAGCATATAAAGAAAAAGTAGATACAAATCAGTGTATTAAACATAATAATAAACTAATAACTAATAATGATGAAAATTAAAATAAATGACTCACACATATATATCTCCAACAAGCCACCAGCGCATCAATCCGCTGCGATTTTCACGTCAAAAATATGTTGAAGAAATCGTGTCTCCTGGCTAAAGCGGTAAGGAAATTGTTGAAAGCATTGGCAAAGGCCCCAACAGGCACTCCGTTTTCCCATCGGATCACAGCCCTCCGATTAATATCAGGGATGAGGTTCGATTCTTTAGTAGCATTGCGGCCGCGTCTAGGAGGTCGCTCGGTACCTGCGAAACAAAGAATCGAATGAAACAATGAATCAATATATATTTGCAAAAAAAATTTAAAATAATAACCGATAGACTCTAAAAATTTATTCATACCTTTCAGTTCGAGGCATCTACGCTTTGCTTGTTCGTACCTTTGCTGCGCGATGGGGCGCATATTATGATAAGAATCCCAATCATCCCTCACCTTGGCCGGACCGTGGACTCGCTGATCCGTAATAGAATCTGGCGGTAGTGCCGCAGTTTCTAAAGCTACGCTATACGGCTCAAATCTCCTCTCCTCCAATATATCTGCATGTGGTGGTGGTGGTATCTCTGCATGCTGTGTAGGATCAGCATGTGTCTCCACGTCATGTACAGCATCTCTGCGTGATGTGTCCTGTGGCTGCGAGTCATGTGTAGCATCTCCTCCTCCTGTGTAGTAAATGTTAAAAATATATTAGGCTCATGTTAATAGTTTATAGAAATATACAAATATAACAAATAAATAAAAATACCTGATGTAGAGGCATGTGCGTCGCCTCCAGAATGTCTATCAAAAATTCTCTCAAGCGCTCTCTTACGTAATCCTCTCGTCATCTATACTTTGAAAACATAATGAATATCCAACAAAGGCAATAATGTAATACAGATGTCCAGTTAAACAGATAATGCAAATAATTAATAAAATAGCACATGGCAACAGAATCGCGTGTACATGATGTCCAGTTAAACAGATAATACAAAGGCAATAATGTAATACATGACACACCGTGTTACATGATAACCAGTCAAACAGATAATATAAAGGTAATAATATAATGCATACACATCCACATGATAACCAGTCAACCAGATAATATAAATGTAATAATATAATGCATACACATCATGATACATGATAACCAGTCAAACAGATGATGTTGAGGCTCTACTCTGCGATTGTGTACGGATAGCCTGCGACCGTGTACGTGCCAACGAAAGGACTGTTCTTATAGTTTTATCGACTCCGCTGCGGACAGGTTTTTTTCCTTTACGCCTTGGCTCACATATAATCGCAGGTACATCAGGGTGCGCTAGTGCAATTTCATCGTCCAGATTATTATTTTGTGTTAATGAAAAATCCTCGGTTATTTCGTCGGCCAAGATAACCTCCTCATCGTGATCTTCGTCAGACACGACTTCATGAATGTAGGCTCTAGGCGGATTCTTAAGGATAACTCATTCGTCATTTTTCATTATATCTTTGACATAAAAGCACTGTTTGGCGTGAGTAGCTAACATGTATTTTTCAGACTGATATATTTCCTTGTTAAGATTAACGATTGTGTAACCGTAGTCATCCTTCGCCTTTTTCTGTTCACACCAACGAACCTTAAACATCACATGACTGACTTCCTTATTAATCCCATAGAAAATCTCCACGATGTCTTCTACCTGACCGTAGCAATAGATTTCCCCCTGTATCGGATTTAGATCTTTTGCACTAGCGTATGACAGTTGAGAGAAGGAGCAGAACACACCGCTGTTTTGCGTTTGTCGTCTCTCTTCGAGACCGACGATGTTAAACCTAAAGCCGTTGACACAGTAGCCTCCATAATGCTTAACCACATTAGAAGGACCTCTGGCATATAAACAAACTTTCTCAGACAGGTTAATCCCATTCGTAATCCGTTGATCAACCTTTAAGAAATAAAACAAACACACTTTCTCAGACACGTTAATCCCATTCGTAATCCGTTTGTCAACCTTAAGAAAAGAAGCAAATAGTTTACATATCTGTTGGCAGGCACATATATTTGATATACGAATCAGAAATGTAAAAAGATCTTACTTCACCCTTCAGCCATGCAGGGAATTGTCTAGAGTGTGTGTCCATAACTCTCTTATTTTTTGTTCTGCATTTAAGATTAGTCTGGACATGTCGGATGTGAAGCCTAGACAAGAAGCATTTATAACGGTTAAATAGAGATAATTATTGTGAGGTGATCTAATCTGATTCAAACAGTTAAATACTTACGCCGCGTATATGTTAAATGTAGTATCATTGCTCAGGATATATGTGTGGGCTTGATCTAGCTCCATTCTGGGGAATCTAGTGTCCTCCCCACGATCATTGTAGAATGTACCGTCAATTATTCGTTGGGGACGGTTCAGCCTTGTCTCTACGCCCCGCAAGTAACGAGAGATAAAATTCAAACTCTCGTTACTTATGTAGTTCTCTGCGATCGACCCTTCAGGATGTGCACGATTATGCATCAGTTGTTTCATGAAACCCAAATACCTACAAGCATATAGTTTCATGATTTGTGACAAAATTGAACTGAGAAACGTAATTTGACAAATATTAAATGAATATTAAATGAATATTATAATAATAAATACCTCTCCACGGGGTACATCCAGCAATATTGAACTGGTCCTGCGATGCGGGCTTCGTATTCTAAATGTATTATGAGATGCACCATGATCGTGAAGAATGAGGGTGGAAATAGTATTTCCATTTTACACAGTGTATTAGCAACACGTCCCTCTAATTCTTCAAACTCCCTGACATCAATCACCTTAGAGCATAGTTGCTTGAAGAAACCGCAGAATTCTATTACCACCATCGCGAGTTCCTTGTCAGCATGTCGCAACGCAACCGGGAGAAGTTGATGTAATAGAATATGATGATCATGTGTCTTGAGTCCCAAAATCTTTCTGTCCTCAATATGCACATTTGCTGAAATGTTTGAAGCATAACCATCCGGTGTCTTCACGGACTTTAGAAATAAACACATATTGTGGACCTCATCCTTCGACAGTGTGACACGGGAGGCTGGGAGTTCAAACTTTCCGTCACCCTTATCTATAGCTTGTAGTTCCGAACGAATGTTCAATTCTGCTAGGTCTCGACGTGCCCTTAAGTCATCTTTCGATTTTTTTCCCGTCCTGCA
>NC_033800.1:37934045-37937053 GCF_001876935.1 Asparagus officinalis
TTTCTGAACTTGTGCCCTGTAGGCAACCATCTTCTGTGTTGCCAATAACAAAACTTACGGCTGTACTTCGGGAACTTTCCTTCATAGTCTGACATGCAAATCGGACAAGCAATCTGACCCTTTGTCGACCATCCAGATAGGTTAGCGTATGCCGGGAAGTCATTAATTGTCCACATGACCATTACCCGCATACAGAAAGACTCCTTACCATAAGCATCATAAGTGCTGACACCTTTTTCCCAGAGAAGCTTTAGGTCGTCAATTAGTGGTTGGAGGAAAACATCGATGTCATTTCCAGGAGAATATCTTCCAGGGATCAAAAGTGACAGTATCATGTACGGTTGCTTCATGCACATCGACGGCGGCATGTTGTACGGTGTCAGCAACACTGGCCAGGTAGACCAAGCAGAGCTCATTAATCCAAACGGATTAAATCCGTCGCTAGCAAGCCCCAGCCTAATATTCCGAGACTCTTTACCGAAGTCGGGGTATATACGGTCAATGTGCTTCCATGCCTCACCGTCCGCAGGATGTCTTAGTTTCCCGTCCTCTTTACGGTCGGTCGAGTGCCATCGCATATTCTCAGCCAGCTCGGCAGACATATAAAACCGCTGCAGCCTAGGAATAATTGGAAAATATCGGAGAACCTTCGCAGGGATTCTGTTCTGCTTATTGGATGCACCGCCTTCGGATGTGATTGCAACTTCTCCTTTCCAATGTGATACATGACACGTCGGACATTCCTCCAGAGCTTCATTACCCTTATTGTACAAGATGCAGTCATTAGGACAGGCGTCTATCTTTTTGTAATCAAGACCCAGGGTATCAACAATCTTGTGAGCTTCATAATAAGTTGCGGGGATGCTCTTCTCGCCGCCTGGAATGACTTTCCTGAGCAAGTCTAATAACATCTCGAAATGTGTAACAGCCATCCCACTGAGTGTTTGGATATGAAGAAGCCTCAGCATAAAAGAAAGCCTTGTGAACTCGGTGCAACCCTCGTATAACGGTGACTCGTTTTCTTCAACAAGTCTCATCAATCGGGCTACATCTTGAAACATATCAGTAGTGTTAACATCACTCGAAGACGGCACGGTAAGAATATCTTCCAACATATCAGTTGTGTCAATTGTCGGATTGTCGACATCAGTAAACTCTTCCTCTAATTGCATCACCGGGACGCCTTCACCGTGATGACTCCAAAATACATAAGAGCTATCAAATCCATTGATTGACAGATGGAAACTTACGTCACTCCTAGTGAGCATTTTATCATTCCTACAATTCTTGCAAGGACAAAAAATCAACCCGCTGAGTGACCGTAGAGGGTTGGTGTCAGAGTAGGCTAAGAAAGCTTCTATCCCATCCTTGTATCGAGTGTCTAGATGCCTTCGATCACGTGGTATGCCCATGAACGATTTGTCAGGAATTGTCCGCATCTAGAATTTAAAAATTAATGGAAGTGAGCATATCCCTACATATATCATTTTAAGTTATAGGACAAGTGTGTGTGATCGGCTGTCAGAGGAAGGCTTCTATCCCATTAGGTATGTAAACGTAGCGTGTATATGTATTTACGTGTGTTCAAGTGTACTTTTATTTCGTCAAAATTTCAGCAGCTGGTATGCCCATGAACGATTTGTCAGGAATTGTCCGCATCTAGAATTTAAAAATTAATGGAAGTGAGCATATCCCTACATATATCATTTTAAGTTATAGGACAAGTGTGTGTGATCGGCTGTCAGAGGAAGGCTTCTATCCCATTAGGTATGTAAACGTAGCGTGTATATGTATTTACGTGTGTTCAAGTGTACTTTTATTTCGTCAAAATTTCGGCAGCTGGTATGCCCATGAACGATTTGTCAGGAATTGTCCGCATCTATGACACGGTTGTGCACTTGCAACCTTTTTGGTACATGTTTATGCCGCATCAGGAACCTAAATATAAGTTATTACAAATCATAAAATAGCGAGACAAACTAATTGCTGAGTGGGTATATTCACATGGAAATACTACAAGGGGATCCATGCGCACAAATAGAAGTACATTGGTTTGTCTGCAACTTGGTCTTTGCCATAACTTCCCATGCGTGGAAGGAACTTTACATACATTAATTATAATGTACATCATATACGAGCAAGAAGAGTAAGCAATATTGTTACCCGGTTTATTTACAGGGATGGAAAACAAATACGCAAAAACACATACACGTATATACCTAGATGTATACAAGTATCCAAATTGTACTGAGATACTCATCACTACTATTCTAGTGAGCAAAAACCAATGTGAAGCATATAGAGAGAGATCTAGATATTTTTCTATTTCCCACACAAACCTTTAACCAACTTGTTCTTTCATTTCCGTGATTAAGTTACCTACTCTCTAATTGCCGAAGGACCCGCAAGTCACGGCGGAGATAAAAATTTAGTTATTGAGGACACAAAAACACATGTAACTTGAATACTTCAATAATACTAGTATTTATTACTTTCATCAAATTAGCAAGAAAACGAAGCTCACGTGAGGTTATGAATTAAGGCGCAAAAGATGTGAATGCTCGCCATGTGATCAATCAATAGAGAAATTTAAATAACAACAAATTTGTACCATTAATACACGATGCATGTAGTTTTAGACAACAGCAAATTAACAGTACAAGCTCTCACAAGATCCAATCTAGAGACTAAGAAAATTTTATAAAATCGAAGATATATTAAGAATCTAAACTGTGGGATATTGATTAGTGGCTGACTTGTCTGGTTCGGATGAGCACTAATGTTGTCTCTAGCTAGCTTGAACGTGATGCCCTAAACTTGTGCATTAAGAATTGGGGAGTCTGATGCCCCTGGGTTCACACAAGGCTGCAGTCCGAGGTGAAACCAGGAATGTCAAACCTGCCATGCACCACACCGTGCAATAACATGTTTCACCATCACAATTACTATCTCTCTAGAGGAATCAACAATAGGTGTAGGTACAAAGCAAGTAAAAGATTTTACAATAA
>NC_033800.1:37937210-37966229 GCF_001876935.1 Asparagus officinalis
CGGTGGAGGAAGGGCGGCGGCGGAGGGGAAGAGGGGGTGAGAACGAGATCCAAGAGGGGAGAATTTGGGAAATGAAGAGAGGGGGGGTTGAGAGAGGGGGGGGGGGATGATCGGGAGAGAGGGATTGGGGGAAATATCGGGCGCGGGCTGCCCAAAAAATTTGGGCGCCCGCGCCCAAAAAATTTCACCCTGTTCTTTTTTAGCGACGGAAAATCCGTCGCTAAAAAAGCAATTAGCGACAAAAAATCCGTCACTATAAATCCGTCGCCAAAGTTTTAGCGACGGAAAATTTTCGTCGCTAACATCATATTTTCCGTCGGTAAATTAATTTTACCTACGGATAAATAGCGACGGAATTTTCCGTCGCTATATGTCATGTTATAGCGACGGAAATTTCCGTAGCTATTTATCCGTAGGTAAAACTCTATTTTCTAGTAGTGAGTGGCCAAATAGCTTGCATGTTTGGTCCACATGTTGAAGAACTTAAAAGGTTTTTTCCCTTGAAAGCTATCCTCCATAATTGAGACCAGTGCAGGTGAATGATCAGAGAATGTTGGTAATAAAAATTCCACATGGCTAGAGTTAAAACTGTTGATCCAAGGATCATTTACCAAAGCTCTATCTAATCTACTCCATATCCTTGTGCTTGCATCTTGCTTATTATTTCATGTATAAAAACAACCAGAGGTCTTAAGATGAGCTAGCTGGCAATAATCAATGAATTCATAGAGATCCCTTGTATCAGCTTCAGAAAGAGTGACACCACCAATCTTCTCCTCGTTATTGATCATTGCATTGAAATCTCTATAGAGTAACCAGGGAGAATTACCAAAATAATGGCATAGATGACTAAGTTCATACCAAAGATCTTTCCTACCCAACTGGTGGTTAAAACCGTAGATTGATGAAATAAAACAATCAACTCTCTGATCAATAGATTTAACAGAATAAGTAATCTGTTGATCTGAGCTATTTATCAGTTGAATATCCAGAGTGTTTGGATCCTATAAAATCAAGATTTTAGAGGGATCACCTTTCATTCCATCAAAAGATATACTTGAAGAAGGATTATGTTTGTTTTTGTATCTTTGTACATGAGTCCATGAATTTTCAGCATGAGTTGGGTATTTAGCTTTGATGATATTCCCAGATTTTTGTATAGCCTGCACATTCCCAACCTCAGCTGATGTACTACTTTTACCTGTTATCAGATTCATTCGCATTCCAGAACCAGATTGAGCATGCACAACATGCACAACATCCTGGGAACTTGATAGAGCTTCTGGTTTTTTCCTAGTTAAAATCTGTAAACCCCCTCCAGACACACCAGAATCTGAATGAGCATGCACAGAAATAATCATCTGGGAACCAAACAGGAAATCAGGCTATTGCGTAATACCATGCTGATCACTTCTAGGAATGCTTTCCTTATCAGGCATCACATTCGTATGAGAAGAACCTATATCAAGCCTTTAGCCTGAGCACCCTCATTTTCACTTGATTTTTCCTTAGGTATCCATCTGTGACTCTTTGGAACTCTCCTGAAAAATTTAGTTTCATAACCCACAAGCTTACAGTTATCACACCATCTAGGCTTAAATTCATAATAAATTGCTTGATTATAGCTTTTACCATTTGGATCTTGTATGACAATTTGATCAAGAAGTGGGGATGGCATCTTCACTTCAACTAACACTCTAGCATAAGCCAGACATTGTCTATTTGCTGTAAGCTTATCCGTAGAAATTGGTCTTCCAACCATTCTAGCAATTTTACTGGTAGCCTTTTCATTCAACAGATTTAGCCTAAGAAATGAAAATTGGATCCACATAGGGTAAATGCACTCATTATTCTTTTCAATTTCATCACCAATTGACCAAATTTTTAGCAGGAGAGGTCTAGAAACAAAGAATCAAGGACTATTTATAAGAATATCATTTAATTCATCTTTATTTTTGAATTTAAACAAGAATAATCTATCTTTGAGAAGACAAATTTCGGGGATTGCTATTGGAGCCCAGACTTTCTGCACAAATTTTTCCATTGCTTTGAACTTGACATTTAGCCTCATCACTTGACCAACTAGAGAGAACTCCCATAATGAAGCTCCATCATTCCATTCCTCTTCACTGAAAGACACACTATCCTTTGTCTCAGATGGAAAATAACTCAGGCTCATGCCACATCCTAGCTGTTATCTGCAAAAAAGCTTACACAACTTTTCTTTTCTTTTTCAGGAACATGAATTTCTTTAGGAGAACTCTTATGGGGGGAAATCAAACTCCGTAATATATATACATTCAGCTATTGACTGGGATTTTGATTTCATATTTGAAAGAGGATTTATATTATCAGAACTTATTGTTTCATCTCTTCTCTCAATCGGATTCAATGGAACAGTAACAACAGCTTCAGAATCCAATAGAACAGTACATGTCTGAATTGGCATCTGAAGTTGAGGTGAATTTGATTCTAATTCAACCACTTTAGCTTAGGAGACTCTACCATTGACGACCTATCGAGAAATAGGAGACGCACAAGATGGAGAGCTTGAATCCCAATCCCTCTGGCCGGCATAGCTACTTGAGAAGAAAAATTTAGGATCTTTGTCATTGTTTTCTTCTTCTTCTCCCCTTTCGGACCCATTGACCCCCATCAAGATTGAACTGAAGTCCTCATCCTTAGAAAGAAGACTATCTTCTTCAAATCTAGTATCATAATGATCCATAGGATAAGACGATTTCACATTAAATGCTCTTAATCCAATTTCAATTATCTTCTTTCCACTATTTTTCTTCTTCTTCCCCATCCAGATCTAGGCGGTGGTGCAAGTTAGCAAAACCAAATTTGCCCGCTAACCTGCACCATGGAGATCCCCCCACCTCCTCATGAATAAAGAGTTGAAATTACATTACATTCTCACTCATTCTCACCAAACGATACGTTATTGTTTGGTTAGAAAAAATGGAAAACGAATTAGAAGTAAATGCAAAATAAAATATTTTTCTTGTTTGCTAGTTCAATAAAAATGATGGTGAAAATATTAGTTTTTATCACCTAATAATCAAAGTCAGTTCATTATTTATGAAAGGGAAAAATGTGTCCAGGCCCCAAAAGTAGGAACTTCGTGTGACGAGCCCCCTTGTATTTTGCCCCATGTGGAATAGCCCCAAAAAGTAACGTTTAATATTTCAAGCCCCCTCCACGTCAGCATTATACTAAAAGCAGAATGTATTTTAGAAAAAAGCTGATATTGCCCTTCTCTTTCTTCCTGATATGAGACCTCTTCCCGAAACAATAGTAGTCACTTCTCATTAATGCGATATGATAGAAAAAATGGAGAAAAATTTCTCCCTTTTTTACTTTATCATGAGCAATAACTATTTAGTTATCCATTACTCCTCCTCAGACCAAAATTCTCTCTATTACTCTCTCAATTACTCTTATCTTCCCTTCAAAATGGCTGAGAATGACATCATCTGCATTGTCTCTTCAGGGTGTAAAGCGGTATACTTGAAGATTAACTCTTCAACCACCATCTTGGATCTCAAGTTTGATATGGCAGAGAGGTTAGATCTTCTATATGAGCCATTATTTTTGGCATACGAAGATGAAACAATTCGAAGCTTAAAATTTCCCATTGAGAACGAGGGGGATCTGACGTCTATGGTGGAGCATTGCCACAATCTTGGACTGAAAGAGGTTCACATGCAAGCTTTTAAAGAAGTAGACGATTCTTCGAATAAACAAGAAAATGAGCAAGTCTGACAAGACATGTAGGTTAATTGTAAAATCAATTAACTTTAGTTCTAATCGTCTTCTTGTTAGTTCTATGCTAGGTTTAACTGGACTTCAGTTCTAATTCGATCGTATGTTAGTTGTAATCTTGGTCTTGTTAGTTCTAATCGATTTCTCGTTAAGCAGTTCTTTGTTAGGCTCCATATGTTAGTTCTAATGATTTCTTTGTTAGTTCTAATTGCTATTTTGTTAGTTCTACTAGATTTATTGCTAGTTCTATCTCTAATTCCATATGCTGGAAGCGCTACAAAGTTTGTTAGTTCTAATATATGTCTTGTTAGTCCTAACAGTTATATTGTTAGTTGTAATAGCTATTATGTCAGTTCTATACAATTTATTGTTAATTTTAGCTCAAGTTCAATGTGTGGTCGAGTATGTTGATAATCACATTTTATTACAATTTTATACCCTCATTATCTATTTGATATGAATAAATATACCACTAATAATTATTTTTATCTTTAATTGTAGGTTAATGAAGAATAAATCTCAAACTCCAATCTCTCAACAAAAAGCCCTTGATTTAATAAAGAAATAAAGCAAAGAAACCCATTGGAAAATTAATTGCCAAATTATCCAAAAGGCCAAAACCAAAAGAAGGAAAAATGTCAAAGCCCAAAAGAAGAAAAAGAAAAATATATCAAAGCCAAAAGCTCAAGCCCAAAAGCCAAAGAGAAGAGGAAGCTACGGGCTGAAAAAGGAGACAAGTTCACATCGATGTCAGCATCGATGCCAGCATCGATGCCCGTATCGATGTCAGCATCGATACCCCTATCGATGCTGGCATCGATACCAACGGAGTCTGTTATGCTTCAATGGCTGAAAATCAATTGTTTTGGATAAGATTTTGATCCAATGGCTTACATTCACTAATGTTTACTATAAATAGGGGTAGAGAGTGAGGGGTTAGAGGTGTGAAAATTTTTGTAACTCCTTTTGGAGAGGAGGGCTACTCTTAATTGAGAAGGCCTTCCAAATTTGTAACTTTTTGTTATAATTAATAATAATAATTTTCTCACCACTTTAAATATTTCTTCTCTTTGTTGGATGATGAAGATGAAGATGAAGAATTATTTACAGGTTTGCATTTCTTTTCTTTTTCTCTTTTATTTCTTTTTTATTTCTTACCTTAGATTTATTTCATGCTAATAGATTAGATTTATTTCATGCTTATAAAGTAGATTTATTTTTTTGCATTTAATTCTTGTAATTTATTTTGTACTTTAGATTTTGTAATTTATTTTGTAGTTAGATTTTAATTTCTTGCACTATTCACCTTGAGGCTAGAACCCTCTTAGGTTTAGTTTTTCTTTTTGTTCACTTTCACTTTGTTTGATTTACCTTTAGGCTAGAACCCTCTAGGGAATCACCCTTTTCTAAAGAAGTGGGTTCAATTTTAGACCACCCATATCTATAATTGAATCCACCATCTTTAATTTTTTGTATTTTTTTTATTCTTGAATTTTATTTTTTTTCATTCTTGATTTTCATTTATTTCTCGATTTTATTCATTCTTGCCTTATTGATCACATTCATTCTTTGTCACATCCACTCTCACTTACATTTTGCGCCAATTTACGCACCATTTTCACTCTCTCAATCTCTTCACAATCACATTCACTCATCACTCCTATTTGTCACGCACACAACATAAGAACCAATTTTATAGTTTCTTCTACAAAACACCTTCCTCGTGGGATCGATAACTCTTTATACTATAACTTGATTAGTTGTGCACTTGTAACTTTTTGGTATATGTTTATGCCGCATCAAGTTTTTGGCGTCGTTGTCGGGGAGGGTGCTTAAGTAGGTTTTAATTATTTTGGTTCTTTAACTTGTGTTTTTATTGTGAAGGAAACGCTTGGAGCTTGAAGAACGCGGATTGGTGAACTAGGATTTGAAAATTTACTTTCGGGTAAGTCTTCTTTCTAGCGTTTCAATTCCACCCTTTTTAGTTAGCTTCACAATTAGAGACAATTAGGATTTAAAAAAAATTATTTTTGTTGACCATAATAAAATCCATCTTTCACTTTGATATTTACTAATAATATAATAAATTCAAATAATTTCCCCCTTCTCATTTGTTTGATTGTTAACCCTAATTAAAAAAAAGATTTTTTTTCTTTTCCATCCTTTTTAGTTGCTTTTAATTCATAGGGTTGTATTTCATATTGTTAGTAGGAATTCACCAAGTGATTTGAGCATCTTGATTTGGCACACACTTAAAAATATTTTTAAGGGCAAAACCCCATAATCAAGATAAGGTGAGGGATTTCATCACCCTTTCCTTAGTCCAACCCTAAGGACTCGAGCTCAATAAGGAACAAGAAATCCTGAAGTGAACCGGTTTAAGTTTTCTCAGATTAGTTGGTGTCTAAGGCAAGGTTTAGGGGTTACGTAAAGCGCTCCGCAAGGAAAGAGGTACTTAATTGATCTTTGATCACCCTCTAGTATAATCCTTACATGGCTAACTACCTGGGTAAAACTTTAATCTTTTCACCGTAGGAGATTTTGGTTAGTAGCTGGTCTAGTGAGTTAGGCTAAACCCTAGAATTAGAGTGATTGAAAAGTGATTGCTTTGATTTGTTTTAGTTAGGATTTTTCTTTATCCTTTTCTTCTCATAAAAAAACTATTTTTTTTCTTTCTTTATAAAAAAATAAAAAGAAATAGTTTTGGTGTATGCAACAGTGGATTAGGGATAATACATGTCGATTAATTCGCTTTGAACCAATCATAGAAATGGAGCATCCTAATCCACCCGTTCTTCATGATATGTGCTATCCCATTAGGAATGCAATCCCTTCTTGTATTAGGCTCCCCGAAACAAATGAAATAACTTTTGAGCTTAGACCGCATTACATAAACATGCTTCCCAAATTCCTTGGAAATGAAACAGAAGATGCATATATAAACATGCTTCCCAAATTCCTTGGAAATGAAACAGAAGATGCATATATTTTTATCTCGGAATTTGAGGAAGTGTGTATTATGATTAAAATGAGAGAATTAACAGAAAATGTGATCAAACTCAAATTTATTCCATTTGCTCTCAAAGACAAAGCAAAAAAATGACTGTATAGCTTACTTGTAAATTCCATCACTACGTTGGAGGAATTTATCACCGTTTTTCTTAAGAAATTTTTTCCTATCCATAAGACGGTGAAGCTAAGAAACAGTATCATGAATTTTAAAATTATCTCGGGAGAACCCTTTTGAAAGTATTTTGACCGATTAAAGATCTTCTCATCCAATGTCCTCATCACGGTTTAGAAAAATGGCGATTGTGCCAAATAATTTATGAAGGATTAGATTATTCTATAAAAACTTCCTTAGAATCAATGTGCCAAGGGGATTTCATGAGGAAAAACGCTGATGAAGCTTGGGAGGTTTTAGAGAGTCTTTCTGAAAAAACCATGCAATGGAAACACTGTGATGACCGAGTGTCATCAGTTCCCCAGAGTCTTTCTGAAAAAACCATGCAATGGAAACACTGTGATGACCGAGTGTCATCAGTTCCCCAACCCAAATCCAGTGGTATTTCCTTAGAGTCGAACATTGCATCTGAAGCTAGGATGGCCACAATCATGCGTAAGTTAGAAGCTTTAGAAATTAAGGAAAGAGCCCTGGCTCAAATCAATCAAGTTTCAGCCTCAGGATGTCACAACTGTTTGTCACCATCTCATATTTCAGAAGAATGTCCTCTCTTAGGAAATAATCAGCCATTAGGACAGGTCAACGCTGCATTCCAGCATTCTGCAAATGATCAATTCTCTCCAACCTATAATCCAGGTTGGAGAAATCATCCTAACGTTGCATGGAATCAGGAAATTCTCCCGGAACTCAAAACTTTACACCCGCTTCGACCCAACATTTTCCTAGGGGAAACACAGTTCCTTTCAATTCTCATCCACATTATCAACAACCCAATCTGCCGTATCAAAATCAGTCTCCTCTTCATCAAACTGTAATTCAGACTCCTCACAATCCAGATCAGGATAAACGTCTCAATGTCTTGGAAAGGGGTTTGGAAACCATAATTAAGGCCTCCACTCAAACCACGAATATGTTGACTCAAACGTCCAGCACTCTGAATTCCTTTATGCAATCAACCGGACAAATGCTCAACTCCAACACTCAAGCTATAGCTAGATTAGAATCCCAACTTGGTCAACTAGCTAGTGTCGTGAGTGAAAGAGAGAAAGGAAAATTTCCGAGTCAACCTGTGGTCAACCCTAAGGACACAGGATGCAGTTCATCCTATGAAGCTCAAGTGAATGCAATCCATTCACTTCGGTCAGGTAGACAGGTCCATAATCAAGTGAGAACTCCCCCAAGTCAAACTTTTGATCCATTACAAATTTCTTCTCCTTCTCCTTCTGATGAATCTATTCAACAATCACCCTCCTCAGATGACCAAGAACCTGAACCTAAACTTGAGCCTGCTTTTGATAGGTTTAGACCAGTTGCTCCTTTTCCAGATAGACTCAGGCTTAGGAAACACTCCCCTTAAGAGGAGAAGATCCTAGAAACATTCAAGCAACTTAAGGTCAATATTCCTCTCTTAGATGTAATTGAACAAATTCCATCTTATGCTAAATTTTTAAAAGAATTATGCACTAAGAAGAGGAGAATAAATGTTCCAAAGAAAGTCTTTTTAGCCGCCAATATCAGTGAAATGCTATCAAATCCCATACCTTTGAAACGTAAAGATCCAGGTTCCCCCATCATTTCATGTATCATTGGTAATACTTACATTGATAAAGCGCTTTTAGACTTAAGGGCCAGTGTCAATTTACTTCCATATTAAGTCTACCAGCAATTGGGTCTAGGTGTACTGAACCCAACCAAATGCACCTTACAATTGGCTGATAGATCTGTTAAGGTCCCTATAGATGAGTTAGAGGATGTTCTGATTAAGGTTGGAGATTTTATTTTTCCAGTGGATTTTGTAGTCTTGGAAACACAGCATGTTTCCAATCCCAAAGGACAGACACCTGTCATTTTAGGACGATCTTTCTTAGCCACTTCTAATGCTCTCATCAACTGTAAAACTGGTCAAATGAAGCTGTCCATTGGGAATTTGACTGCTGATCTCAACATTTTTAATCCAGGGGACCAGCCAAATAATCAGCCTCTAGAAATAAATTACATTCTGGAAAGATCAGAAGAAGAAGAAGAAAAGTCTGATTTAAGTTTTGAGGAAATTTTTGATGAAGAGTTAGAATTTTTAGAAGTAGCAGATCAGGTCCTTAAGAATAATGAAACTGTGTTAAACATTTGCTGCTTTGAATTAAATTTTGAAGAACTCTTTCTTGATGAACTTAGATTCTTAGAGAATAATCAACAACCAAATTTTCAAAACTCTACAGAAGAATTGGTTGTTAGAAAACAAAACTTCACAGTACAAGAGTCAGAGTTCATTAAGAAATACAAAATACATGATACCAATAATACCTACCTTACTCTGTTGTAAGAATTATTGAACACCCCGAAATGCTTGGAATTTCATATTATTGATTATGTCATTCTGAATTTATTTAAAATCTGGGGAAGAATTTTCAATAATAAGGTAGGATTCAATGTAGAATACGAGCTCTTTGTGTTGAACACTTCATTCTATATTATTTGTTTTGTTTATTTCAGAATAATAAAAAGAATTTATTCTTCTCTCATTTGAGAGTTTCTTGTTTAGTTGTAAAAAAACAGACAAAAAAAAGAAAAAAAAAGAAGAGAATAATAAATTTTTGATTCTATCCTCCACAGACCAAAGATAATTGTAGATTTTTATCAGCTGATCAAATGTAAGTATTTCACTTCTTATCTATTTTACTTTGTGAATCATAGAGTTTGCATTGAGGATAATACAAAATTTAGGTGTGGGGGTGAGAATTAGTTAATTTTTCTCTTTGTTTTACATTTTTTGTTGCATTTTTGTCTTTTTTTCCTTTTCTAAAAAATTATAAAAATATCGTCACTTGCCAAATTGATAGAGTTATGTAATAATTGATTTATTTGATAAATTTTAAATTTTCTAATCTGTTATTTACTCAAGTTCATATTTTATGATAACTCTAAATAAAGTTCTTAAGAAATGATTTTCAAAGTAGTATACTTTACTTAAGCCTTAACTTAGATTTTTATTTAAAATAATGGAATGCATGCTTAGCTTAGAGTTAAAAATAAATTTTCAAAGTGGCTTGACTTACATATTTTTTCAGAATATATATACATATACATATATTAAAAAAAATTACGAAAAGAAGAGTACGAAAAATGGGCAAAAAAAAACTCTTAAATTCAAAGTGATTCTATCTTATAAAGCCTAAGTTGATCGAGTAATTAATCCCAAGGAGTATTTCCATACTTAATGACCTAAGCCCAATTGGGTTGGGATCCATTGGCCCAAAACTTATTAAATGGTCGCTTAGAAAGCCCGTTAAAGTAGAAAAAAATCACCAAGGAAGACAGAGTTAAAAATAATAATAATATAAAAAATAAAAATACTAATAAATGTTTTATACATAGTTATATTTGTATATATGATCTTGGAAAATATTTTAGATCAAGCAACTTGAATATTATTTTAAACAAAGAGTTAGCTTGTTCTTTTCAAAACTTTTAAATTAAATTTCTAAGTTTGGCTTGGTTTTCTATTGCTATAATGAGAAGATTTTCTAGCAAATATACCTTAGAATTATATATAAATGTTTTCTTGAGTAATAACTAGCTTTAATTATCAAGTAAATTTAGTTATTTACTAACTTCTTTAATGTGGCAAGTTGACCGAATTTTGTGGATATATTCACTGCAAACCCTCACGAGACTACAACTCGTCCACTAGGATAACCTAGGGGTTTAAAGGCTTGTTGTATGCGCTAAATACAACCGCGATTCCTGCGAAAGTGAGTTAGGTTTTCTTTTATTTTATTTTCTTTGCTAGAGGACTAGCAAAAGTTTAGGTGTAGTGTATTTGATAATCACATTTTATTATAATTTTATACCCTCATTATCTATTTGATATGAATAAATATACCACTAATAATTATTTTTATCTTTAATTGCAGGTTAATGAAGAATAAATCTTAAACTCCAATCTCTCAACAAAAAGCCCTTGATTTAATGAAGAAATAAAGCAAAGAATCCCATTGGAAAATCAATTGCCAAATTATCCAAAAGGCCAAAACCAAAAGAAGGAAAAATGTCAAAGCCCAAAAGAAGAAAAGAAAAATATATCAAAGCCAAAAACCCAAGCCCAAAAGCCAAAGAGAAGAGGAAGCTGCGGGCTGAAAAAGGAGACAAGTCCACATCGATGCCAGCATCGATGCCCGTATCGATGCCAGCATCGATACCAACGGAGACTGTTATGCTTCAATGGCTGAAAATTAATTATTTTGGATAAGATTTTGATCCAATGGCTCACACTCACAGATGTTTACTATAAATAGGGGTAGAGAGTGAGGGGTTAGAAGTGTGAAAATTTTTATAACTCCTTTTGCAGAGGAGGGCTACTCTTAATTGAGAAGGCCTTCCAAATTTGTAATTTTTTGTTATAATTAATAATAATAATTTTTTCACCAATTTAAATATTTCTTCTCTTTGTTGGATAATGAAGATGAAGATGAAGAATTATTTAGAGGTTTACATTTCTTTTCTTTTTCTCTTTTATTTCTTTTTTTTTTTTGCTTATTAGTTTAGATTTATTTCTATGCTTATAGTTAGATTTTCTTTTCTTGTTAAATAGCCAAGAGACTAGAACCCTCTTGCCTTAGATTTATTTCATGCTTATAGATTAGATTTATTTCATGCTTATAGAGTAGATTTATTTTCTTGTATTTAATTCTTGTAATTTATTTTGTAGTTTAGATTTTGTAATTTATTTTGTAGATAAATTTTAATTTCTTGTACTATTCACCTTGAGACTAGAACCCTCTTAGGTTTAGTTTTTCTTTTTGTTTACTTTCATTTTGTTTGATTCGGCTTTAGGCTAGAACCCTCTAGGGAATCACCCTTTTCTAAAGAAGTTGGTTCAATTTTAGATCACACATATCTATAATTGAATCCACCATCTTTAATTTCTTGCATTTTCTTTTATTCTTGAATTTTATTTTTTTTCATTCTTGATTTTCATTTATTTCTCGATTTTATTCATTCTTGCCTTATTGATCACATTCATTCTTTGTCACATCCACTCTCACTTACATTTTGCACCTATTTACGCACCATTTTCACTCTCTCAATCTCTTCACAATCACATTCACTCATCACTCTTATTTGTCACGCACACAACATAAGAACCGATTTTATATTTTCTTCTACAAAATACCTTCCTCGTGGGATCGATAACTCTTTATACTATAACTTGATTAGTTGTGCACTTGCAACTTTTTGGTATATGTTTATGCTGCATCATATGTTAGTTCTAATTAATGCATTGTTAGCTCTAACAGTTTTTTTGTTAGTTCTTACTAGTTCTAATTGATTCTAAATCCAAGCAGTTGACGTTTTTTCTTTTTAGCTTTTGGTATTATTTGTTGATGTTACTACTATTTGTGTAGTTTATGATTATTATTTTATGTTCTTAATCTTTGTAGAGCTTCCAGCAGTTTGAACTCAAAAAGTATAGACTGTAGCCCGCCGGTGTTGTCATCGACAAGTGTTCCAGATAAGAATCCTAGTGACAATCCTTCCGGAGGTAATGTTTTGATGATTGATGACATGATTAGCAGATCAGAGAGGATTCCTGCTTGGTGGCACACAGCTTTAACCGGTGAGGGATAACGGTTTGAAAGTACGAAGGAGTTAAGATTGGCCTTGCTATACTACTCCATGGAAAAAAAATCGAATACGAGTTTGGAAAGAATGAACCGAAGCGTATTTGAGTTTTTTGTTGGTTTAAGGAAGCCAAAAATTGCCCGTGGATATTATTTGCCTCTCCACCAAAAAATGATAATGGACTTGAAATCAAGAGGTTCATGGCCAATCACAGTTGTGGGTAGTATGACAATAATGCAGGTCAATCTGGATCCTCTCGGTAATTCATTGCTACCCAATTACAACCCACGTTAAAGGTACGACCGGATATACGACCTATTGATGTTCAAAAGGAGTTTCTAAGTTCGTATGGGATTAGGATCGATTATAGTAAGATTTAGTGGGGTAAAGAAAGAGCACAAGAGAAATTATATGGTGATGCCCATGAATCCTACGATCAATTACAATGGTAAATAGAAGATGATATCTACAATAGAAAAACTAATTTCATTTATGTGATGTTGTTTATACTAATTTTGCAATGTTGGTACTAACACTTAATCTTTAATTTTCTAGGTATGTAGAAGAGGTCAAGAAGACGAACCCAGGTAGCTATATTCATGTTAAACAATATGAGGAGAGGTTTACAATGATATTTATCTGCTACGCCGCCTACATAAATGGTTTTTTATACGGATGTAGGCCACTTGTATTTTTGGATGGTACCTTTTTGAAAGATCGATTCAAAGGTATACTCCTAAGCGTTGTAGCATATTATGGAAATCAGGCGATATTTCCATTGGCCTATTATATATGTGATCAGGAAAATAACGTTAACTAGAAGTGATTCTTACAAGGTTAGTTTTATCTCGAGCCATGTTAGTTCTATTGCATGTTATGATAGTTCTAGCTCTTTCCTTTTTAACTCTAATTCGTGTATGGTAACCACAACTCTTTGTAGGTTTGTGGTCTATTCTCTATGAAAGGCCAGATCCATACAACCCTCCACACAAGCTAGTGATAATTTCAGATGTGGATAAGGGGATCAGAGAAGCAGTTAGAGAATTTTTCCCCTCCACACAAGCTAGTGATAATTTCAGATGTGGATAAGGGGATCAGAGAAGCAGTTAGAGAATTTTTCCCAGATTATATAC
The DNA here is from genome assembly GCF_001876935.1 of Asparagus officinalis. NCBI lineage: Eukaryota > Viridiplantae > Streptophyta > Magnoliopsida > Asparagales > Asparagaceae > Asparagus > Asparagus officinalis. Next base: position 37,950,915 of record NC_033800.1, read on the forward strand.
ACTCTTGATGTGTGCTGCATCTAGTTGAGAACTTCAGGACAAAATTGAAGGATTTAGGACTCAAATCAAAGGATACTCAGATCTTGGTTAATCTATTGCAATCTGCTTCTTACAAATATACTAAAGCAGAATGGAACGATTATATAGACGACATTAGACTGGTTGACGAAAGAGGATACAATATTTTGATGAACTACGCTCCAGAGAACTGGGCCAATGCGTTTTTCCCTAGAGTTAGGTAAGTTATAAGCTATTTCATTACTTATCTATTACAAGCCGCTTATCTAATGAATCTAGACGTGAAATTCTACAATAGAATTAACAATAACACAGCCAGAACTAAAATATCCAATAGAACCAACACTCAAACGAACTAACTATAAGTTTTGACGAATTCCCTATTATGTTTCAGATATGGTCACGTTACATCAAATGTTACAGAGTTATTCAACAAATGAATACATTAGGCTAGGCTTCTACGAATACTTCAACTGGTAGAGCACATACATAAACAGATTATGGTTCGCATGAATGAACGACGAGTCATGGCTGAAAGTTAGAATCAATTTCTTTGCCCCAAAGCTAAACTTGCCCTTAAAGAGAACATGAAAAATGGTTGTCCATTGGAGGTTTGTTAGTCCCACATAGGATTATTTGAGGTACAATCGCATAGATCTTGTCAAGTGGATCTAGATAATAAAACATACACTTGCCATGGGTGGGATGTAACTCGTGTCCTGTACAACCCCAAAAATTTAAATATTTTGTGATAAATAATAATAAATATGTTATATATTTATAAATAACATATTATGATGTTTGAGTATTCTAGGAATTGGTTTGAGATCAATTCAATACATATATGTATATATATAAGAGCAAATGCACAATTCATGCTCGAGGTATAATCTGAAAATTTATGACCAGTGGAGAGATTTTATATTTTTTCTCATAGATATAGTTGGCATTTGGAAAAACTTAAAAGATAAATTTTATAGGTATCTTCAAGAAATTTTCAACAAGTCTTATATCACCTCATTTCGAGGTCGGACGTCAAAGTTATGGCCAAAATACCAAAGGTCATTCTCCTAGTCAGATTAGGATTCCTGGTTCGGGTCAAACGGGTTTATTTCGGGTTTGCATATATATAAACATGTATTTTCATAAAAATTAACATACTTATATCAGAGTTTCAAATCCTAGTAGCCCCTCTTCCTCTCTCTAAATCCCTAGCCCTAAAGTTGAGAATTTTGAGAGCTTTGTGAAGCAAATATCGACACGAGGGCGAGATCATCAACGTGTAGCAAGGGGAAAACAGCTTGGTTGCACATCTTTTTGGTTGCTGGTTATTTCAGAGGCTTAGAATGACGTCTAATGCAAGATTATCTTCATCCAAACCCTTCCCCATAGTTAAATAACTAGTTAGATGTTTAATATGATGTTGAATATGTGTATTCATGCTTGAATCTTAACATGATGTGATAAAAGTTAAATTTTTTATGTTAAAACATAAACCAATGCTAGATTAGTATTTTTTTTATGATAGTATCATGATCATGATCATTAGGATTTTTCATAATTTCATTTATATATGAGAAATTTAAGAGATGTACTAAATAAATATTTTCTGCAGAAAACTGCAGCATTTATATCATGTTTAACTTAGATTTTGAAATAGAAAATAAACTCCAAAATTAACCAAACTAGTGTCAAATAAAAGATATATGTATCTAGTTTCTAAAACAGAAGACTAATCTTAAAAATCATTTGTATAGAGAAAGATATGATCTTTTTACTAACAACATAACCTGTAGAAAAATGGCTGCACATATATAATGTTTAACTAGAGATTTAAGATAACAAATGAACTCAAAACTGAACCAAACTTATGTCATTTGAAATATGTGTGAATCTAGTTTTTGAAAAAGAAAACCATTCTTAAAAATCATTTGTATAGAGAAAGATATGATCTTTTTACTAATAACATGTCCTGTAGAAAAATGGCTGCATATATATAATGTTTAACTAGAGATTTGGGATAACAAATGAACTCTAAACTAAACCAAACTTATGTCATTTGAAAGATGTGTGAATCTAGATTTAAAAACAGAAAACTATTTGTAAAAATAGTTTTCTTAGAGAAAGATATACTTATTTTACTAATAGATGTCATGTCTATTTTTCCTGCTCGTTTTGTGGAGCTGTGTTGCGCCGTTTTGAGGTGCGTTCGCGGAGTTTTGAGCCGCTTGATGTTGTACGTATAGTCATGAATATGTTATGTTATACATTTAAGAATCCCAAGGGGATTATGATAAATTTTGATTTGATCATATTGAATTAGATATAGTTCATATACATGTTGGATGTCGTTGATGAGCATAGCTTAGTACTATATGAGATAGTGCGTCGACATACCAGATATACAGATGAGCATAGCTCAGTATTATATGGGATAGTGCATCGACATGCTAGAGGTACAAAGATTTATATGAGGTGGATATCGTTGATGAGCTCAGTTCAGTACTACATGAGGTAGTGCGTCGATATTCCACATGTACAGGTCAGTGAGTCGGATTTTAGGAGGCTTGATCTAGCCGTCCGTCCCGCACTAGGGTGTAATGAGGCTCGTGAGCCGTATTTCTAAGATGCCTATTTGGTAGTCCGTCCCGCACTCATGTTATGCACTAAGATCGCGATGAGACTAATGAGCCGTGTACACAGTTTAGGATACCTATAGGGTAGTCCGTCACACTGAGATAATTACTTGATAGCCTAGGTATGACAGATGCCGATTATAAATACAACCTATCAGTGAACTATATAACTGAGATACGTTACTTTTGAAAGTATACAAAATTATGTGTTGGTATTTTATTCTATCTCCCCAGTGATAGTAGAAGATATTATAAATACGATGTGTTGATATCTTATTTCTTTTACTGTCGTTTTTTTTACTTCTTAGTTGGGATCAATGATTAGAGATTCACAATTTGAGACATATGGTATATACATGAGGGTTTCCTTGTTTGGATTATTTCGCTCGACGTACCAGTCTCGTGTTATGGATCTCTAATTATTAATTTCTTTAGATTGTTTATTCTTATTTCAGTATTAATGTTTAGATGTTTATGATTCGGGACATATGGTATATACATGAGGGTTTTCTTGTTTGGATTATTTCGCTCGACGTACTACGTCTCGTTTTGTAGGTGTCTGAATATTAATTCCGCTAGATACGGGGAAAATGATATAGGTAGACTATGCTTAATAGATAGAGCCTCCACTCCATCCTAGCAGCCCTTCCCCTGGGGGCGGATGGGGGTAATCTTGCTGTAGCGCTCTGACGCTCTTGTTGTTGTTTTTTTTTTAAATACCCTTTCAGGTAGCTCGGAGTTCCGGAGAGCCGTAGGATGACGGAGTTCTTGCATAGTCGCCGTCCCGAGAGATTTATTAGAGGCTCCACTGTAGTTTTAAATTTTATTCAAACTTAGAGTTTAGTTTCATTTTGTAAAAGCAATGTGCCTTAGTTCGACTTTCCGTTTTGATTCATGTTGAGACATCGTATGTTATTTCAGAATCCATATGTATTTCAGTTTATTTTTAGTTGAGACATGACCTTTATTTATGAGATATCATCCTCTTTATCATGTCTATTGTTATTGTTCTACTTCTTTGCCTGTTTTGTACCTACGCTTTTATTTGATCCCACTAGAGGATATTACTGTGATTGGTAAAACTTGTTGTTACACAGTGTGGGTGCATGGCAGGTTTGACATCTCTGGGTTCACCTTGGACTGCAGCCATGTGTGTGGACTGCAGCCATGTGTGAAAACAGGGGCGTCACAGTTGGTATCAGAGCTCTAGTTCCAGTATCCTTAAGATCATCCTATGTCGAGTCGTGGAGCTAGGATAGAGTTTCTTAGGATTCATGTATAGAGTCCGTAAGGATTTCCTAGTATGAGTGAGGACGATATATGCATATATCTCAAAAATTAAGAAATTTTTTTTTATGACAACTATTTTATGTTGATTGAAGGTATTTGTGTGAATACTATGTGTTATGAATTCGTATTGTGATACGTTATATATATGTATTTTTGCTATCTCACTTACTGTGAAAATTAAGCTCTCCTTTTGATATTATAAATATCGAAACGAGGATGTGGTCGAGGTAAAACTCGTACCTGGAGAGCTGGGCATGCAGAGCCGAGCCACAGCAGGCTCCACAGTATTTGATTGACTTCATGGCGTCATTAGCAGCAAGATCTTACAACAATCAAGGAGCAAGAAGTGTATCCGTTTCCGTCAGTAACACCACTTTCAAGAGATTCACCACCGGTTGTACCCATCGTGGAAGTAAAGATGAAATACCAATGAGTACACCACCACCATAATCAGTTGTTGATAGAGCCGCAGAGCAGGAGATTTAACTCTGAAAGGATAAGAAAAATATCAGACAGTATGAGCACCAAAATTTCAAGGCACACCAGTTTTAATTGCAACCTATAAGGAAAAGAGTATATGAAAGTTTCTTGAACATCGGCTAGGAACCAAGCAGAAGTCAAATATATATTCAGCATTGAGGACCATCACTGGAGGATAGCAACAACATCCAGATTTTTTTATTTGTCGAGACAGCAATTATCACCTATTTGGGAGAATTTAGGTCATTTCTTCATCAAACAATTAGTGCTAGTCTAAGTGAAGCAGGGAGATATACCCATAGTGAAGGAAGAAATCAAAATCCAGAATAATGACAATGACAATGGTAAGAGAACCATTACAGAAATCTAGAGAAACCTAACAACGGGAGAATTATTTTACCTCTGCAACAAGGACAAGATAAGAAAGGAGCATAATATGATTAGAGAGCGCCGGAGTAGCGCAGAGATTCGGAGAAACATGTTACAATCACAACAAGGTCGAACAAATAGCAAAAGACTTGTAGCAGTTCACAGCAAGAAGCTAGCATGATAAAGGTCGCAGTCGGCAATCTCAGAGTCGTAATTTCGGACAACAGTGAGGAAATAGAAGTACTACTTGTTAATCTGAAGATTTAGGGGCCAGCAGGCCAGATTTGCATTATCTAGGATATTTGCACTATCCAGCAAAGTCTATTCAGTTGTACCGCATGATCAGGGTACGAGCAGAGTTTTATTCATGATTTCATTTTCAGTTCGGATCTAGTTTGATTTATGAAATCGTTTATCTCTTATCCTTCGTACCTTTGTTGATGGGTGTCAGCTTGTGGCATTCCTTATATTTTCCATTGTCAGTGCCTACCCCTCTAGGGGGGTGTCCCTTTCATCTGTAGGAGATGTGTCATCAAACTAGATGAGTCTGAATTAGACGTCGAGTTGATCGTGTTGTCGATGTCAAATTTTTGGTACGGATTGGTTATCTTCCTACCATGATAGTATTAACAGCTTTGCGTAGACGGTCAATTTGCGAGCGTCCGATGGGTCCGAGATGATTGTAGCAACCTCCCAGGGCAACCGTTTTGCGGAGTCATTTCTGGCGTACATCGAGGAGGTGATACGATGGGATCAGGGTATTGATTTATTAGAGACTAGAGTTGTCTCAGAGTATCAGGATGTCTTTCAGGACATACCTGGATTACCTCCTGTGTGAGATGTTGAGTTCTGTATTGAGTTGCAGCCAGGCACAGCCCTGATATCCCGCGCACCCTATCGCATAGCACCAGCTGAGATGAGGGAGCTTCAGACCCAGTTGGACGAGTTGTTAGCTCAGGGTTTTATTCATCGGAGTCATTCTCCGTAAGGAGTGCCAGTTCTCTTCGTGAAGAAGAAGGACGGCAGTATGCGTTTGTGTATTGATTATAAAGAGTTGAACAAGGTCACTATCCGGAATAGTCGATCAGCTGCGCGAAGCGCATGTTTCTCGAAGGCTGATCTTCGTTTTGGGTTATTGTAGTTGCGAGTTCGGGACAGGGATTTTTCCAAAGCCGTGTTTTCCTGATTTGATATGAATCTTTTGAGTTTCTGGTCATACCATTTGGGTTGACCAATACACCCGCTGTATTTATGGATTTGATGAACCGGGTTTTTCGTCCCTTCTTGGATCAGTTCGTGATAGTTTTTATCGACGACATCCTCATTTATTCGAGATCGGAGGTAGAGCACGAGCAGCATCTCCGGTTAGCTTTGCAGACTCTACAGGAGCATCAGTTATATGTCAAGTTCAGCGAATGTGAGTTTTGACGTTTAGAAATCATATTTCTCGGTCACGTCATCAGCAGAAAGGGCATAGCAATAGATCCGGCTAAGATTTCAGCAGTTCTTGATTTGGAATCCGCCGAAGACGGAGATAGAGATTCATAGCTTTTTGGATTTAGCTGGCTATTATTGGTAGTTTATCTAGGACTTCTCAAAGATTTCGACACCACTTATACACCTTACAAAGAAGGGTGTATAGTTCATTTGGAGCATGGAGTACCAGAAGGCCTTTGATACCTTGAAGGCTAAATTGTCTACAGCGCCAATTTTAACTATTCCGAGCAACGACAGGACATTTGTGGTCTACACAAATTCATCATTGGCAGAGTTAGGAGAAATTTTGATACAGACTCAGAGAGTAGTAACATATGTCTCGCAGCAATTGAGAGTACATGAGCAGATCTATTTCCACTTATGACTTGGAGTTAGCAACAGTGGTATTTGCACTGAAGTCATGGAGACTTTACTTATATGAAGTACAGTTTGAATTATTCACAGACATAAGAGTCTTAAGTATCTTTTCTCTCAGAAGGAACTCAACCAGAGACAAAGGAGGTTAATTGAGTTTATCAAGGACTACGAGTCCGCGATTCAGTATCATCTGGGGAAGGAAAATGTCGTAGCAGATGACTTGAGTAAGAAACGTCAACATCGGGTTTCGGCTTAGAGGTGCTCGTTGTATTAAGATATTCTCACCCTTAGCCAGTGTGATTTTAGACATGAGATTGGTAGAACCAGTGCATTGTAGGGAGCTGTGTCAGTGCAGCCAGCTTGGAATATCAGAGTTTTCAGAACTCAGTTAGAAAACTATTGAATTCAGATCCAAAAAGAAGAAATTTACAAAGAGCCTAAGACTGATTGGACCGTTGGAGCATATGGAAGTCTACAGATGAAGGACAAGTTGGTTATGCCAGCGAATGCAGAGCTTAAGAGGGAGTCGCTAGATGAAGCACATCGTACTCGGTACACAGTGCATCCAGAGACCCCTAAGATGTAAAAGGACCTAAAGAGACACTCTTGGATAGAGTGATATGCGTAGGAAGATTTCAGAGTATGTAGCTAAGTATCTTACCTGTCAGTGAGTAAAGGCGGAACATCAGAGACCGACAGGAACACATCAGCCTTTACCCATTTCGGAGCAGAAGTGGGCGAACATTTCTATGGACTTTATTGTAGGGTTATCGAAGTCGAAGAAAAAGAATGATTCAGTTTAGGGTGATAGTTGATAGACTGATAAAGTCAGCACATTTTATTCCATGGAGGATATTTATTCAGGAGACTATTCAACTTCGTGGAGTTCCAGATACGACAGTATCAAATTGAGACGGATTGTCAGACGGAGAGAGTAAATCAGATGTTGGAAAACAAATTGCTCAGATATTCAGCTTCAAGGTAGCTGGGAGCACCATATTTCATTGATAGAGTTCGTTTAGAACAATAATTATCAAGTGACAATCGGTATGACCCCGTATGAAGTATCGTACGGGAGGCCTTACAGATCGCCTATATGTTGGGTAGAGCTGGAGAAGAGTTTAATACTTGGGCCAGAGCTTATGAGACAGATTACTGAGGAAGTAACATTGACCAGAGATCGGATTCTAGCCGTTTAGAGTCGGCAAAAGAGCTATGCTAATAAGAGATGAAAACCCTTGGAGTTTTGGATTGGAGATTCGGTTAGGCTGAAGGTATCGCATGTGAAAGGTGTTTAGCAATTCGGAAGACAGAAAAAGCTTACGCCGAGATACATTGGACCGTATCAGATTTTGGAGAGCATTGAAGCTGTGTCATACAGACTAGATCTTCCAGCATCGATGTCTAGTATACACAATGCATTTCATGTTTCTATGCTTAGGAAGCACTTTCATGATGTTGAGCAGCAGCGAATGATGAACACACTGAAGATTTAGCTTTAGAATGATCTGACTACGATTAAAATCCAAGTTTGTATGCTTGCTAGGGAAGACAAGAAATTTAGAAACAAGATGTTTTTCCTTTGTGGCAATTCAGCGAAACCGGAAAGGAGTTGAGGAGGTTCTTGGGAGCGCGAGGAGGGTATTCATCGCGACTACCCACACCTGTTTGATCTAGTAAATTAAATTTTTGTATGACTTGTTTATGGCTTATGGTTGCATGTATGGCGATGTTTATACTTAACACTAAAATGAGAGTATTACCACTTATCTCCTAAGTACTTGGAACATATTGTATATATATGAGGGGTTCCTTGTTTGGATTTTTCGCTCGATGTACTTGTTCCATTTAGTTAGGTGTTAAGTGGAGGTATTTACATTTTAGATGGTTAAGTGTAAACATCGAAGATGATTTTCGGGAGCGCAAATATGTTATGTCGCGCGACTTCCTGCTCCTATTGAGGAAGTGGATTGATTTATGTGTGCGATTATTTGTGTGGTTATATTTAGATTTAACGCTAGAATGAGAATATTTCCGCTTAATTCTTAATCTTTTGGAACACATGGTATATATATGGGGGGTTCCTTGTTTGGATTTTTCGCCGACGTACTAGATCCATTCAATAAAGGGTTGAGTGGGAATATAGTCATCCTGGATTGTTAAATATAAATATCCCTATATGCTTATCAAGAGTAAATATTCTGAGATGTTTATGTTTGTGGGTTAAATTAGACCATCTACGTGCTTTTCTAGTATTATTATTTGCTTAAGTATGATTTCTGAATTTCTAGGATGAAATTCTTTTAAGGGGGGAAGAATGTAAAACCCCAAAAATTTGAATATTTTGTGATAAATAATAATAAATATGTTATATATTTATAAATAATATATTATGATGTTTGAGTATGCTAGGAATTGGTTTGAGATCAATTCAATGTATATATGTATATATATATAAGAGCAAATGCATAATTCATGCTCGATGTATAAATCTGGAAATTTATGACAAGTGGAGAGATTTTATATTTTTTATTATAGATGTAGTTGTAATTTGAAAAAACTTAAAAGATAAAAGTTATAGGTATCTTCAAGATTTTTCCAACAAGTCTTAGATCATCTCATTCTGAGGTCGGACGTGAAAGTTATGGCCAAAATACCAAAGATCATTTTCCTAGTCAGATTAGGATTCCCGGTTCGGGTCAAACGGCTTTATTTCGGATTTGCATATATATAAACATGTGTTTTTAGAAAAATTAACATCCTTATATCAGAGTTTTAAATCCTAGTATCCCCTCTTCCTCTCTCTGAATCTCTAGCCCTAAAGTTGAGAATTTTGAGAGCTTTGTGAAGCAAATATCGACACGAGGGCGAGATCATCAACGTGTAGCAAGGAGAAAACGGCTTGGTTACACTTCTTTTTGGTTGTTGGTTATTTCAGAGGCTTAGAACGACGTCTAAGGCAAGATTATCTTCATCCAAATCCTTTCCCGTAGTTAAATAACTAGTTAGATGTTTAATATGATGTTGAATATGTGTTTTCATGCTTGAATCTTAACATGATATGATAAAAGTTAAATTTTTGATGTTAAAACATAAACCAATGCTAGATTAGTAATTTTTTTTTGTTTATGATAGTATCATGATCATGATCATTAGGATTTTTCATAATTTCATTTATATATGAGAAATTTAAGAGATGTACTAAATAAATATTTTCTGCAAAAAACTGTAGCAATTGTATCATGTTTAACTGAGATTTCTAAATAGAAATTAAACTCCAAATTTAACCAAACTAGTGTCAAATGAAAGATATATGTATCTAGTTTCTAAAACAGAAGACTAATCTTAAAAATCATTTGTATAGAGAAAGATATGATCTTTTTACTAACAACATGTCCTGTAGAAAAACGGCTGCACATATATAATGTTTAACTAGAGATTTGGGATAACAAATGAACTCTAAACTGAACCAAACTTATGTCATTTGAAATATTTGTGAATCTAGTATTTAAAAAAGAAAACCATTCTTAAAAATCATTTGTATAGAGAAAGATATGATCTTTTTACTAACAATATGTCCTATAGAAAAATGGCTGCATATATATAATGTTTAACTAGAGATTTGGGATAACAAATGAACTCCAAACCAAACCAAACTTATGTCATTTGAAAGATGTGTGAATCTAGTTTTCAAAACAGAAAACTATTTGTAAAAATAGTTTTCCTATAGAAAGATATGCTTGTTTTACTAACAGATGTCATGTTTATTTTTCCTGCTCGTTTTGTGGAGCTGTGTTGCGCCGTTTTGAGGTGCGTTCGCGGAGTTTTGAGCCGCTTGATGTTATACGTATAGTCAAGAATATGTTATGTTATATATTTAAGAATCCCAAGGGGATTATTATAAATTTTGATTTGATCATATTTGAATTAGATATAGTTCATATACATGTTGGATGTCGTTGATGAGCACAGCTTAGTACTATATGGGATAGTGCATCGACACGCCAGATATACACGGTTTATACATGAGGTAACTATCATTAATGAGCATAGCTTAGTATTATATGGGATAGTGCATCGACATGCCAGAGGTACAAAGATTTATATGAGGTGGATATCGTTGATGAGTTCAGTTCAGTACTACATGAGGTAGTGCGTCGATATTCCACATGTACAGGCTATTAAGTCAGATTTTAGAAGGCTTGATCTAGCCGTCCATTCCGCACTAGGGTGCGATGAGGCTCGTGAGCCGTATTTCTAGGATGTCTATTTGGTAGTCCGTCCCGCACTCATGTTATGCACTGAAATCGTGATGAGACTAATGAGTCGTGTACACAGTTCAGGATACCTATAGGGTAGTCCGTCGCACTGAGACAATTACTTGATAGCCTAGGTATGACAGATGCCGATTATAAATACGATCTATCAGTGAACTATATAACTGAGATACGTTACTTTAAAAAGTATACAAAATTATGTGTTGGTATTTTATTCTATCTCCCCAGTGATAGTGGAAGATATTATAAATACGATGTGTTGATATCTTATTTCTTTTACTGTTTTTTTTTTACTTCTTAGTTGGGATAAATAATTAGAGATTCACAATTTGAGACATATGGTATATGCATGAGGGTTTTCTTGTTTGGATTATTTCTCGCTCGACGTACCAGTCTCGTGTTATGGATCTCTAATTATTGGTTTCATTAGATTGTTTATTCTTATTTCGGTATTAATGTTTAGATGTTTACGATTCGGGACATATGGTATATACATGAGGGTTTCCTTGTTTGGATTATTTCGCTCGATGTACTACGTCTCGTTTTGTAGGTGTCTGAATATTAATTTCGCTAGATACGGGAAAAATGATATAGGTAGACTATGCTTAATAGATAGAGCCTCCACTCCATCCTAGCAGTCCTTCCCCTGGGGGCGGATGGGGGTAATCTTGCTGTAGCGCTCTGACGCTCTTGTTGTTGTTTTTTTTTCTTTTAAAAATGCCCTTTCAGGTAGCTCGGAGTTCCGGAGAGCCACAGGATGACGGAGTTCTTGCATAGTCATCGTCCCGAGAGATTTATTAGAGGCTCCACTATAGTTTTAAATTTTATTCAGACTTAGAGTTTAGTTTCATTTTGTAAAGGCAATGTGCCTTAGTTCGACTTTTCGTTTTGATTCATGTTGAGACATCGTATGTTATTTCAGACTCCATATGTATTTCAGTTTATTTTTAGTTGAGACATGACCTTTATTTATGAGATATCATCCTCTTTATCATGTCTATTATTGTTGTTCTACTTCTTTGCCTGTTTTGTACCTACGCTTTTATTTGATCCCACTAGAGGAAATTATTGTGATTGGTAAAACTTGTTGTTGCACAGTGTGGGTGCATGGCAGGTTTGACATCTATGGGTTCACCTTGGACTGCAGCCATGTGTGAAAACAGGGGCGTCACATGTCCTTTGCAAACATACATGCACACCCATTATGTTTATGAAAAGAGATGTCTACCAGTTCTGTGACTAGCTTATGACGGTTGAATCCTTTAAAAAAGTTATGAGTCAATCCTCTACCCTATCCCTGACTATGAGAAGTGCATCGTGCTAAGGGATGAGATACAGATCCTACCTTCACTTACAACAAAAAGAAAAATGAGAAATAAAACCAGGCGTATCAATAACAGGATTGTTTACACGCGGCTAGTTAAATGTTCTCGATGTCATATGGAAGGTCATAATCGTAAAACATGTAATGAACCTATCGCTGACTAAGTGTTTGATATGTTGATAGTGTTTTGATCCCGGTATGCACAAAATATTTTGTTTTTTGCCGATTGAAAGTTTTTCTTGTTAAATGAGAACTAACAACAGTTTACACTAGATAAAAAGTTATAAGTAACAAAACAACTAGCAAGATAGAACTAACATGCCAAAGAATAGAACAAACATCTCAGTTATTCGAGGTGCTCTCACTAGAACTAACGCTTTAAATAAATTAGAACTAACACACCATCGCCTAGAACTGACGCTGGAGGGGCTAGGACTAACACGTCAAAGAATAGAACTAATATCGTAGTTATTCGAGGTGCTCTCACTAGAACTAATGCTTTAAATAGATTAGAACTAACATATCATCGGCTAGAACTGACGCTGGAGGGGCTAGAAGTAACACGCCAAAGAATAGAACTAACATCGCAGCTATTCGAGGCGCTCTCACTAGAACTAATATTTTAAATAGATTAGAACTAACACGCCTCGGCTAGAACTAAAGTTGGAGGGGCTAGGAGTAACACGCCAAAGAATTGAACAAACATCGCAGCTATTCGAGGCTCTCTCACTAGAACTAACACTTTAAATAGATTAGAACTAACACGTCATCACCTAAAACTGACACTGGATGGGCTAGGAGTAACACGCAACACATGAAACTAACATCAGAGCTATTCGAGGCGTTTTCACTAGAACTAACGCTTTAAATAGACTAGAACTAACACGCCATCGCCTAAAACTGATGCTGGAGGGGCTAGGAGTAACACGCAGCACAGGAAAACTAGCATCACAACTATTCGAGGCGCTCTCACTAGAACTAATGCTTTAAATAGACTAGAACTAACATGCCATCGCCTAGAACTAACATGCCATCGCCTAGAACTGACACTGGAGGGGCTAGGAGTAACACGCGGCACAAGAGAACTAACATCTCAGTTATTCGAGATGCTCTCACTAGAACTAACGCTTTAAATAGACTAGAATTAACATGTCATTGGCTAGAACTGACGCTAGAGGGGTTAGGACTAACACGCCAAAGAATAGAACTAACATGGCATTTATTTGAATTCTTTACTAGAACTAACGCTTTAAATAAATTAGAACTAACACACCATCAATTATAATAATATATAAGCATAAAAATATCACTGTATTTGGGTTAAAATTTTTAACAAACTATTTTCTGGATAAGCAATATTTAACAAGAACTAACTGGGCGGGGGGTTGCAATACGCAATGATGTCAGGTCCTCATTTGTTTCTACCCTCGCTAGAGCGGAATCGATATAAGAAACCTTTTTCACTGTCACTCGCCTTCCTTTTTGAAGGTCCTATCTTACTGTGCTTTGAGGAATGAGAGCTGGATTCCGTTGAGCCACTGTACAAGCCGACGGGGTTTAAAGGGAGAGGAGCATTAGTGTTTGGTGGAAAATTTGTAATAAGAAAATTATGAAAGAATCGTATTTGATTTATTCTCTCTAACTGCTTAGAAAAAGAATGTTTATAACTCTCTCAATCTCAATTATAATTTGGATTTTCCGATTACAAAAGAGAAGAGAATTGATGCAAATCCTCCTCTTTGTTTAAGTCTGGGTTCTTCACGGTGGCGATGGAGTACCTCCCTCGAATGCTCGCGTCGAGTTTGCTCTCCGTTGACGATCCAACGTTTTGCTTCACTAGAACTATATCTTTTCCTCGTGATTTGATGCTATGGAGAACTTGCAAAGCAAGTGTTAGAACTCTGGACGAGTTTAAAACCCTATGAAAGAGTTGATTTAACCGAAATCAGTTTGTAAGCCAATGATGAAGAAAGCTCCTGTTGCCGAAGAATGCTCTGAGCTCTCCCAAGATAAATGCTGCTCTCCCTAAAAGATGATCTTCCAAAAGATCTCTTCTTTGCTGCTGAAAAGAGGATCAATCCCAGAGCCTTAACTCAATTGAGTTTCCCGCTATTTAAAGGGGATTAATGGGTATAACCGCCCCCTTAATTTGCTCCTAAGTAGGGCTAAATAGGGTGTAACCGCCCCCTTAAATAGCTCCAAAATCATAGGAAAAACGGTTTTGAAACCGTTCAGTTCGTACTTTGAACAGTCAAATGCTAAAAAATAGCGTTCAGGGCCCGAACTCTGCGTTTTAGACTTGAAACGAAGAGTTAGGCCTATTTCGGTGGCTGAATGCACAGGTCGTGCTGCGTTGTAAATCTAAAACGCAGAGTTGGGACGTAAAGTTGGGACGCAGAGATGAACTCCGTGTTTTGAACCTGAGACGCAGAGTTGGGCTCTGCATGAACTCTATATTTTAAGTCCACGAACTATGCGTCTGGTCTTGAATGTTGGGGATGGCCTCTGTGTTTTGACTCTGATACGTGGGTATGACCTCTGTGTTTTGATGTTGTAACACAGGGATGACCTCTGCATTTTGATAGTGTAATGCAGGGATGACCTCTGCATTTTGATGTGAAGAGACCATCAATTTGTGGTCTCTTTTGCTAGAGCGTTGCGAAGACCGTCATCTTGTAATCTTCATCTTGGTTCCTTGAAAATATGAGAGTCGTCAGATTATAACTCCCGATGTTGATTGTGAAGGCTGTTAAACTAGAGCTTTCATCAGTTGTTGTGAAGATCGTCAGATTGTAACCTTTATCGATCTACGTGAAAGTCTTCAAATTATAGCCTTCTGAAAGTCATCGAATTGTAACTTCCATCATCGGTGTTTGATGGGGATTAGCTATCTATAGTGATTTTTAGACAGCCTACAATTAGCGGTGTGGAGATCCCTCGGAAAATTGGCACCCCCGACCCCTTGGTTATGGAGAAACAGCTGCCATTGGTCTCTCTCAACCGTCATCTATCTGCCATCCCAACTAACCTCAATTAATTCGGGGTCGGTCCTAAATAGCTACGCACG
>NC_033800.1:37966239-37972152 GCF_001876935.1 Asparagus officinalis
ATCCCTGAGCCCTCTCCAAATTCCCCCCGCATTGGACCTGCGTGATGGCGTATCCTTTCTTTATGTTACCATCCACCGGAGAGATGTAACGGAACCCAAGCCTCTTAGGGATTTCCGATAAATCCCTAACCTTGAGAAAAACTTTGCAGTCTTTGAAATTAGAATGTGTTATGACGTCCTTGGAGCACATGACACATTCACCGATACCAATAAGTAGAGATTGCAGAAATTCAAAATTCCAAAGGTTGTATGGGAGATTGAATAGGTGAATCCATACTAGAAAGGGTTGGGGCAACGTTGCTAGCCTCATATCCTCCCTCCAACGGTGGAATCTGCCCTTAAATGTGCCCATATCTATCAGACCGAGTTTAATAGCTTGGGCAAGAATTGGATCAGATGGAAACTGCATCATGACACTCTGCCTTGTCGCCTTCTTGATTTGATAGGGCCATGTCCTAAGATTGAAGCGGTAGGCTAGCATCTCTCGGAGCTCCTGCACGTATGGACGGCCTCTATCAAGATTAAAGATAGCGTAAGAAGAAAGATGTCGGATGATGCTGGAGGTGTTGGCTGGGACGGTAAGCATCCTCGGACAATCTCGAGAGCTATGTCCTGTCTCATGGCAGTGTACACAAAAAAGATCCTTAGCCATTTGTGAGGGTTTACGATGGAAATAGATGACGTTGGGTTTCAGTTTTTAGCAGAGGATGGGGTTTAGAGAGTCGCCTTCGCTGGGGGCAGAAGAAGAATGGTGGTGATGTGAATATCGATTGAAGATTGTAATTAATTATTTAAGTTAATTAATTACCTTACTTGACTTAGGAACACGCGAATATATGTGTGATATGTTAGTATGATAGGACATGTCTTCGAACAAAGCGAACAGCTGAAGTGACAATTAGCGGTGATGGAAAGTCTTTTCTTGGAAGAATGCAAATAGAGTACAAGAGACAAATTAAACAAATAAAAAAATAATAGCTATGAGATAGAACTAACGAGCATCACTAGAACTTACAAGAGACAAATTAAACAAATAAAAAAATAATAGCTATGAGATAGAACTAACGAGCATCACTAGAACTAGCGCTCAATTAGAGCTAACAAGAAAAAAATAATAGCTATGAGATAGAACTAACGAGCATCACTAGAACTAGCGCTCAATTAGAGCTAACAAGAAATGAAGTGGGACTAACACAACATGTCATTGTAGCTAAAATGTACTCTTTTAGAACCAACATGAAGTTAGAGCCAATAATACATCTGATAACAAGCATTTTCAATAAAATATATATACATTATTGTATTTGTATGAACATATCATTCATCATTGTACACTGTTTCGTCTTTACGTCTTTGTTCCTAACCAACAAGTAATAATTGTGCAACAAGTCTTGCTCGCATAGCTTCAGGGATATCGTTCGAAGGATTAACCCGTAATGTTGAGCGGCCTTCAATTATTGCTTTTATAAAGAGGTAGACGAACACACCATAGTCAAAGCTGCAACATAGAAGTCTAAATTAGACATTTTCGTCATATCTAATACTAACACAAATTAACACAATTTAGATATCGAAACTAATCGCCCTCTTTATTGCTCGCATTTGATGGATTGATATCTAAATATTCTACACACATTTTGCTCAACAAAATCAACTTGTTGGGCATCAAAGTAGTTTATGATTTTATTCACAGTCTCCATCCAAGCTTCGTGCCCAGCAGAACTGTAATGCTTGATGACCCTATCTTTCAAATCAACTTCAACAAGATGTCAATGATCGTCCCTGACCAAAGGGATCAACAGATGCTCCATGCGGAATGTGGTATATTTGTCAATATATGTCAAATATAGCTCGTAATTGTTCGGCTCGAAGCCATAGAGTGAGTGCTACAAACACAACATGTATAAGTTGAAATTAGAACAAACATGAGCTTGGATTGCTACACAATAGAACTAACAATGTACAAATTAGAATTAACATGCTATACAATATAACTAACATGATATAAATTAGAACTAACATTGTATACATTAGAACTAACACGCTATCAGTTAGAACTGACAACGCTTATATTAGAACTAATATGACTTATGGTAGGTCTAACTTGACGTCAACTAGAACTAACATGACTCATGGTATAACTAGGATGGATCCAACAAGATATAACAACGTATAAATTAGAACTAACATGCTATAAAATAGAACTAACATGGTACAGATTAGAACTAACACGGTATAAACTAGAACTAACATGAACTGCGACAGAACATTAGAACTAACACGCCATCAGTTAGAACTGACAACGCTTACATTCAAACTAACATGTCTTATGATAGGTCTAACTTGACGCCAACTAGAACTAACATGACTCATGGTAGAACTAGCATGGATCCAACAAGAACTAACATGCATTTTAATCAAAACTAACACGGTGAATTTAGAAATAGCATGTTCTTACAAAAAAGAACACCGATACGACTCCATATCCTTTGTCATATGCCTCTTCGTTAAGCATGTCCAATACTGCTTCTTCCATCTGTAATTGTTATGAAACATTAAAATTTAATTTAAACAAGACATTTTTAATTATTAAGCATGTATAATCTAACCTTGTTGTCAAGCCGGCCATCACGAAGCAAACATAATAACTCTTCTCTGTTAATACTACTGTTGGATGTTACTATAACATTATATCTTCCTGAAAATTTGAACTAACATGAATTATGACTAATATGTGACGAATTAGCATATAAATAGTCAACTGAAACTTAACTGTGAATCTTTTGAGAACAAAATTTGGTTAGGCTCTCAATTTGAGCTTTGTCGAGTTTGGCTGCTATTAGAGATGGTATCTTTAAATTATGTACAAAAGCACTTGTGCTATCTATTATGCATATGTCAAACAATGTAGAGTCTGGAATCTCTTTATTTAGCTCTCCTAATAGAGCTACCTTATCATCTGTCATTGGCTTCAAACTCAACACATCCCAAGTGGGGATTTGATTACCGGGGTAAAAATGAGTAACTTTGTCAACTAGTTGTATATTTTTAGGATTCTCAAGTATATCTACTTCAATTTTTTTTCTTTTTTTTCTTTTTCCTTCAGTATATGGGGTCCTCTTCCATTTAGATCTCCTACTTACCATTCTTGGCTGTGGGCTACCCTTTGCTTCCACATTACTCGTTAGAACTTCTACAAGTTTGTCCACATGTTGTTTAATATTCACAAGATCCTCTTCCTCCTGTGCTTCCAACCCCTCTACAACTTTGCCATCAACCTGACTGTTATCTGTACCTTTGTTATTTACAATAATCTTTTCATGTTCAACATGATCCTCTTCCCTATCCACATGTTCCTCCTTCATATATACATTATCTTCAGCCTTACTATCTACATTCTCCCCTTCTCTATCAACATGCTCCTCCAACTTATCTGCATTCTCCTCCTCCTTATCTACACCATCAGCAGGATCCTCATCAAAACCTTTGTTATCTACAATAAAAATTTTCATGTTCAATATGATCATCTTCCTTATCTACATGTTCCACCTCGAGATCTACACCATTCTCAACCTTACTATCTACATTCGGGTTAATCTTACTATCTACATTCTCCCCTTCTGAAATAATATGCTCCTCTTCTATATCAACATCGTCAACAGGATGCTTCACGTCCTTTTCAACAATCTTATGTACATGTTCTTGCATGGTGGGGTCTTCCTTATATACACGGCTTGTTTTGGACTTCTGTTCCTCTTGAGCTACCCGTCGCTTCTTCCTCATTTCATTCGTAATTTTCTATTTGATATTCATCTTCAGCACTAGGTCTATAACCTCATCATGTCTTCCAAATTCTTCAATTATCCTGTTTAGCCTGTTGATCTTAATCATGAATTCTTTACAATATATACTCTTGGTCTGCTTTGTGGCAACTAGTAGTCGTTTGAAAATTTTAGCAGAATTTCTCCAAAATGTAAGTTGTTGCTCAATGGGAAGAACATTGATCTCCTCTTCCTCGTCAAAAGTAATGTCAATATGTTTTGTCATGATCTTTTATTATTAAGATATTATAATTTAAAGTAGGATTACACATAATTAGGATATTATTTGCAGTTAGTGTGAAATGAGTACGACTTAACATAACAGGATACTTATGTAGCCTATTAAGAAGTTCTTAGTAGTTTTCTTCTGGATAGCCTTCCTCTTTTCCTGACGCTTATGATGCACAACTTCACCCCTCTGTACAGCGGGAAGTGCATGAACATGACCTGGAGCAGGGACCTTCATAATAGGCCTACGGACAAAAATTATTGACGCTGGCTTAGACTTTGCCATAATTGTCCTCACCCTCATAGATGGGACTTTCACCTCCTCTGGTGCCTAATTTGTCATTGGAGGTCTGGAGCTGTCTACGAGGGCATATTTCTTTATGTCGGTCATCTCGTAGTACTAAAGTTGTAGCAAATATATTTAGCATTTAAAATAATACTAGACTAGACCAAAGAGAGTAAAATATGAGTGTAGCTAGAACTGACATAGTGTAAATTAGGACTAACGACATAAATTAGAACAAACATAAACAATGTTAGAACCATCATGAGCCCAGGTAGTACTAACATGACCTATGTTAGAACTAATATAGGTACAGCTAGAACTAACATGGTATATCTTAAAACTAACAAGGCATAAATTAGAACTCATACGACACAAATTAGAACTAACAAAATCGGGACAGAACTAACATGGCGTAGATTAGAACTAACATGGCATAAGTTAGCACTAACATAGCATAAGTTAGAACTAACATGGCATAACTTAGAACTAGAATAAACCAAGATAAGTAAAATATGAAACTTACACATAATAGTGTCATGCAACCTGGGATATATGTGATCCCTCGCTTCTTCTTTCCCTCCAAAGCAACTCCAATGCCCCTGATAATTTCATCATAAAAGAACTGGACCCATGCAACAAAATTGACCCTCTCAATGCTATCCAGGTACCTGAGTAAGGGTCTATGGATACCTTCCCGGCTCTAGGGATCCATGTCATAGAGCATTGGTACAGGATTTGTAGCAGAACAAAATCCTGGATATCCCGCTTTTCTGTAGATTCCACTAGCCATTCCAGTTGCCCTTCGAGGTGTTTACGTTGCGTGGTTTTTGCTTTTTTTAACTTCTTACCCTCTTCAGAAATGAAAAGATTAGCGAAGTATTTCACCCATATTCTGCTTCTTGAGTCCTGATTGATACTTATGACTTCCCCATAAATTAGGAAATAAGTATGGTTATAGACCCATTGCAAATCAAATTTAACATTTTTCACAAATCCACTTTTTGAATCATGTATCGAAAATGTGTTATTATCCCTGTCAAAATAGCTCAGCAGCAGTTCAAGTGTGGGTCGATTAGGCGCAGGAGCCCCAAATAAAATATAGTGCTCAAATATAGAACCTTTGTATGCATACATATGCCACTGACGAATCTTCGGGGCAATTCGCTTCATGAATTCCCAATAGGCCCCGATATTGGCGGTTAACCTTAGTGATTCTGCCGCACCTGTAAGAGTAACTTTTTTCCTGCAAAAAGATTTCGAAATTATAAGTTCAATAAGACCTATGAACTCATATTAGACCTAACACTAACGGGAATCTAATAGAACTAACACGTACTGTTATAGAACTAACATTGGACTCAAACTAGAACTAACATTGGACTCAAACTAGAACTCATGTGAACTTAGACTAGAACTAACAATACTGTGGTAAAACCTAGCATTGTTTAAGATGAACTGAAATTAGGGAAAATTAGGTCGAGTTTCCAAATACTGGATAACATAGCACTTACTGTTTCTTTTTTTTTTTTTTTTTTTGGGGGGGGGGGTTTGTTGGTACGCCTTTTTTAATTTTTCACA
>NC_033800.1:37972163-37996501 GCF_001876935.1 Asparagus officinalis
TTTTTTTTTTTTTTTTTGGGGGGGGGGGGGTTCGTTGGTACGACCAGCCATTGCCATTCTTCTTTTCCAGGCTCGCCATTTTATTGCCTGCTTTTGCATTTCCATAAGGGTTTGAATAGCTTCCTCCGTGCTGCCAACCACAGATGAACGTCTTTTCCCTTCGACTCGCCTCGATGAACGACCTCGTAGTCGTTAACGGATCCTTCCCTGGACGATATTTTTCCGACGAAAATCCTAGAACTGTTGAAATCTGAACAGAAATTAGAAAGATCAAGAGTTTTTTAGGCTCCTAAGCGGTGAAAGAGAGAGAAAGAGAGAGAGGGTACTTGAATAGGGATGGAGCGCATTAACCGAGTTCAGTCCCATCAGAGGGGCAAGATCGTAACTTTCGCTGGGTTTTTTCTAAAAAAAGACACTTCGGGGCCTCGTCGCAAATACTGTGCATATTTGGGGCTTATACACATGGGACAAAATACAAGGGGGCTCGTCACACGAAGTTCCCACTTTTAGGGTCTAGACACATTTTCCCTTTATGAAATTTTAAGTTCTTTAAAAATTCTTTCTGATAAGGATACTATATACATCCAATAAAGAAGTTGTTGGTTTTTGTTTAGGAAAGAATTATAGAGAGTGTTGTATACAAAAATTATACAATGAGAAAGTAAAGTGAGATATCTCATTTTCAAATTTAAATCGGTACAAATACTATACATAAAATCAATAGAAACGACAAAGAATAACTAGAAGCAATTACATAGCTAGTACAAATAAGATACCCAACAATACCAAGAATAAATTGTCAATGCAACAATCAATATCGAATGTCCCATAACTTGAAAGATTGTAACCTTATCAATTTCAAATATCCACAACTCACAACAATTGTAAGTTTTTAGTTTCTCTTTAAGATTTGTTTCAAATCATCTTCTGTTCTACCTTTTTGATATTTTTTAAGTGTTAGTCTCTTAAATTTTTAACATTTTGAAAATAGCCACTCAAATCGTTGAAATTGCTATGAACTACCCCAATTCTTAAAAGTTTTCTTCAAATTAGCCCTTCAAATCATTATAATAGCCATTATGCCCTTCAATTCTCCTATGTTTCATCAAAATTTGTCCTTCAAATTATTGTACTTATTATTAGATCTCCTATGAATTGTTTTCAAATTAATCTCCCTAATTAAGAATGGTATGACAAGATATAAAAGTTTTTTTTTTCATCAATGAAAATTTTTATTCATTACCAAATGTGAAAGTTAAAATACACCAACAAGCCCTGAACTTGTC
Organism: Asparagus officinalis; assembly: GCF_001876935.1. Taxonomy (NCBI): domain Eukaryota; kingdom Viridiplantae; phylum Streptophyta; class Magnoliopsida; order Asparagales; family Asparagaceae; genus Asparagus; species Asparagus officinalis. The sequence goes on from NC_033800.1 coordinate 37,973,450, forward strand.
AGGTTCGCAACTAACCAAGAGGACACTATTTACATTCCCTCAATTCTCTCCTTCACATACAATGGAAAATTTTTTCATTTAGAATTTTAGAGAAAATGGAGAACTTTGCCGCTCGAAACAAGTGCTCAGGTTCTCTAGATTTACTTTGAAATATCCTCAAATTCCTCTCTTGCCAAATCAAATACATAGAAACAGAAAATGTCATCCTTTTCAATTTTTTCGTAAACCCCCTCATGCGAACTCTGTAAATGTATCATTCAATAATATGATCCCAATCACACGATCTCCAATTGAACTTCAACCAGTCCATGACTCTGTTCCATACACTTGTAGAATATTGACATTGGAAAAAGAGATGCCGATAGGTTTCCAAATGATTAGAGCATAGAACATACCTGTTTGTGTCAATAATACCCATTCGGCAGAGCCTATCCTATGTTAGCAACCCAGAATGAGTGACTAACCACAAGATGAATGAGTGCATAGGATAATGTAAACTATCCCAAACAGTATCTGACCAAGCTACCTGAGGAAAAGGATGATTCAAGCTTTCATAAACTTAAGAAACTTGGATTTTCTCATTCACACAACAGCTACTGATTAAGTTTTCTAGGTTTTCAATGCTCCCCAACTTGTCAATTGCTATATCTCTAACTTTAATAAGTTGTTTCCACATCCATGAACCATTTTCCATATCTTGAACCTACCAAACACTAGCTTGTTGCAAGTAGTTGCCATAAACCCACTTGATCCATAATAGATCCTTTTTTAGACGAATCATCCACAAAATCTTGATAGCTGCAGCATAGTTCCAGATTCTTGCAGAAAAACACCTAAACCCCCATGCTTTTTATCTTGACATATTGCATCCCAAGAGACTAGAGGAATTTTACGATCTCAAAGAAATTCAAAACACAGGCTATCAATTTTGTGCAGGACTTTATTTGGTAAAATGTAGTTATTTGTCCAGAAAATATGAACAACCAGAATGACAGATTTAATCAACTGTAATCTCCATGCATAAGATAACACCTTCTTCTTTTGACAATTCTAAAATTGCTCAGATATTCTACTGAGCAATGGGGAGCAGTCCAAACAAGAAAGTCTTTTAGAGATTAATGGCATCCCACATGTCACGCCCCGCTTCCCAAAATACCCAGGAATTGGAACGTGAACAAGTCCGTGACGTATTAGATTAAGAAGAATAAATAAAAATACCATTTCTCCTCAACCTAATATGCTAAGCGTCTGGAAATAAATACAATGCAAAGGCACAGGTCCCCGATCATAGTTAACAAGAATATAATAAACAACACAGAATAAAATAATACATATCACAAATGAATATCATCCAAGACATAATATTCTGGTCAACACGCCCTTATACAAAACTGAACAATGAATACTGAAGAGATACAAAATACATCGTTCAAGCAGGAATAGAAAGAACTACAAAAGTAACTGGAACCATCAACTAATAAATGAAAAGAATAGGCTTCGACTCCTTCTTCTGCTCCGTCTACAAGGCACTCCTGCTGAGAATCCTCTGAATAGGCTTCGACTCCTTCTTCTGCTCCGTCTACAAGGCACTCCTGCTGAGAATCCTCTGGCTCCTGCTAAACCTGTTCTTCCTTTAAGTCTGACGTACACCAGAGAAAACAAGTGTACGTCAGTATGCATGGCACACGGCAAGACCTCACAAACAAATAGAACAAATGAAAACCAAGCGAAAAACGATACGATGATAGAAATGATAAAAGAACATGCAACTGGAAATCCAATAAAATCAACATGCAAATTCACTACCAAAACATGATAAACATAAAGCATCCAAAATCGATCGGGTAACTAGGTCATGTAGCTAGCGATCGGACTAATCATCCAAGTAACAACGCCATACAACTAAATAGAATTAATACTTAAAAATCTATAACTCGAGACATAGTACGTCGAACGAAATAATCCAAACAAGGAAACCCTCATGTATATACCATATGTCTTAAATTATAGATAATTAAATATTAACTCCGATCTATGTATGAAAAGAAATATAACTGGTCCACATCTCACAAGAATCCATAAACATTCAAATAACAAGGTCATGTAGCTAACCATCCTATAACAGGTCACTAGTCCACATCTCACACAGAGTCAATGCTCATATCAACGGATAACTGACTGATCGCAAATCATAAATATCCCAACTCATCAGACCCACCCTAGTGCTACACAGGAATTTCACTGGTGCGAACCTGGAAATAATCAACAATCATAATATCACAGCTCCTTAGACCCATCCCAGCGCTACACAAGAATATCGCTGGTGCGAGCCTGGAAATAATCAACAATCACAATATCACTGCTCCTCAGACCCACCCCAGTGCTACACATGAATTTCACTGGTGCGAGCCTGGAAAATATATCACTAGCCTTATCCGATTACATGAACCATGACTTTCCCATCCCAACCCTTCTCGTTTTTCTAAGTCAACAACACACGAGTTTCTAGGTCTTACTCACGTCACACAGGTCACTCTAGTCATAAACTACTAATGTTCTCAAACACAACAACGAGATAAAAATAACACTAATTTCATGCAACTACATCAAGACATGTCGAATATAGTAAAATATTTATAAAACATGAAATGTAATCATGAACAACAACTATGTAATTCAGAAAATAATTCCTTTTCCAAAATAACTTCTTTTAAAATATTATAAATTCTCTAAAATAATTTCGTTATCAAAATAAATTGTTTTAAAATATTATAAATTCTCTAAAATGATTCCGTTATCAAAATAAATTGTTTCACTTCATTACCATTATTCCGAAAATACTATTTATTACACAACTATGATTTATCAATATTATTCAGCAAACAACTCACGCAGATAAATACGTCACAAATAAACTATGTAAATAATTTATAACAGGTATAAAATTCAGATCTGAGCAAGAGGGATCTTGCCTCAGGGCCAACGGGCCCATGAATGAGCGGCGATGTTGCAGCGGACGCGGCACAATAGGTCTGAAAAGTGGAGGGCTACGACAAAGGATAATAATTAATGTAACAAAATAACTATATAATTAGTAACTCAACTCTAAACTTAACAATATGAATAATTGCTTAAATATCAAAATACATGGCTCTTAAAAATAACAAAACCAATGCGAACATACTAAAATAATCTAACAAGACAAAACTTACTGATAAGAAACTATATACTGAAAATGTAAAGGATAAGAATATAGTGCATATGTAGAATATTAAATTCATGAACTTATTAAAGTATATTACTAAAAATACGAACAATATATAATAATCTAAAACATAAGTAAATAACAGGTGGCATGACAGATAAGCGCACACATACACAATATAAATATGCAAAAGTATATTTTAAACACAAGAAAATAATCTGAATATCAGATATGCTATGTAATGTGTGTGTGAAGTCTAGAGTAATGCAAAACACTTAATGATATGACTTGAACAATTGAAAATATAAAGTAATGGTATATATATATATATATATATATATATATATTTGAAAGGAAAATTTTAGGGTTTTAAAAATTAATTAAAAATAATATAAATTATGAAATAAATTAAATAACTATGTTAAAATTATCTACACATTAAAACGTACTAGTTATACTAATACAACATATAATACACAACAATAAAAATAATACAACAAATGGTACAATTAAACAAGATTAATTAATAAAAAATATAATTACTTATATTTAAAATTAAATAATTATAGGATAATTATATACACAATAAAATGTACCAGCTGTGCTAATACCACAGATAATATGTAACTGTAGAAATAATACAACAAATTATATAAATAATATGTAATTAATAATTCAACATAATACACGAAATAATACGTAATAGTAATAATAATACAATGTATTATTTAAAATAGTACGTAATAGTGTCAATAACACAATAGATTAATTTTAGAAATTTTCACCGTACGAAATTAATTTATAAATATTAAATCATTTAAATAAATATAAAATTAGACTTTTAAATTATAGAAAATTGTAGAAAATCAAGAAAAATATAAATACTCTTTTAAAAATAATAAATAAATATTTAAAAATACTATAAAATTATTTTAACTAGTATCAAAATTTATGGCTCTTATACCACAAGATATAAAAGTTAGAGGACCTAATAGTAATTTTAATTGACAACTAAGTTCAAAATATTATAGATGTAAAAGACTAATAAAAAATATCTTCTTAATGCAATCCACACATATCTGTAGCCTATTCCACCATTTATTATTTTACTGAATGGGGCTCACATCGAATTGGGCACAAAAACAAAAGCGTCAGTCGCTTCAGGAAGAGGGGCGGCTTGCCGTCGCCGATAGCCTCCGATCTTGGCTGGGAATATTTTTTTCTTCCCCTTTTTTTTACGTTCTCGGGGAGAAAATAAAAATGAAAAATTCAATTACTATTTATAGTGTTCATTTTCTGTTAACTTTTCCCTCTAATCAAACAGTGTAATAAAAGTTTCTTTTTTATTTTCTTCTTTTCTTTTACCTCCATTTTTAATCAAAAAAAAGGAGGAAATGGTTCCAGCCTCCAAAACCTTAGAAAACGTGCCCCCCCCCCAAGATTTTATCAACGGGTGTTTTGCCCCCAAAAATAAAGATTTTGTTCTCTGAGCCTCCAAAACACAAAACCCAAGAGATTAAAATATATGAAGACCATAATACCCTTCTCTCTCTCTCTCTCTCTCTCTCTCTCTCTCTCTCTCTCTCTCTCTCTCTCTTTCTCTTTATCATGATGTACTGAGATGATAGTTAAAATGATTGATAGATACTATTTTATTATTTTTGTTTTTTATTATTTTCGTTGTTGATGAGGGGAACTAACTGTTTGTATTGGGAGATTTTTTTTTTTTTTTGGTAAATGAAAGATTTTATTCACAAACCAAAATATAGAAGTTAAGTACATCAACAATCTCAGACACTTTGGAATCTGAGAACTAAAACCCAACTAACAAAGAAACTCTCCAACTTCAGTTTACAGGAAATGAAACCATGCCCAGTCTTCATTTGGCAAAGGAGGTTTGTTGAGGATAGTAGTATATATATATCAACTTTAATGTCCCTAATAATTTGGCTAGAGCATCTACTTTTCAATTTGAAAATCCTCTCATTTCGCTCTTTCCAAATGTTGTAAACAACTGCTGAAAGAGCCATTCTTTTCACTCTTAGTTTTGTACCTTTCACCCTTAGACTATTGCAATACCAATCGAGAAGTAATCTCCAATCACATGTCCTCCAATTAAACTTGAGCCATTCCATAACCCCATTCCAACAGTCATAGAGAAACTGCATTCAAAAAACAGATGTTTGTGACTTTCAAATCCTCCTTCACACAGAGAGCAAAGATCGGATTGAATTACCCCTCTCCTGAGCAATCTATCTTTTGTAAGAAGCCTATTTTGAATAGCCAACCACAAAATAAAAGAGTGCTTTGGTAGATTTGAACTCTCTCAAACTGTATTAGTCTAAGGTGCAGATACGTTGACATTAACTGGAGAAAGGATCTTGTACAGCTCAGATAGGTGAATCTTGGAATGTTTGTAACAAGACCTGATGTTCTAAATTAGCATATCAGTCCCTCCTACAAGATTCACAGCTTTATCCCTTGCTTTTAGCAACTGTTTCCATAACCAAGAATCACCAGATTTCACACTCACTTGCCAAATGTTTGATTCTTTTAAGTAGGTGCCATGAACCCATTTAATCCACAAACACTCTTTATTTGAATGCACATACCATAATGTTCTCATTGCAGTGGCTAAATTCCAAGTAATGGCAGAATAAATACCTAGACCCCCTTGATTCTTCCCTGTGCAGACTTTATCCCATGACACAAGTGGAGCCTTGAGACTATGATCAGATCTCCCCCATAAGAAATCTCTGCAAAGATCATCAATTTTCTGTAGGACTTTAGAGGGCAGAATATAACATGAAGTCCAAAAGATTTGAACTCCAAGAATGATGCTTTTAATTATCTGCAGTCTGCCTGCATAGGATAGAGTTCTGTGCTTCTTCCATTCCTGAAATTGATTTGAAATTTTTTGGAACAGGGGATTACAATCAACATAAGATAATCTCTTTGAAATCAGGGGTAAGACAAGATATTTGAATGGTAAAACCCCCTCAGGAAATCCAATGTGATTGAAAATGTCATTCTTGATAGTATCTTCAACTCCACCATAAAATATAGAACACTTTGTGAGATTTGCTTCAAGACCAGAAATAGCTCCAAATTTTTTGACACACTGGTAGATTTTCAGAACTGATTTTACATCCCCCTTACTGAACAAAAGCAGATCATCTGCAAAGATTAGGTGAGAAATCTTGAGACTACCACACTTAGGATAGAATTTAAACTCTCTGTCATTATTCAGTAAGCTCAATTCTCTTGATAGATACTCCATGCCTATAATAAACAAATAGGGGGAGAGAAGATCTCCCTGCCTCAAGCCCCTTGCCCCTTTGAAATAGCCATGATAAGAGCCATTTAGAGAGATGGAATATTTTGGAGTTGAAATACAAGTCATAATCCAATCAACAAAAACTTTAGGAAAACCCAAACCTCTGAGCATTTTATCCAGAAATCCCCAGTTAATTGTGTCAAAAGCCTTTCTAATATCAATATTAAGCATAGCTCTAGGAGATAGATGCTTCATGCCATAGTTTTTAACTAGTTCATGAGCAAGCAATATGTTATTTTGAATTTGCCTACCTTTAACAAATGCACACTGAGATTCACTGATGATAACCCCCATGACAGACTGTATTCTGTTTGCTAGAATCTTTGAGATGAACTTGTAAATGCAATTGCAGCAAGAGATTGGTCGAAAGTCAGCAGGATTTGTAGGACATTTCACCTTAGGAATGAGAGTAATTGCTGTTGAATTGACTGTGCCCAATAATTTTCCAGACTTGAAAAAACCTCCAATAGCTTGAGTGACTTCATCACCTACAATAGACCAAGCAGATTTGTAGAAGGCTGCATTATACCCATCAGGACCTGGTGCCTTATCATCAGGCATGGAAAAGATAGCATTCCTTATCTCTTCTTTTGTAACTGGCTTTGATAATTCTCTGGCTTGAAGATCATTTAGACAGGGGCCTTTATGAATTATGTCAATGTCAGGAGCAATAGATGTGACTGAAGCTCCAAACAAGGACTTATAGTAAGAAACTTACTCCTTAGCAATCTCGTCTCCCTCAGTAATCCTATCACCATTATTGTTGTACAGAATCATAACTCTATTCTGGTGCCTGTTGCTTTTGATTACAGAATGAAAAAATCTTGTGCATCTGTCCCCTTGAAGATTCCAATTGATTCTAGCTTTTTGTTGATAGAATGATAATTCACACTCCAAAAGTTTGTTAAAGGTAGCAATATAACTTTTTTCTTGGTTTATGAGAGTAGCATTAAAAGGGTCAGATAATAAAGCCTTTTGAGTATTATCCAGATCCACCTTTGCTCTAAGAACCTATTCACTGATATTACAGAAATGCCTTTTTTTGAGATCCTTTAGAGCAGTTTTCAGGAGCTTTAGCTTTGAACAGACAAAAAACATGGTGTGACCAACAATAGAAGTATTCCATATGGAGGAGACTGTAGGTAAATAGTTAGCATGCTTGATCCACATCTTGACCAACAATAGAAGTATTCCATATGGAGGAGACTGTAGGTAAATAGTTAGCATGCTTGATCCACATCTTGAAGAATTTGAAAGGCTTCTTACCTTGCGGAGACTGTAGGTAAATAGTTAGCATGCTTGATCCACATCTTGAAGAATTTGAAAGGCTTCTTACCTTGAACTTGATCCTCAAAGATAGAAATAAGGGCAGGAGAGTGATCAGAAAAACTAGGAAGAAGAAATTCTACCTGACTTGAATTATAAGCATTAATCCAGCGATCATTCACTAATGCTCTATCCAATCTACTCCAAACTCTTGTAGTAGCATCTTGCTTATTGTTCCAAGTGAAAAAACATCCAATAGTTTTCAGATGGGCTAGCTGGTTACTATCAATGAAAAGATTAAAATCCCTGGTGTCTGTTTCAGATAGAGTTGCACCACCCAATTTTTCATCATCACTAATCATGGCATTGAAATCCCCACAGAGCAGCCAAGGTAAAGTCCCAAAACCTTGTTGTATCTGGGATAAATCTGACCACAATGACTTTCTCCCATCAGAATGATTGAAACCATAAACAGAGGATATAACAGAATTAAGCCTTCCATCCAGAGATTTAACTGCACATGTAACATGTTGAGCTGAAGAGCCAATGACATATACATCCAAAATATTTGGATCCCACAGTATCATAATCCTGGCTTTATCTGAGCTATTGGCATTAGAGACCCACTTCCAATTAATTGCAATCTTATTAGCTATAGCCTGAACTTTACTCAGCTTTAATTTTGTTTCTAATAGAGCTAAGAAAGAAAGATGATATTGCATTAGGTGTTTCTTAACCAAATGCTGTTTAGGGGATTTATTTAATCCCCTAACATTCCAAAAAGATAGGTTCATAAATTTTCACCCCCTCTATCAATTGTTGAGGGGTCCAATACAGAAATCAAGTTAGTAAGAGGAGAAAAGGGGTTAACTCCTTTACTTTTATTTCTGTGAACTTGAGGCCATGAACTACCAGGGAGTATTGTTTTCTTTTCCTTTGTTAAAGTTCAAAACAGGCTGAACGTGCACAACATGTACAACACTGTTAGCATCAGCTGCAGTGACCACTTCATTTGTATTTTTAGACAGAACTTCAGCTCCAGAATTCACAGAGGAGGTAACAACTTTTCCAAGAAGCTGATTCCTAACAACAGGATTTGCACCTTTATCCAGGACCTCAGATATCTGATCAGTTGCCTGTTTGGAAGAAGTATCAGTTTGAGTCACACTTTCCTTTTGCTTTGGGATCCATTTTTGTAGTGGATAAAACTTTTTACAGAATTTAGTATCATGCCTCTTATAGTGATCACACCATCTAGGCTTAAGTTCATAAAACACTTTCTGAACATATAGTGAACCATCAGGCCCTTGAATAGCAATCTGATCTGGGAGAGGAGATGGCATTTTCACTTCAACAAGAACTCTGGCGTATGCCAGTCTTTGCATATTGGCAGTTAGCATATCAGTAGCTATTGGACGACCAATAATGCTAGATATTTTACTGATCCCCTTAGCAATCCATAAATTCAGTTTTAGAGCTGGTAGCTGAATCCATAATGGATAGATGCAATCATTTAACTTTTCAAAATCATCACCCACAGACCAAGGCTTCAACAACATAGGACGAGAACCAAAAAACCAAGGACCAGATAAAAGAATATTATTCATATCATCTTTGTTTTTAAATTTGAAGAGGAACACCCCAGCTTTAAGAAGGCTAATTTCAGGCTTTGCCAGAGGAGCCCAGACTTTTTGAATGAATCCTTCCATTGCTTTAAATTTAACATTCAAGCCCATCACCTGTCCTACAAGAGAAAATTGCCAGGTAGAAACCCCCTCACTCCACTCTTCTTCATTAAAAGAAACCATATCATTTGACACAGGAGGGATATAGTTCAAATTTAAACCACTACCCTGCTTCCTGTTATCAGCAAAAAAAACTGACCCATCTTCTTTTGGAATTCTCATTTTGGTTATTGAGAACCGGAGATTGAGCATTAGGGATTTTGTCATCCAGTCTACCAGAATCCAAGTTGATAACATCACCTTGATTTTTTGAAATCAATGGAACAGTATCATTACTCGAGTTCAAATTTGTAAACAATGGAGTAGATCTATTATCAGGACACAAATTAGAAATCAACGAAGAATGATCCATAGAATCAAGAAAAAGAGGATTAGATGAGTCTAATCCAAGATCTAGTTCATCAGCCCAAGATACCCTGGATGAAGTTCCTGCACCAGAAATGGGAGATTTACTCAGACTACGAACCTGAACTCCAGCTAAATTTGCTTCACATGGCGGAATACAGGATTCAAGAATTTCTTCCATTGACTTCTTCTTCTTTTCACCTTTTGGACCCGTGGAACCCATTATACTTGAAGAACTATCACCATCATCATCAGATCTAAGCTCAAATTGCCCATCGGGAGAGAGCAAACTCGAGTTAGATGCTCGAAGACTAATGTTGAATAACTTCCTTCCACTATTCTTCTTCTTCTTCCCCATTAGATCTCGGCAGTGGCGCAGATTAGCAGAGAAATAATCGCCTGCTAAAAATATTATGGTTGTATTGGGAGATTGTTAAAGTTACGGGTTAATTGTTAATGTTACGAGTTAATTGTTAAGGTTACGGGTCAATTGTTAAGGTTATGGATCTGTTCTATCTCTCTCTCTCTTTATCATGATGTTACTGTGATGATGTTGAAATGATTGAAAGGGATTTTTATTATTTTTGTTTTTTATTATTTTCGTTGTTAATGAGGAAACTAATTGTTTTTGTTTGTATTGGGAGATTGTTAAGGTTACGGGTTAATTGTTAAGGTTATGGATCGGTTGTTAATGTTATGGGTCAGTTGTTAAGGTTATGGGTCGGTTGTTAAGGTTACAGGTTGGTTGTGATGGTTACACGTTGGAATATATATGTATATATATTTTGAGTGGAATGAATATTTTGGGTCACTTGGCCTAGTGGTAAAGTTTGGGAGTTTGGACAAGAGGTTAGGGGTTCAAACCCCTACAGCCATAATATTTTTAGAATATTCGTTATTAAGGATAATGGTTGATTGTGAAGATTAAGGGTTGGTTGTTAAGGTTACGGATTTGTTGTTAAGGTTACGGGTTTGATGTTAAGGATATGCGTTGGTTGTGAATGTTACGCTTTGGTTGTGAAGTTAACCTACACAACAAACCCGTAACCTTAACAACAAACCCGTAACCTTAACAACAAACCCATAACCTTCACAACCAACCCGTAACATTTATAACCAACCATTATTATTAACAACGAATATTCTAAAAACCCGTAACGGGTTGGTTGTGAAGGTTACGAGTTGGTTGTTAAAGTTACGGGTTTGTTGTTAAGGTTACGGGTTTGTTGTGTAGGTTAACTTCACAACCAAAGCGTTACATTCACAACCAACGCATATCCTTAACAATAAACCCGTAACCTTAACAACAAACCCGTAACCTTAACAACCAACCCGTAATCTTCACAATCAACTATGATTGAAGGAGATTGTTATTTTATTATTTTTGTTTTTTATTATTTTCGTTGTTGATGAGGAAACTAATTATTTTTGTTTGTATTGGGAGATTATTAAGGTTACGGGTTTAGTTGTTAAAGTTACGGGTTGGTTGTGAAGGTTACAGATTTAATTGTTAAGGTTACGGGTTTAATTGTTAAGGTTACGAGTCAGTTGTTAAGGTTACGGGTCGGTTGTTAAGCTAACGGGTTGGTGCTTAAGGTTATGGGTTTAATTGTTAAGATTACGGGTTAGTTGTTAAGGTTACGGGTCGGTTGTGAAGGTTATACGTTTGGATATATATGTATATATATTTTGAGTGGAATGAATATTTTGGGTCACTTGGCCTAGTGGTAAAGTTTAGGAGTTTGGATAAGAGGTTAGGGGTTCAAACCCCTACTGCCACAATATTTTTAGAATATTCGTTGTTAAGGATAATGGTTGATTGTGAAGATTACAGGTTGGATGTTAAGGTTACGGGTTTGTTGTTAAGGTTATGGGTTTGCTGTTGAGGATATGCGTTGGTTGTGAATGTTAAGCTTTGGTTGTGAAGTTAACCTACACAACAAATCCGTAACATTAATAACAAACCCGTAATCTTAACAACCAACCCGTAACTTTCACAACCAACCCGTTACGGGTTTTTAGAATATTCGTTGTTAAGGATACGTGTTGGTTGTTAAGGTTACGAGTTTGTTGTTAAGGTTACGAGTTTGTTGTTAAGGTTACAGGTTTGTTGTTAATGTTACGGGTTTGTTGTGTAGGTTAACTTAACAACTAAAGCATAACATTCATAACCAACGCATATCCTTAACAACAAACCCGTAACCTTAACAACAAGCTCGTAACCTTCACAATCAACCATTATCCTTAACAACAAATATTCTAAAAATATTATGGCTGTAGGGGTTTGAATCCCTAACCTCTTGTCCAAACTCCTAAACTTTACCACTAGGCCAAGTGACCCAAAGTATTCATTCCACTCAAAATATATATACATATATATCCCAACGTGTAACCTTCCCAACCAACCCGTAACCTTAACAACCGACCAATAACCTTAACAACTAACCTGTAACATTAACAACCGATCCATAACCTTAACAATTAACCCGTAACCTTAACAATTAAACCCGTAACCTTAACAATTAAGCCGTAATCTTAACAATCTCTCAATACAAACAAAAACAATTAGTTTCCTCATCAACAACAAAAATAATAAAAAATAAAAATAATAAAATAACAATCCCCTTCAATCATTTCAACATCATCACAGTAACATCACGATAGAGAGAGAGAGAGAAACGATTCATAACCTTAACAATTGACCCGTAACTTTAACAATTAACTTGTAACCTTAACAATTAACCATTAACTTTAACAATCACCCAATACACACAGTTAGTTCCCCTCATCAACAACGAAAATAATAAAAAATAAAAATAATAAAATAATCCCCATCAATTATTTCAACTATCATCTCAGTACATCATGATAAAAAGAGAGAGAGAGAGAGAGAGAGAGAGAGAGAGAGAGAGAGAGAGAGAGAGAGAGGGGTATTATGGTCTTCACATATTTTAATCTCTTGGGTTTTGTGTTTTGGGGGCTCAGAGAATAAAATCTTTATTTTTAGTGGCAAAACACATGTTGACAAAGTCTTGGGGGGGATACGTTTTCTTGGCTTTTGGGGGTTGGAAGCATTTCCCCCCAAAAAAAAAACATAACCTTTGAAATGATAATTTTTTTCAATGACCATTTTTCCGTCCTGCTTGCCCACTATCTTATCCACCCGTACCCATCAATTCATTGAAATGGGCGTTTGGCTAGTTTAATTACAATTTAAAACAAACTAATGGGTCTTAAATGAACGATATTGTATATCCAATGGAGATGAACTAAATAATTAAAATTGTTCAGTTATTATCTTGTTCGATATTCGATCATATTCAACTCGATAGTTCATTTAACTGTAAATAAATATTTTTTTAGTATTTGTCTCATAAAGGAATAGAATGTAATCAAGGTATATTCATTCGATTGATTATTGAAAGTTCATTTATATATGCTTTACATTATATTCCTCTAATTAATTTATTATAGAATATTTATCCTTTAAAGTTGCACTTGAAAAATTTCCCATGTCCACATATATAATAACAAAATATTTATTGGAAATAAATTATTATATAAATTTTATTGTAGATTACATTTTTAAGTTGCTAAAAAGATTTGATAGAAAATGAATTCATATAGATCTAAAATCTATAATGAGATGTTTTTCTGCTTCTTATGTTGCATTATAATAATTTTTATGTTAATATTATTATTAATAAATATATTTGTGACTATATGAATTTAATAATTTTAGTAATGAGATATCAACATAATCATTAAGTAACCATGCAACATGTAAAAAGAAAATATAATAAATAATATACTAACACAAGATTCAAACCCATGAATCTAGATTAAAGAAGCAAGTATCTCAACCAAGTGTGCTAGCAAATATTCATGAATATTTACCAAATAGCTAGTTAATATATCAAATCAAATTTAAACATTTCACAGTTTGGAGAAAATCCTGCTACCATCCCCAAATTGGCTGACAGTAAGAATTCTGGTAATTCTTTCCTATCTCTTGTAGATTTAGATGCTGACCCCTCTACTATTGATAGAGGGAGATTGTTTTTCAATGAACTTATCTTTTTGGAATGTGAGAGGGTTAAATAAACCCTCTAAACAATTGATGATTAAGCAGCACCTACAGTTTTATCATCTGCCTTTTATCTCTCTTCTGGAAACAAAGATTAAGGAATCTAATATCAAAGATGTTGCAAAAAGAATTGCTAAAGAATGGGATTGGATTTCTAATGTGAGTAACTCTGAGAAGGCTAGGATTCTCATTTTGTGGGATCCTAATATCCTAGTTATTCAGCAGATGAACCTCTCTAGCCAGCAGATTACTTGTAGAGTCAACTCTATTGATGGTAGATTTTCATGTGTCATATCATCAGTGTATGGATACAACAATATCCAAGCTAGAAAGGGCTTATGGGAAGAATTATCTCTTATACACAGATCAATTGGCAATCTGCCTTGGATTATATGTGGAGATTTTAATACAATGTTAAACAGTGAAGAGAAACTTGGTGGCTCAACACTAACAGATGCTGATACAATAGATTTCAGTTCTTTTATTGATGATTGCCAGTTCTCTCACTTAAAAACAATAGGGTGTTTTTTTACATGGAACAACAAACAAGACCAGGATACTAGAGTCTGGAGTCGTTTGGACAGAGCTCTAGTAAATGACAATTGGATTCAGCAGCTAAACTCTAGTCATGTGGAGTTTATGGTGCCAAGATTATCTGATCATTCCCTTGCTGTAGTCTCGGTTTATGAAGACTCCTCTTATGGTAAAAAGCCATTCATGTTTTTTAATATGTGGACAAAGCATGATGATTTCCTTACCACTGTATCTAGTATTTGGAAAACTCCTATCAATGGTTGTCATATGTACTCTGTCTTTTCTAAACTTAAAAAGTTGAAAGGAGCTTTGAAGGTTCTGAACAGGAGACATTTTGGTAATATCAGTGAACAAGTCCTAAGAGCAAAGTCTGAGATGGAGGTAATTCAAAAGAAAATCCAGGATGATCCCCTCAATTCTGCTCTTATCAGTCAGCAAAGGAAATCTGTTGCCTTATATACTAAGCTCTTAGATCATGAAATTTCCTTCTATCAGCAAAAAGCAAGGACTGCCTGGTGCATTCAAGGTGACAGGAATTCTAAGCTTTTTCACTCAGCCATTAAAGCCAACAGACATAACAATAGAGTTCTTGTACTATATAATAACCAGGGAGAAAGAATTACTTATGGAGAAGAGATAACTAAGGAGTTCATCTCTTATTACAAAAACTTGATGGGGACAGCTATTCATACTGCAAAAACTGATAGGCATGTTATTCAAAATGGAACATGTCTGAGTTCTTTCCAAGCCAGTGAACTATCTAAGCCAGTCACAAGTGAAGAAATAAGAGGTGCAATTTTCTCAATGGCAGATAATAAGGCCCCAGGGCCTGATGGTTTTGGTGCATTTTTTTACAAATCGGCTTGGCCCATCATAGGGGATGAAATCATTTCAGCAATTGGAGAATTCTTTAAAACTGGCAAAATGTTGGGAGCTATTAATTCCACATCAATTACACTTATTCCAAAAATGCAATGTCCTAAAACTCCAGCAGATTTCAGGCCTATTTCCTACTGTAACTGCCTCTATAAAATCATTTCAAAAATTCTGGCATCTAGAATACAGTCTGTTATGGGGAGTTTAGTCAATGAATCTCAAAGTGCATTTGTGAAGGGTAGACAAATATCAAACAACATCTTACTTGCACATGAGCTTGTTAAAAACTATGGAAGGAAACATCTGTCACCTAGGGTGATGATCAACATTGATATAAGTAAGGCTTTTGATTCAATTAGCTGGGATTTCCTGCAGGACATTATGAAAGGTCTGGGCTTCCCTCTGATATTTGTTAAATGGATCATGAGCTGTATCTCTTCACCTAATTACTCTATCTCCCTGAATGGTAGTCTGCATGGTTTCTTTAAGGGGGAAAGAGGATTAAGGCAAGGGGATCCTCTCTCCCCCTACCTCTTCATCCTTTTTTTTTTGGTCAGTGAACTTAAATTTTATTCATTTTCCAAATTGAGAATGAGAAGTACAACTAAGTGCCAGAAAATCTGGAAACCAAAAAATTACAGGTTCTCAAGAATATTTTTCATATGTACATTAGAAGTATCATTATGAACTTTTGCAAAAACTAAAAACTTGATATCACTAAGAATCTGAGCAGGGAGCCTCATTTTGCCTTGAAAGATTCTCCGATTTCTCTCCTTCCAGATCATATAAACTACAGTGGATAAACATATCCTCTTCAATTACTTCATAGGGCCTTTTCCTTTCAAATTACATGAATACTAGTTCAAAACCAAACTCCATACACATGACCTCCATCTATATCTCAGCCATTCCATCACTAAATTCCAGACTTCAGCTGAAAATTGACATTCAAAGAAAACGTGGCTACTTGTCTCCAGTTCCTGTCTATTACACAGGACACAGTGAGTCTGATTGGTGCTCAGGATACCCATTCGGCACAATCTATCCTTGGTGAGAAGTCTTGAATGACAAACTAGCCACAATATGAAAGAATGTTTAGGATATAAAAAACTATCCCATACAGTTTTAGCCCAGGGCACTGTAATCGTAGGCTGGATAAGAGACTTGTAAACTACAGATAATTAGAGTTTGTCATCAGCATAACATTCAGTTATGGCAGCCTCAATATTGTCAACACTACTAAACTTGTGCAACAACATATCTCTCACTTTAAGGAGTTGCCTCCATGTCCATGAATCATTTGTCTTGGATGGAACAGACTAGATATTGAACTTCTGTAGATAGTTTCCATGAATCCACTTTATCCATAGTAGATCCTTTTTAAGATGAATAATCCAAAGGAGCTTAGTAGCAGCAGCATAATTCCAGAGCTTAGCTAAAAAAATCCCCAGCCCCCCTTGCTCCTTCCCTTGACACACAGATTTCCAATTCACAAGATGAAGTTTATGTCCCCACAGAAATTCAGAACTCATTCTGTCAATTCTTTCCAATACTTTAACTGGCAGAATGTAATTGCTGATCCAATATGTTTGAATGCCTAATATCACAGATTTTATCAACTCAAGCCTGCCTGCATAAGACAGATATTTTTTCTGTTGCCAGGTTTGGAATTGCTTGTTTATTCTTTCAATAAGGCAGGAGCAATCAGAATACGAGAGCCTTTTAGCATTCAGTGGCAGCCCCAGATACTTCATAGGCAGTATACCCTCAGGGAATTTAAGATAATTGCATATCTGAATTTTGAGACTATCACTAACTCCACTAAGGAAAACAGAGCACTTACTTGCATTAGCTTCCAAGCCTGAAGCTTGTCCAAACTCTTGTAGGCATTCATAAATTTTTGCAATAGAGCTCATGTCAGATTTACAGAACAAGAGCAAGTTATCGGCAAATATCAAATGATTGATCTTCAGTTTAGAACACTTCGGGTGAAATTTGAAAGAGGAGTCATCCTTTAAAATATCAAATGATTGATCTTCAGTTTAGAACACTTCGGGTGAAATTTGAAAGAGGAGTCATCCTTTAGAGCACTAAGTTTTCTAGATAGAAACTCCATACCAATGACAAAGAGATAAGGGGAAAGAGGATCCCCTTGTCTTAATCCTTTTGCACCATGGAAGTATCCATGAAGCCCCCCATTCAATGCTAAAGAAAATTTTGGAGAGGAAATACACTCCATGATCCAGTGAACCATGATCATAGGAAACCCCAGACCAACCAACATACTTCTTATAAACTCCCAATTAATAGTGTCAAAGGCCTTCCTCAGATCAACATTCAGAATAGTTCTTGGGGAGTTATTTTTCCTTCCATAGTGTTTGATAATTTCATGAGCAAGTAAGAAGTTACTGGATATGAGTCTCCCTTTCACAAATGCACACTGAGCATCATTAACTAAACAGCCTATAATTTTTTGCACCCTACTAGCAATAACTTTAGAGATAATTTTGTAGATTACCTCTTCATCCTTGGTATGGAATATTTGACAAGAAGCTTGAATCAGCTAAAGGATGATAAAAACTTCAAATTTCACCCCAAGTGCAAAAATCTTAAAATTACACACCTTGTGTTTGCTGATGATCTCCTTCTTTTCTGCAGAGGGGACCCTTATTCTGTGATTAAACTATTTAAATGTGTTAAATCATTTGGTGAATGCTCAGGTCTAGAGGCTAATCCTACTAAATGTTCTACCTTTTATGGTGGGGTTTCTGAAGATATTAAGCAAGTGATTAACAATTCCTTGGGCTTCTGTGAAGGTAAACTTCCAATCAAATATCTAGGCCTACCCCTTATCTGCAAAAGAATGACTTACATGGACTGCAATCCTCTACTCTTGAAAATATCCAATCAATTCCAGAGCTGTATGAAAAATAAAAATCTGTCTTATGCTGGAAGGATTCAGATTATAAAGAGTGTCATTTTGGGTGTGCAAATTTTCTGGACATCTAGTTATATCCTGCCAGTCAAAGTGCTACAAAAGATTGATGAGTTATGTAGATGCTTTCTACGGGGTAAATCAGCATCACTTGTCTCATGGAGTAAAGTTTGTGTTCTAAGGAAGAATGGAGGATTAGGAATTTTCTCAGCTAGGCTTAGGAACTCAGCTGCAGCTCTCAAAATCCTTTGGAGTATTCACTTGAATAAGGAACAATTATGGATTAAATGGTCCCATGAGAACTACCTAAAAAACAGTAACATATGGCAGGTAAATGCTAAGAAGGGGGACTCTTGGATGTGGAAGCAATTATTGAAAATCAGAGATAAATGCCTTGCTTTGTGTGGGGGGATTGAAAATCTCAAACAACTTATCAACTCTTGCTGTGTCAATTCAAAAGTCCAAATTTCTGATCTCTATTCCAGTTTATCACCTGGTACAAATCAAGTGGCATGGCATGACACTGTGTGGGAAAAGTTGAGCTATCCTAAACACTCTTTTATCCTGTGGCTAACAGTCAATGACAAACTTCAAACTCAAGATAGACTCCTAAAACATGGGATTATACAAGTTTCTGTCTGTAAACTATGTGATGGTTCTTCAGAGAGCAGAAATCACCTCTTTTTTGAGTGCAAGTTATCAAATTCTGTGTGGAATGGTATTATGGAGTGGCTCAAATTCAAATGGAGATCTTGTGACTGGTCTGCACTACTGAATTGGTACTATTTCAGATTGAAAGGCAAAGGAATTAAGCAAAATATTAAAAGGATGGCGCTGGCTGCAGCAGTATATAACATTTGGAGAGAAAGGAATAACAGGATTTTCAAGCTGAAGTATAAAGCTCCTGATGCTATAATCAAGGATATTAAGATGGATATTCTTGTGCTATTATGAATGGTTTCCCTGCGGCTGAAGACAGAGAGTGGATTCTCTCCTTGTAGCTGAGAAAAGTATCCATGGTAGAGGCATAGAAGAAGCACGAAACAGTGTTGCTATGTCTTTAGGCACACTGTACATAATATGTACAGGTTTTATTTTTGCTCCTTGTGGAGTTTTTGTGTAGCTGAGCTCTGGTTCTGAGCTCTAGAATCATCGATGTACATAATTCTTCATTTTGGTGATGAAATAAAAAATTTTCAATTACCAAAAAAAATCAAATTTAAACACCTTGTACCGATTAGATATGAATTTGAATTTTTATTCGCTAGGGTATAAGCCAAACTCGAATTCAAGTTTAAAGGTATTCGGTCGAATTCCACCCACTTGTCTATACTTTAGTTACGACATACCCTATTTTCTTTGTGAAAATCATGTCACCGCTCAAATTGAAATATATGTCATAGCCAATTACAAAAACCTATCATAAAATATCTTATAAAAAATAGTATATGTGTCCCTTTTATATAAAAATTGAGATGATCAGGTTTTCGCATCCATTGCATGTGCATTTATACGTGTAATAATGCTAGTATGCAGTTTAATGAGGGTAAAATAGTCTCTTTGTTAATTTTGAGCATTGGTATTTGTATCTTTTTTGGGAGACTCACTTATCTCGTAGCACATTAAGGGGCTGTTTGGTTCCCTGTTTTTGAGGGAAAGCCACTGTTGAAACCTGCCAAAAGTGTCACTTTTTGACAGGCTTTCAAGCAAAATCCTTTTTTTAGAGGCATTTTGGCTTAAAGCCTGCCAAATTAAGAAGTGACACTTTGGCAGGCTTTCAAGGGAAAAAGATTTTAACCAAATAGCCCCTAAACATCAAGATCATGTATCTCGCTCTTTCTCGCTCTAGTGCTGAGGCGAAAAATGTAGGACAATGACAAGCGCTGCGTTTTAACTGAAATTATTAAATACCGGTTTGTTTGGATACAGTGGCGTGGTTGTGCCCCCTTAAACTTCCTGCATACTATAACAATCAAAATGTGATTCACATAAAACCTAATCATGTTATTCACGGTCATAAAGAAGCATTTCACGGTGGACTGTTGCATGGTTCATAGATCTCTCTTCTAATATACATTCCGTCCACGAACGAGCGGTTTGGGAGAAGATGTTAATATAGTAGCATGCATCTCCCCTTGCTGCATATCTGACACTGTTTATGACGTGCTCCGGTAGTAGGATTCGGATCTTCTTCGAAAGTAGTAAAAAGAACACTCCTTTTAATTTAAAACCTTGATTGCTTACAAGGGATGATCATGGAGAACTGCGATCCATTCCGATGACAACATTTTAGCATATCCACAAGTTGCACTGATTCCTATTCAGTGTTTGGTAAAACTCAAGTCCAAGGGAACAAATCACAAACATGCATTAAACAAATCCAACTTTTGTGAATAAAAAATAGTGGACAGATCCACTATTTTTAATAGTGGAGTTTTAATAGTGGAGAGAGGAGAGGATCTGTTTCTTTATAGGGTTGGAGTCCGATTCCCTCCACCGTCGAGGTTGTAAAGAGATGATGCTTTTAATTCAGACCCTAGATTCTTTTTGCGATCCAACCTCATGTCAGGCGTTCGCACGCCCGGCGCCAACCTAAAATTAAAACAGACAAGACGGAAGTCGACAACCCCATATCATACGCTCAACGCGCTTGTTCGCCTAAAGTAACGCCACGTCACTACGTCAGCATATCTGTAATATTCAGTCATTGACATACGATAAAAGCTTAAAGGCACAAAATTTCCTCGACTGACTCCTGTACATTAAAGCTTTCAACACGCTAACTAAGAAAAAGGTTTCTCCCAGTACCAGCCACAGATTAAGAGAGAGAGACCCATGCTTTTAATTAAGTTGTCATCACTAAAGCCCTAAGGAGGTGAGCAAAACGTCATGGCAATTTCGGCCAATAGTCAAGAGCTTGTTAGCAAAGCTTCAAGATGTCAGCCGGAGAAGCTCCGTTCCCTGCGCCAGTGTGCCACAGTGAACTTGACGAGTGTGTTGGCTGTTCACCAAGGGCCAACAGAAATTCTGTCCACACGGATCAGAGCTAGCATCATCCATGTTGTAGTAAGCCAATGAAATTGACGATTGGTCGACAGTAGAGCTTTGAAGCTGAAAAAGATTGTGCACAGAGGCATATGGATCATTATTAGGATGTTCCAATGCATTACTGCTCTCCATTGTTTGCTGTGGTGCGCCGTTGGTTTGAAAATTTCCTGTTGCCCAGTTGCAGATAGTCTTATTAACACTTGTGATCGTCAGGAATGGTGAGTTGTTTCCGTGGGCAGACTGCTTTGTTCGCTCAGGCAATGCTCTGGTTGACAGCTCTGTGCTGGTGATAGCTGTCATGGAGGTTTTGGGCTGCAGAGCTTTCTGCTGTTGCATCCTTTTGGCTGATGTTCCAACAGGTAGCTCGCTGTTGGCAATAGCCTCCACGTTGTACCTACTAAGGGCAAAGTTTGTAACGGCGTTGCAGCCTCTGAACTTGATTGCAGCCACATCATAGGCCTCAGCAGCTTCTGCTTCAGTGCCTGTTCATTTCAATCAGCAACCACGTTAACCAACTCAGGTTTAGAAAATCACTCCTAGCTCTAGAACTCCAATTTGTAGATTTTGATACACTGTGGAAGCATGTTCTCTACATTGTTCCTATGCAAGCATTCCTCCTCTTTTTCACTTGTAGGTAGGATTTATTGTTAATCACTATTTGAAAATTTGCGCAATAATTTGCAGTCTAAATGAAGAAACAGGAGTAGCTCCCACAAAAGCAACCAAAAAGTTGCTTGGAAGATGCTGTTCAGTCATTTAAGTACCATAAATAAATAAGAAGCGAGTAGTCACAAGAAATATATGAATACTTAATACTACCATAAAAAATGAACTTGAAAAACTATTTAACTTACCAAATGTCCCTAAATAAAGATCCTTGTTCCCTGCTACTCGACCTATCCTTGCTTGCCACCGACCTTGTTGATGATGTCTGCAGAAAGTCATTATCCTTAATTTTTCTTTAAATAATTAGTAAAAGTGAAATTGACGA
The DNA here is from genome assembly GCF_001876935.1 of Asparagus officinalis. Taxonomy (NCBI): domain Eukaryota; kingdom Viridiplantae; phylum Streptophyta; class Magnoliopsida; order Asparagales; family Asparagaceae; genus Asparagus; species Asparagus officinalis. Next base: position 37,995,819 of record NC_033800.1, read on the forward strand.
CATTCTTGGTCTTTACCTTGTCACGCCTCTGTAGACAGATGCTCCCCTAGAAAACCCACTACTATTTCTGGAAAAAGGAAAATCCGAAGATCCAGTAATAAGATGAGAATCTGAAGCAATTACCTTTCTCTAGAAGCTCATTCTGAAAAATAAATTTACGTTTCTTACCTTCGAATAGATGCAATAAATTCTTGTTTTGTCATGTTTTGCATAATCTCAATCTCATTGTAGTACCTATCCACCTACAAAAATAACAGAAGTTGCAGTTATCTTCAAGAAAGAACAAGAAAAGAGAGAATCCTGAAAAATCCTGATAATATAGAGGATATATTCTCTCGAAAAAATATATATATGCACATGTGTGTGTGTATGTGTGTGTGTGTGTATATATATATATATATATATATATATATATATATGAAGTTGCAGTTATCTTCAAGAAAGAACAAGAAAAGAGAGAATCCTGAAAAATCCTGATAATATAGAGGATATATTCTCTCGAAAAAATATATATATGCACATGTGTGTGTGTATGTGTGTGTGTGTGTATATATATATATATATATATATATATATATATAGAGAGAGAGAGAGAGAGGGAGAGAGAGAGAGGAATATGGGTATATCCCTGTCAAGGATCCTTGGTAGTGATGTGGACACATCTTGTCCATACATCACACCTT
>NC_033800.1:38002142-38004618 GCF_001876935.1 Asparagus officinalis
CTCCATAACTATGTGCTATATGTGGCAACATATACCGATCTGGAGATTGAAAAATGGACCACAGTGAGCAATGTTCTCCATAACTATGTGCTATATGTGGCAACATATACCGATCTGGAGATTGAAAAATGGACCACAGTCTCCATAACTATGTGCTATATGTGGCAACATATACCGATCTGGAGATTGAAAAATGGACCACAGTGAGCAATGTTTCTGGGCCTTAAGTGCAGTACCAAAACCAAAATAACAAGAGACAGGCTAAGAATTTGCAGAATGTAGTTGATCATTTTAAGGCCTTGAGCTATACATGAGATAAGTGATTTCCATAGAACCACATATAAAATAGGGTCATTCTACATAAACCATCTTTTATTGTCAATTTATATATAAACCAACATTGAACAGTTTTTTGTTGCAATCAACCAACTGGATTTACTATTCTGAAAGTTTTTTTCAGTTAGATGTCAGAAACCAAGTATAGCAGGGAGACAATCATTAATTGAGGTTAGGTGGGGTCAATTATTTTGGTTGGGGTGGGGGAACTCAAATGAAAAGTGATTCCAAGTGGTTGATTGTAACAAAAAAACCTTCAATGATGATATATATATAAATTAAGTGATGACCAAGTAAATCAACAAGTCAGATGGGTTACCGGAAAGTTTGTGGGGGCAGAGGGTCCCCAATACTTCAAAGCTGCAAGATCATATGCCCTGGCAGCCTTTTCCTCCTTATCATATCCACCTGCATCACATTACCCAGACAACATAAAATCTCAATTAAATCAAAAGTTACTCACATGATTGAGAAAAGAGAAGCTCACCCAAGTACACTGTAGAGAACCATTAGTTATATATACCAGCCCGTGTCAGATAACATGCAACAAACAGACAACAGGTAAAACTCCAGTTAGCCAAATATAATTCTAATTTGCTGGATCCATCCTATAATCACCAGAATTAACTATGAAAGGGAATAAAAAAACACAACTAGGCCACTAAACATTAGGTAGTAATTTTTAGTGTTTTTTCACGAGCTTTAATCTTAAAATGCCTTTTGACTTTTGGTTTTGTCTTTCTTTGAGTTAATTTAAAAAAAAACAATATGCTGGTAGTAAACAGAACTTATAACCTTTAACTATATACAGAAAATTATGACTGTGCCTGTATAATCAGAGCACCAGCTGCATGTATATATAATGAACTGCTGAAAGATTTAAAATTCGTTATGACCAAAAACAAACACAATGCCAACTGTTTCTTTTAAAACTAACAGCCTCCACAACGGTTGCGAGCCAAACCTCAAAAGACGAACTCGCAAGTGGACAAGTTATTCTTTTGGCAAATACTATAGGCCAAGGCGCTGTTGCTTCAGGCTTGAAATATCATCCAGAGATCATCATTTTAAAATTAAAAAAATTAAACAGTTGATTGTATATCGGTGGATGAAGAAAGTCAGCAAAGCAGTTTCACAGGTGAAAGCATAATCCGCAGCAAAGAGGCTTGGTGCAAGCTCATGAATATAATGATAAATAAGCAAAGAGGCTTGGTGCAAGCTCATGAATATAATGATAAATAGAAGGCATGTTCATATAAAATTGCACTAGTGGATAGACCTATTTTGTTGGATTTGGGTCCATGTCAGTGGACTCTTCTCTTGGTGATTTGGAAGGAGATCAGACAACTTCGATCCCAGTTGTATTAATCCACAAAAGTAGGGTTGCAACTTCTTATACACATGTCGTATTCATCGTTCCAATATCATCATCCTAATCCAACTGTTCTTGGAAAGAAAGACTAATCCTGAATTTTAGGCATATGATGGCGAGGTTATTCAGTGACTACAAACCATATAACAAAATATGTATGAATTTTTGAAGTCCTACTGGAACAAATTTTAATATGCTATCTGGCAAAAATAACTTAAACACTGTTTGTAACTCTCCCTCATCCAATTTTATATTTTTATATTTTCTTTTTTTTTTACATTTTTTTCTCTATTTTCCTTTCATTCTTTCTTTTTTTGTTAGAATAAGTTTTTTCTATTTAAGGGAAAAGTTTTGGAGTGTTATAAATGAAGTATAAGGGCATTCTACAGCTACAAAGCAATGGGAATTCAAACATAAATTTATAAATACATAATATATGTATGTGTGTGTCTATATATACACATACACATAAATAAAGAAATATTATGAGTTCTCAAGCAGTTCCAATGATAGCATAGCTTCAGAGCCATAACCCTCCTTGCACAAAAGAGCAAAGGGTGATGAGAGAGGTTGGCATGTTGCGTGCATGAAGAAACTGGCCTTGTTCTCCTCTGGATAACGAAAAGGAGTCAGTCCAAGGTTTTACGCCAACACCAGTCCAAGAAATTAAACTTTTAAAAGCTTTAGGAGGCGCAGGGACTAGACATGAAACTCCTGAAACGGGCAGCAAATGTTCATGTACTTCGCTCAATTATACACCAGGCAAGT
>NC_033800.1:38004628-38030502 GCF_001876935.1 Asparagus officinalis
ATCACCAACAATATTTTGACGGTGTACTCCTACTCATAATACCACACTGTAGCAAATTAGCCATCCTAGCCCTGTACTCATCAGAAAAGCAAACAGAGCCTTGGAAAGCTAGCCATGTACACATGGCACGTGTCAAGCCCCAAGGGCTCGATAAACGGAACTAACTACGGTTAGGGGCTTGTCTGCAAAAGGTCACTTTCTTGTGCTCAGACTGCAAAGGCGAGCGGGCTACTGAACCACGCATTCAACTGTCAGTACGATGCACAAGCCACGCCTTAGCCCGCAAATACCGGGACCCGCATACATTAAAGAGAAAATATGCAAAGGTAGACCTTACTTAAATAAAATCATCAACGTGGGTCAATTTATTGAAGTTTATTATTAAATTTTGCAGTAGAACCTTCTTTTAAATACAATCCCCATTATTTTTAATCAAATTTTAGTGTACATATTATTAAAATTAATATAAAATTAGAATTTTAGCTTTCACTGTATCAGAGAGTTTTCATGTAATTATTAGGGCATCTCCAACAGCTTCTCTAAAATTTTCTCCAAAATTGAAAAGTAAAAGTGATATTCTCCAACTAATTTTTACACCAACTCCAACAGCTTCCCCATTTTGAAGAATCTATTTTTTCCTCCAAAAATTTAGAGAATGCTGCAATGGGATAGAATTTGTGAAAAATAATTTTAGAAAATTATTTCTTAAAAAATTATTTCCACTACACTTGTTTGGTTCAAATAAAAAAATTTAAAAAGAAAAGCAGTGTGCCGGTGTCATAATTATATAGACATGTGAATAGATAAGTGGACTCCAAAAAATATAGAAACCCAATTCTCAACAAAAAAGCACCGAAAATTAGATTAAAAATAAAAAAAAGTAGACACTACATTATCCTTTTTTTTTTGTTTCCATTTCTTTTTCTTAGCTTTTTAGGAAACTAGTCAAACCGCCCCCACAGCCCCCCGTACAAAGAGGATAATTATTACGAGATCCACATATAAAGTGTCAAATTTTCACGGAAGACAGAGAGTTTATTAGAAGTCCCTGAGATGGGTGTGGGTGATTGTGACTGTATGACTAGTCCCGTCAAACTTTCGAACACAAACGGCGGCATCTCTCGCTCGACAGCGACGTCAAAGTCCCCACCAACATTCATAAATATACACCATCAATCATCCATCCATCCATTCAATTAACAAGCGAATGAAAAAACAATTATAAAGAGAGGATAATTTGCAGATTTGAGTAAAAAACTAATAACTGAAAATTAAAATCTAAGCACGTGCTTACCCTGCCGGCCTTTCCGCTTTTGCCCCTCCCTCCTGCAAGTGTTGTCCCAGAGGTGGGCCTCGTAGCGGCCCGTCCACCTGTGCCTGAAACCAAAACCACACGTGTGAATACACGCGTCGCCTTCGAATCCCGTTCGAAAACGACACTGCCCCTGGCAAAGCGCTCCGCCAATTTTGCACTAAACTTCCAGAAGCAATTTCCTAATTACAAACAACATAACATTTTTTTTGCATTTCCCTTGTCGGAACATCTCGTTCCAACTCCAAAAGGAAATTCTAAGCTTCAAAAAATCCGAAGAAAAAAACACTAAAATTAAGAAGAGCGACGGCCCTTTCAGCAAGAAATCCCATATCCACAAAAATCCAGAGAAATTAAAAGTATCACCTTGTAACTCCTCTGAAGACCGAACTCCTCTGACCCGACCCCACCACCTTCATCGCCTTCGTCGTCATGGCTGTCCCCTTGGCCTTGGCCTTGGCCTCTTTCATCACCTCCATTTTTAACGGCGTCACGTCGAGACAAGACTCCGTAGACCCGCCGTTAGGGCTGAATTCGCCACTTCTGAGCTACTGATCACAGGATCCCAACCGGAGCTCGACAGCTCGAATCTTGATGGATCGTCAGCGACGCAGGACGATTCTCTGGACGTCCGCCATGGCTCGGATCCAACGGCAACGAGCTCTGACCGCGGCCGATGAAGTCGACGCACTGCTCCTCTTGGTAGAGAGAGAATGAGGCTGAGGGATCGATGGAGTACGGCCGCAGCAGCATCTCGATCGGAGGATAACCGGCGAACGAGATCCAGTCACTCATCTTAGGGTTTCAGATTTTTTTTTAGAGAGAGAGAAAGAAATCAGAGGATTCTAGAGAGAGAAAGTGAAGGGATTAGCTCGCATCAGTGCAAGTGAAGTCAAAAACCAGAACAGCTTTGCGTGTATTCGGGCGGCGAGAGCGAGAGAGTGGGGAGGGGGAGGGGTTTTATAGTGGAGGGGGGGATAGAGAGTTTGTGTGAGAGGACTGAAGGAATATTTTTGTTGGGGGCAGTTGAAATGACGGGAGTGCCCTTGGGCTGTGGGGGTAGTATCAATGGACGGGACTAACCTCATTGAAATGATGGGCATGTTTGCTTATGCGCGTGCACGCGAGCCCGAAATTAGAAGTCCTTTGCTTTTTGTTGTCTCAAAGTTCTAAGAACTCGTTAACGGCTTAAACTCATCTCTCATAACATGCGTTTCTCGTCTTGCCACCTTACTCTTCAAATTTTGGGTTTTAATAATAATATTAACATTGTTCACTAGTTGTCAAAACTCTATAATGAATAGAACGCAAGAAGAGGTGGTTTAACAGTGACAATGTGATAGATCATAAGCAATATAAGCTTAAAGTCATGTAATTAGAAAACATGTGAAATATATAGTGTCACTAGTACAAAACAGAACAGTTCAACCGGTTATTAGAACCGTTTGGACAAGAGAAAATAGCCCAAACGGTTGAAACAGTTTGGGATAACAAAACCCAAACGGTTGAAACCGTTTGAGTTGTTAGGAGATCTCAAATGCAATCGCCAAACAGGTACAACCGTTTGGGATGTTTAGCCCAAACGGTTTAAACCGTTTGGGTGATTTTGTTATTTTTCTTTTTTAAAATAAAATATATTTATTTCTCCGTTCTCTTCCTACTAAACTGGCTTCCCCCCAAAAATTTCCTTTTCCCCCAAAAAATTTCCCCCAAACTCTCAAATCCCTCGTCTCAATCTACTAAGAATTCGCCTCTCGTCTTCATCATCAGCGTCTTCTCCATCCCCTCAAATCCCTCTCTGACCCCGTCCGCAAGCAACAATCCGAAGCTCTCGGCGGCCTCGACGACAAAGAGGTCGTTTGCAACTACTTCAACAACACTCGCTTCCAGCGCTGGCGCAAGATCTACTGCGAATCCATCGACGGCGTCAACAAGGTCCAGCTCGACATTCGCCTCGGCCACTCCAAAACCGTCGAGAAAACCCTAGAGATGCTCAAGGATGACGGGCCCCTCGCCGGCGTCTCCGTATGTGTTTGGCTACAAGCGCCGGCCCTATTTCATTCTTGTTGGTAAGCTTTTTTCGCATTTGTTTTCTTGTTGTCATAGAGATTTGAAGACTTTGACTGGATAAAGGGTAAACAAATTAAGAAATAAAAGATAGGTCTGTCAGCATTTTTGATTTAATCATGTGCATGTGGCTGTCCTTGAACAGGTTTTCTATGATAGCATATCGACTAATAATGGGAAATGCTTGTGATAGATTAGCACCCAAATTTGCAGCGAAAAATGTAGGTCTCTGGTCAATGGATCCCAATAAAATTGAGGAACCTAAAGGAAATTATGCGAATGAATTTATTGCGAGAGTGAGAGCTTGGTTGAGAAGTTTCTAGAGATTTGTTTTTTGAGTTCTAACTGAGGCCCTTTCATCGAGACAAAAGAAAGAAACCAGTGATACTATCCCCCTCGCCCTCGAGATTCAAGGTGAAGGATTTGGAGAGCTTGGATGGGAAATACAACACCGTGGTGCGTCTTGATGTGTTGATACATCTTGAATTGTCACTCTTGTGAAGGGGACACAAAACTGGAGCATGTTTACACTCAACGCTGGGCTCTGTTCACTTATCCACATTAATATGTTTGTCAAAAGCTATTGAAGCTTCATAAGAAAAAGATAATATAATAACTCATTATGAAGATATTGTCTTCTAGCTATTTCTTTTTATTAATTTCTCATTTGTGTATACACAGGAATCTGGAATAGATGTGCGACTCTATGATGTTAGTGCTGCAATCCAAGAGGTTATGGAATCATATGAGGTTGAAATTAATGAGAAAGTGTTCTAAGGTACAAAATTTTATGTGATTTTCTTAAAATTTTCTTATGATATATATAATATAACATGGGGATGGTAATATTAATCTCTTTTTCCTTCGAAACACACATCTAACTATTTCACATTATATATTTGATAGCCATTTGTAAGTTTTAAATTGCTTGATTAAACTGTGTCATCTTGTTGTTAAAGTAGACTGATCAATAGAAATTACTGTGTCATCTTGTTGATGATCAAACAAATGAAACTTAGCTATGCTTTTATTCATGATCAATAGAAATTACTGTGTCATCTTGTTGATGATCAAACAAATGAAACTTAGCTATGCTTTTATTCATCATCACCTGATTAAAGTTCACAAGAAACTTGATGATCAAACAAATGAAACTTAGCTATGCTTTTATTCATCATCACCTGATTAAAGTTCACAAGAAACTTAAGTGGTGGAGTTTTCAATTTTGTCACATTAGTTCACTCTTTGTCTCTTAATCAAAAGCTAATTTTGCAGGTTGGTTTCACAAATGAGGGAAAGATTATGGCTTTAGATCTTCAGATCTATAATAATGGCGGAAATACAAAGACTTGTCTCTTGAAGTCTTTGATCGTGCGATGTTCTATCCAAAAAATGTCTATGATATACCACACATGAGGATCAAAGGCCAAGTTTGTTATACTAATACTTCTAGTAATACTGCTTTCAGGGGATTTGGTGCCTCTCAAAGTATGCTTATTGCTAAAAATTGGATTGAAAGAATTGCTTCTGAGCTTCAAAAGAGACCCGAGGAAATAAAGGTAAAATTTTATTTTAGCGAAAAATTTGATCATACTTTGATGTTATTATAATGACTATAATGTTTCTTTTACCAGGAAATAAATTTTCACATAGAAGGATATGTGACCCACTATGGCCAGCAACTGCAGGATCAGGTTTGGAATAAATTAAAGGCATACTGTGATTTATCAAAGGCTCTTGATTCTGTAAATAAATTTAATACCAAATATCACAGCCTCAGATTACACAGATTGCAGCCTCATCCTTCAATATTCCCCTTAGTTCTGTGTTCATATCAGACATAAGTACAGATGAGGTTGGTTTCAGTTTTAATTGTCATTAATAATAAACCCAAGTAAACGCACATATTTTATGGGTTAATTGTAGATAGACTCACTGTACTATTGCCAATTTAAACTTACTTTTCATATAGTTATATTGCTACAGATTGACCCGCTGACTCGCTGAGTGAAAAATATTGACCATTTCTAAAGGATTTATCTTCAATAATAGATTTTCACTCAGGGGATCTACCTGCAAGAATTGAACTTTTATAGGGTCAAGGGGGTCTATCTGCAACAATAAAAATACAGGGTATTAAATTCAATTTCCTACGATTAGCCTATTTTGTTATACGGTTCTGAAATCTTATTGTATTTTAGGTCCCTAATACAACATCAACAGCGGCTTCAACGAGCTCTGATATGTACAATGCAGTAGTTCTAGATGCTTGCGAGCAACTTAAAGAACAAATGAAGCCTACTGCTATAAATAGGCCTTTATTTCGCTTGATCTTAAGAAATATGAGAAGCATGGCTTTCGCATTTCTATATTATCCTTTTCTTGTTATTTGAATGGATATTAGAGACAAATATATAATATTAGATGCTTTTTATTGTCAGATATTGAGTAATCATTGTGTATGTATATGTTTTGTCTTTAATATTATATTATCTATTTGAATTGGATATTCAACGCCGTTTGAGACATTTTTGTGTATGTATATATTTTTTATTTCATTGTGAGATATTGAATAATCATTGTGTGAGATGTGTATATTAAGTTTAAATGTGTATGTGTATATTTTTTATTTTATTGTGAGATATTGAATAATAATTGTGTGAGATGTGTATATTAAGTGTAAAGATGTAGATAAAAAAAATAGTCAAAATTTAAAAATATTAAAATACACAGTCCAAACGGTTGTAACCGTTTGGACAGAAATTTGGCCAAACGGTTGTAACCGTTTGGGCGAAAATTAGACCAAACGGTTACAACCATTTGGCCAAATTTCTGTCCAAACAGTTGTAATCATTTGGGCGATTGTTGGGGTAGACTATTCCCCAACGGTTTCAGCCCAAACAGACTTTTTTAGCCCAAACAGTTATAACCGTTTGGGAGTGGGTTTTCCCAAACGGTTTCAACCGTTTGCGCTGTCCTGTTTTGTACTAGCTAGTGTGTCAACAATGAATACCAAAATACTTTTACAAAGGATTAATTGCGGTAGACAACTTCTAGCTAGTATGTTGTTTTAAATTTACTACGCCTCTATATTTTCACTTTTGAAAATAGTTTCTGACTAAAGGTTTTTCCTATTTTACCATCGAAGAAAGAGAAAATTAATAGTTCTTGACAAATTGACCCTAACGAATAAAGGAGTCAAAAAATTCACCTTAACACTACAGAGGGTCTCTCCACAATTAAACTATTAAAACATATTGCCTGGCATAACCATGATAGGCATTGAAAGTCAATGTTGTTGCTCTAGCATAACCAATTATTCATGAATCTCTTTGTTGTCAAGTAAACAATATGAGTGTAATTTTCTCTAATAATACTATAAGAAAAGTTTTTTCCAATAATAAAAGACTATAATGGGTTGTTTGGTTGCCAAAAAAATTATGGAAAACTATTATAAGAGACTTATTTTCTATAATTGTTTCTTTTTCTTTGTTTGGTTCACATCTTGAAATCAAGAATAGAGTTCATGTTGTTAGAACTTTGTTTGAGGAGAATGTTGTTCATGCAACATTTCTTGTGTGATCAATAATAAACTCTCATTTGGTAATAATAAGTTTGTAAGCTAATGTATTTTATAAATAAACAGGTATAAAAAAAGTTTCGGCTCAATACAATGTAAAAATCAACACTAACAGTTGATTTCAACCATTAACCATCGATTGTCAGGAGGCAATCATCGATGATTCATAGGTCATCGATGGACTAGTCAAACAATCTTTATTTTCTAGAAATGAGAAATTAAACCATTGATGGACTACAGTCAACCATCAATGGATTACAATCAATAATCTATAAATTTTAGAAACCAGAATTTGAACAATCGATGGACTACAAGGAACCATCGATGATTGGCATCAACCATCGATGATCGTATTTTAACAATCAATGGTTTGGATGTATTTTTGGTAGATTTTCAGATTCAGTCTCAGTCGTTTGATTATATATTTAATCTCTTATTTTGACACTGATTAGAAAACTTCTTTTCAAGGCAATCAATGTCTATTTAAGGAGGGATTGGAGAAGAGATTAATAACAAGAAATAGAGAGGATAATTGCTTAAATTTGAGAGATCAAATTCTAGAGTTTGTGAGAGATTAAAAGTTAGAATTTGATTATCTAAGCCTTGTTCAGCTTCTTCTCATCGCACTCAACATCAAGAGATCATTTTAGCGAGACAGAGCGTCATTTGCATTCATCTATAACATCGCTTCTTTACGGATCTTCAACATCATCGTTTTAGAGAGTGATCTATTTAAATGGCTGTAATATCTCTTTTGATTATGCTTTAATTATTTTTAGATCTGGTTTTCTGTTGATGCTCGTGAACAAACAGTCAATGAGGGTTTCCCGCAGTCGGATGCAGTTTTGATCCTGGTGACGATGGGGAAGAAGGAGAGGATGAATGTTGAGGCCGACTCCTCCTCTGATTTTATGTCCGATTTTGAGCGCGAGGGGTGGACTGATAGCCTGCACATGTAAGAATCACAGGAATACGGGGCTAGTTTCCCCTGTGGTACCTCCGACGGTCAAGTCAGTTGATGAATTTAGGGAGGGTTTGTTGAGAGGCCCCTGGGCCATTGAGGTCCTTGCCGGGGGTTTTTCCTCTTGGAATTATTAAAATACAAAATGAGAGTAAAGCTAAGGTGCAAGAAGAACTAGCCAGAGCTCTCCTGCTCTTACCTTCCTTACCTCCTTTTATAGCCCACTTGCCTCTGGGAGTTTGACCCTCGGCTTTTGTTGACTATGCACAGGAGGCGGTTTGAAAGGTGAACATCCAGGCTGCTGAGTCATCTTTCTTCCTCCAGGTGTCGACAGGCGACTGGGAGGGAAGTCACTCGGTGTCAGAGGAGAGAGGTCTTCTCAGTGCTCTGGGTTTGTCAGAGTAGGCAGGGTGTAGGGTAGGTCGGCTGTGTGGTCATCCTTCTTTCTCCAGTTGGCGGCTGGGAATTAGAGGAGAAGTCATTTGTGTATAGAGAAACATCATGGTAATTCTCTGGGAAATGACTTGTGAGTGGAATAGGTGGCTTGTGCAGGATATCCTTGTCGGAGAGTACATCTTGATGGGACTGGTCAATGCTGTAGCTTTGAGTGATATTTGAAGTGGTCTTGGTCGGATCTTATCCCTTTAGTCGAGGCGGGTTGATCCGTGAGTCATCACTATGATTTGTCGACCGACAACCGAGTGAGTTTTGAGACGACAGTGCCATCGAGACGTCCGCTCAGGGAGTTGTCTTAATTGCGGAGGACCGACTGGTCCCGTGCTTCGAGTCGGTTATGACGACTCTTGGTCGAGAGAGGGCTCGCATGCTTGACTGGTCAATAGACTTGACCTCAGTTCGGGCTTCTGAGTTTCTTGAGCCGGTCAGGACCATGGCTTTTTGGGCCTTTATAATCAATCTTTCGACGTTCTTATCTCTAGATGGTAAATTACCCTAACATTTTCTATTTCAAACTTGCGAATTGATGGCGTACATAAGCCAAAGTAATTCAGATTTTCGTGTTCAAACCAGGGTAATCGAGTGTGGCGAGCTAGAACTAGGTTTTGGTCCTAGGTTTCTGTAGGACTAGGTTTCGGTCCTAGGTTCTTTTGGTCATTGTGAGGAGTTGGGTATCTCGACTGGTTTCAAATAGATTTCAGGGTCCTGTTTGTAAAGCCTACTGACTTGGGTTGTGATTTAGGAATAACTCCGGTCATATGACTAAGGTCATTCGCGAGAAGAAAGAGTGGACATACGCTTTTGATTGAAACCACTATAAAAACCTCATGTGCTCCTGACATCCTATGTTGGTTGCGTAGAAAACGACGCCGAATTATTCAAAGTGCTGAAAAACGTGAAAATTTAGCAGTCTGAGTGTGGTGCATGCCACACCCAGGTGTGGCAGAATCTACCTTGTTGTCACGAGTGTAGTGCGTGCTACACCCAAGTGTGGCATACTCATTTCAGATTCCCACCCTGTTTTAGATTAGGTTTGATATAAATAGAAGCACTCATTTCTAGAGTTAGGAGAGAGAGAGAGTTTGATCAGAGAATTAGCATTGTTTTGAGCACTTTGAGAGGGAAATATTGTAAGGGAGTTAAGATCTTTGGTTAGGGTTATATTTGAGAGTTTGTGTGAGTTGTAACCTGTTGTAATTCTCCTTCGTATAGTAAAATCTCCTCATTCTCTCCCCGTGGATGTAGGTAATTTGCCGAACCACGTAAATCTCTGTATTTGTGTGATTTTGGTCATTATTTTGTGAATTGCATTCGTGTTTTGTTTGGTTCTTCTCTCATCGCTCGCCGACTCATTTGATTCGCGAGCACGCTTTCGCACGGTGCTCGACAAGTGGTATCAGAGCTCATATTTTCAGATCTAGGGTTTTTCATTGGGTGGAGGAAGATTCGCTGTTGGAAGTTTGGATATTAGAAATCTAGGCTTCGGTGGAGATAGCGTTGTGGAGTTGTCGTTGGAGATCTCGTTTTCCTCATATGGTTAGAAGATTGTGTTGGAATCCTATCTAAGGGTTCAGTTGAGTAATTTCTCAATTCTATCAAAGTTCGAGTCTTTCTTTACAATTGGAGTCAGTTTGCAATGGGAGAAGAAGTTAGTGAAAGTAGCAAGACAATGACGAGTACAGTTCAAGTTACACTTCGAAATTCAAAGATTAGTATTGTAAAGTATGACGACAAAATCAATTATAGTTTGTGGATGAGGGACGTACAGGATGCTCTGAATACTCAAAATTTAAAAGAGACCATCATGGTCCATGAGAGGCCACCGAAATATGATTAGGCGGTATGGGACAAGATGAACCAAAATGCTTATGAGGTAATTAGATCTTGTTTGGAATAATAATTAAAGTATGATGTGATTGGTGTGACATATGCGATAAAGATGTGGGGGATTCTCAACGATAAGTACATTACGAAGAGTGTTGAAAACCGTTTTTACTTGCTGCGAAGATTGTTTAGATTCCAGATGTCTAGGGGTACCTCACTTACAGATCATGTAAACAAGTTGTTTTTTGACTAGTCGAATGTTGATGAGAAGGTAACAAATGAGTATAAGGTGAATATTTTGTTAGGGTCCTTACCCGATGAGGAGTATGATAGCTTCTTGCTCACTTTGTTAAACGGTAGATCTTCCATCACCTATAGTGAAGTGACTAATACGTTGACGAATTACGATCTGAGGAGGAAGGACAAAGAGATTTTCAAAGCTAGCACTTCATGAGAGGCATTATCGGCGAGAGGAAGGAGTCTCTATCCGAGAGGTGATAATCGAAGCAGGTCAAAGTCAAGGGACCACTACCAATTAGCAAAGAACCAATATGCTTTCAGCAAAGAACAAGGACATTGGAAGAGAGATTGTCTGAAGCTCAAACAGAAGGAGAATAGCAAGAAGAAGGGTCCGAAGGCCAATGAGGTGAATGTCGCTGGAGGTGACGATTCCAACGATTCATGCTTTTCTCTATTGATTACTCTATAGGTTAACCATGTGGATGCATCAGATTGGATGCTGAATTTTGGTGCTACTTATCATGTGACTCCCCGGTGAGATTGGTTTGCATCTTTCGAGAAACTCGATGGGGGCATGGTGGTGGAAAATGATCAATCTTGTGGTATTTGTAGGATATGTATCATCAGGATTCGGATGTACGATGGAGTTGTTCGTGAGTTGAATTAAGTGAGATTTGTTCCTCAGCTGAAGAAGAATCTTATTTTTGTTGGAGCTTTGAAGGCAAAAGGATTCAAGGTTACTTTTGAGAATACTGTAGTAAAAATTACTAAGGGATCTTTGGTAGTGATGAAGGGAGTCCACAGTAGAAATCTTTATTATCTGAAGGGGATCACCGAGATTGGCCAGGTAGCTTTGGCTATTTTAGAGGCGGAGACAAACAGACTTTGACACTACAGGTTGGGACACACAGGTAAAAAGTCACTGTAGGTACTATGCAAGCAACGGCTATTAAAGGGATCCAAGAGTAGGAAGATTGAATTCTATGAGCACTGTGTTCTTGGTAAGATAACGAAGGTAAAGTTCGGGATAGTCATTCATATGACGAGGGGCATCATGGACTATGTGTACATAGATGTTTGTGGTCCCACCAAGATAGCATCATTTGGTGGTCGATATTGGTTCGTCACGTTTGTGGATGACTATTCTAGAGTTGTTTGGTGTACACTATGGCGAAGAAGAATGAAGTCCTAGAGATATTAGTAGAGTGGAAGAGGATATTAGAACTGCAGACTGGGAGAAAGATCAGGACGTTAAGATCCGATAACGATGACGAGTATACTTCAGACCCCTTTCAGCAGCTATGTCGAGACGAGAGCATAGAGAGACACTTCATAGTTAGTCATACACCGTAACAAAATAGAGTGGTAGATAGATTGAATCGGTCTTTACTGGAGAAGATCCGATGTTTATTATCACGGAGTGGTTTGGAAAATATCTTTTAGGCTGAGCTACTTTCATATGCGAGCCACCTCATTAATAGGCTGTCTTCATCTGTGATTGGGGGGAAACCCCCTATGGAGATGTGGTCAAGGGAGACAACACACAACTATGATCAACTCAAGATTTTTGGATGCCCTATATTTTATCATATCAAGACTGATAAATTAAAACTTCGAGCTAGAAAGGTCATATTTATTGGATTTAAGCATGGTGTGAAATAATACAAGCTTTGGAATCCAGTTGATAAGAAAATTGTGCTGAGTAGAGATGCCATTTTTTATGAGGCTTTGGTTTTGAAGCTTCCCAGCTCTCATCAGGTGGAGATCACTCCGATATTGGAGACATCATAGGTGATGGAGATTGACGCAGCTCCACATTGTTCAGATAGGATAATTTCCATTAGAGTGTCGACTGAGGTGACACCATATGAGTGTTTGGGTCAAAAGCTGATGTTTTCATTGTCATCGAATCTATTACAACTTTGGTCATTACAATAAACTCAAACGAAAAGAAAAGTTGATCTTTTTATAAGATCTTCTTTACACAATGAAAATAAAGATTACAACTCTTGTCAAACAGCGCAATGGACGTTTATCACCCGCTGCTTGCGTGGGAACTTTGCCTATGCCGGGGACGTTAATATCCATGGACCACCATGGATCAGATCCGGTTAGCAGAAGTTGGATAATCAATGCTCTCACTTCACGAAGAAAGTAATTACAGTAGCGGCGATTTTGACTAAGCAAAATCACGGCTCTTCTCGAGATTTAAGACCAAGCTTAAATCCGGAGGAATAGGGGACGGGTCTCAGATCTCTCGAACTCCACTTTTTATGCACAAGAGATCGCCAAGATCTGCTAACCATTGCTGTAAATTCGTGGCTCCACTCTCCAATTTGGCAGAACTTCGTCCTATTGATGTCCTCCTCGAAAAATGAACACTAGAGCTCTTATTTATAGGCTTGGTTGATGGTTTCTTCAGCTCAAAATGAGGGATCCTCTCTATCTTCAGTTAGCAACTGCATAACCACTGTATCAGAGCAGTTGGAACTCCCAAATCCCGAAAGAATCCATAAAAGAACCGAAAAAACTGATTCTGGTCGATTCACCGAAGTGGCTCGGTCATCGGGCCACCAAATGGTGGCTCGGCCTTGGCCGAGCCACCAAATGGTGATTTGGCTTTGGGCCGAACTTGTATGTTTCCTGACTTTTTCGATTTTCTGGGACTTGTAGTTTTCCCCTGTTTCCCGTGATTGATCATCTTGTTGACTTGCACGCTTCGTTGCGGGATTGACCGTTGAACACGCGCGAACTGATTGACACGCGCGTGTTGATTGATGCGCGTGAGCTGATGCGTGTGTTGATTGACGCACGCGGGCCACTTGGTTCGTCGTTTCGCTTCATGCGCTTGTCGACGACAGATAATCCTCTTAAACTCGGATAACGACGTTCATCATCTTCTCTCCATCTAGAGCTATGCGTGGATACCTATAGGCATTTTTAGACGCCTACAGATACCCCCTCCAAAGTATTTCAGACTCATTCTTTTATGGAGGAGTCTGGAATGCTTTGGATATGATAGTCCCCCGCCTTTAGTCGGTGTCAAAGGACCTGTGAACTGTTTTAATTCTTGACTTCCTTAGCCTTCAGTCTATCCAGTGCTTTGTCGAATAGATGAAGGTCTTCCGGCGCTGCGTTTATCGTCTGACCATTGTCGAAGTCTTGAATCAGAATTGGTGAGTTAGTTTTGGCTCGTGTCATTGAGTTAACTTTGAACTGATTATCTTTGTCGCAACGCGTTGACCGGCGTTGACCTGCGTTAACACAGTTTATACTCGTACGTTTACTGGAGTCTACACAGTTTAAGCTCTTAGGGCATTGGAGCGTGGCGATCCCAAATTTTAGGCTGCAGGACCAACTATTAAAGTTGTTTCATCTGCAGATATGGATCTTATCTCGAAGTCGTTGTATACTCAAATCACGAGACCAACTAATAAAGCTGATACGTCAATGACTCTTGTTGGATGCTCAAGTCACGAGACCAACTAATGAAGCTGATACGTTAATGACTCATATTTATAGAATTTTTGGCAAATTCTCAGCCATCAACGGGTTTGATAAGCCTTTACCGACTACCGTTTGAGTCGGGCTAGCATGCGGATTGTTTAAGTCCGTTCTGCATGTAACGTTGTGCTAAAAGAGTTAACTCTTTTAGTGCTACGATATTGAATACGTAGACTTCGTCTTTCTCCTATGAAAAGACTAAACAGCAACATGTATCAGACGTAGACTTAGGATTTTTGGCAAACTCTTAGCCTTCAACAGATTTGACGTGCCTTTACCGATTACCGTTTGAATCGGGCTTGCATGCAGATTGTTTAAGTCCGTTCCGCATGTGACGTTGTGCTAAGAGAGTTAACTCTCTTAGTGCTACGATATTGAATATGTAGACTTCATCTTTCTTACGGGAATAGACTACCCGGCAACGCATGTTAGGCGCTGACTTATCCCTACTCAGGCTTCGGGATAAAATCCCCCGTACGTGTGAAGCACGGATTTTGACGTTATGAATAACAACCTGTCACAATATCGAATATGTGGGCTTTTGTTCTTTTTACGGTTAAGAACTAACCGGCAACGCGTGTTAGGCGTTGACTTATCCCTACTTAGGCTTCGGGATAAAATTTCTCATGCATAAAAGGCATGGATTTTTATTGCTACGATGCTGAATATGTAGACTTGGTCATTTTTACGGGAATGAACCACCCAGCAACGCGGGTTAAGCATTAACTTATCCCTACTTAGGCTTCAGGATAAAATGCCCCAGACTGGATTCTGGTGTCTTTTTCAATCGGTGAAAGACTAAACCGGCAACGCGTGTTAGTCGTTGACTTATCCCTACTCAGGATTCGGGATAAAATTCCCCATGCATAAAAGACATGGATTTTTGTTGCTACGATGCTGAATACGTAGACTTGGTCGTTTTTACGGGAACGAACCACCCAGCAACGCGGGTTAGGCGTTGACTTATCCCTACTTAGGCTTCGGGATAAAATACCCCAGACTGGATTCTGGTGTCTTTTTCAATCGGTGAAAGACTAAACCGGCAACGCGTGTTAGGCGTTGACTTATCCCTACTCAGGATTCAGGATAAAATTCCCCATGCGTAAAAGGCATGGATTTTTGTTGCTACGATGCTGAATACGTAGACTTGGTTATTTTTACGGGAATGAACCACCCAGCAACGCGGGTTAGGCGTTGACTTATCCCTACTTAGGCTTCGGGATAAAATACCCTAGACTGGATTTTGATGTCTTTTTCAATCGATGAAAGACTAAACCGGCAACGCGTGTTAGGCGTTGACTTATCCCTACTCAGGATTCGGGATAAAATTCCCCGTACGTGTGAAGCACGGATTTTAGGAGTTGAAAAAATGGTGTCTTCTTCTTGGGGCAAAGACGAACCCGATGTGGGAGAGGAAGAATTTTATATTCTCTTTTCCAAAACTGAAGAGGAAGAATTTTATATTCTATCTCCAGTTGAAAAAGGAAACTCCAAGTGGGATCTCCACTTCATTTATATTCTATCTCCAGTTGAAAAAGGAAACTCCAAGTGGGATCTCCACTTCAAGAATCCGGAAAGGCGAAACTAAGAGTGGGATCTCCACTCCGAGAATCAAAAAGATTCGGATAACCCTAACTGTCAGAAGGTTTGATTATCGAACTAAAGGTGGGTTCCTCGTTTATCGAGAATGAATTGTGGTTTTGGCCCTAACTGTAGGAAGGTTTGACCAAGCGGGAGTTTGAGGTGATCCTAACTGTAAGAAGGTTTGATCACTCGATTTAAAAGTGAGCCTCTCATTCATGGAAGGAATCAAGAGGAGATTTTGGTTGTGGTCCTAACTGTAGAAAGGTTTGACCGAATGAAAGTGAGAGTGTGAGATGACCTTAACTTTTATAGGTTTGATCACTCGAGTTGTGGACCTCTCGTTCATTAAAGGAATCGGGAGGGGATTTTGACTATGGTCCTAACTGTAGGAAGGTTTGACCAAGTGGACAGCGAGAGTGGGAGTACAAACTACAGTGGGAGTGTTGACTTGTACAAATCACTCAGTAGGGGTTCTTGGTGTTAAGTGATAAGGACTTAACACGAAGGGGCTTGACAATTCGTCAAGGATTAACAGATCAAAATTCTAAGCATTATATCTGGACTCTAACCATAAAAGTGTTGAGTGCACGAACATAACGGATGTTTGAATGGATTAAACAGGAAAGAATTTTGGTGGTCCCACCGTCAATTAGTCTGATCGGTGGGGGATTTTGTGGTGGGAGACTGTGAGTCATCAAACACCAATGAGAGTTTTGTAAGGGAAAATTGATCCAATGAAGTGATCGAATCTCATCTCAGCAAAAGAGTGTTCGGAAATCATAATAGGAGTTTAGTGTTTATCACTTTGTTCATATTGATCAGGTTATCCCTAAGAATATTACGTTTAACATTCTTCCGGGAACTTCCCCTTACATGAATTATCCACCCCCAGCTTTCTTTGCAAAACTGGGTGTAACGAGGAGTACGTTATCCTCAGTCGCATGTTCGGGTTATCCTTAAGAATATATGATTCTCTGGGAACTTCCCGTTACATAAATCATCCACCCCCAGCTTCCTTTACGAAACCGGGTCTAAAATTGTACTGAGTAACATGACTGGGTTATCCTTAAGAATATTACATGTAAAAATTCTCCAGAAACTTCCCGTCGAGAGTGGGAAACAGTTTAGACTCATATACCTATTAGAGTATTGAAAGGAGCAGTTTATACTCTTATACTTGTCGGAGTGTTCATTCGGCTTAATTGAGCGATATAACGCCGACTTCAACCAAGATTTGGATGCTATTCTTGAGAGCAAAGCAATCCTTAATGGGATGAAGGATCCTCCTGTGATACGCATAGTACTTTGGATCCGCAGTATTGTCAGCTTCTCCTGATTGATGATGGGTGGTAGCTTGATCTTATTATTTTTAAGGAGGGACTCGAAGATGGCTGGAACATCTTCGTCCTTGAATGAGTACTCTTTTTGGAGTTTCGGGTCCGAAACCTTTTGTTGTCTTCGGGATTGTCGTTGTGATGTTTGATTAGCATCAACAGCAGCTGCAGGTGCCTCGCCCTTACCACGGGAGGTAAAATTTGAGTTTGGAGGATTAGCCGTCGGTTGGTTCCTCTCGGCCTTCTTCCTTCGGAGAAAGCGTTCGGCCCGCTCTCCACGCACCTTCAACTCTTTTCAGTTGTTGGACGGTGCTACTCCCATAACTTCTAGCATGTCCAAAGAGAGGTTGTTGTGGCAGGTTTGGAGGATGAAGTCCTCTATGATCGGATCTCGGCAGTTCATCGCCTTATTCCGGAAGTACTTGATGAAGTCGTCGACCGTCTCGTCATCTTCTTGCTTCTCATCGAAGAGTGTCCTGATTGACACCTCGGCATCATCGTCAAAGAAATGAGTGAGAAATAGGTTCTCTAGGTTATCCCAGGGTACCAATCGAAGGCGGGCCCGCGAAGGGTGCCAACGAATGACCGAATCATCAAGGCTTCATTACCGGAGATCATGCCCAAGTGGGACTTGAAGTAGATCAAATGCTGAGTGGGTGAACCCTTCCCATCGAACGGTGTGAAGTTGATCAGGTTGAACTTCGTCGGATACGGGATCGAATCACACTCTCTTGGGTAAGGACATGGGATCCCAGTCTTCTTTACCTCTCGATCAGACATCAGAGCGTTGATTTTTTTCTCGAGATCCTTTATCTTTTCGTCCTCGTCTGTATCGGGGCTTAGACGATTCTTAAGAGGAATAACGGGGCCATCCCGGTCTTCTTTTCATCCTCGTCTATAGCGTTGATTTATCGGGTTTCGGTTTTTATTGGGTATCTGTTTTGAACCCGAACTTGTCACCACCATTGATCTGATCTTTGAACTGATCCCAACCCCTTGTTTCATCCCTATCTAAGACCCGACTCCTCATTTTCTTCCCCAATTCGAAAATTCTCCCAAATCTGTCGATTCTGGTATCTATCGGTCGACTGCATCTCTTGATCGACTGCGGTGCTCTCATCCTCCATCGATTCCTGTCAGTGTTTGTGGGTAATCTCTTCTCTTATCTCTTGATTTCTGTGTTCTTATGTTTATATTTTTCAATCTAGGGTTTCTGCTTTAGGGTAGTTCTTAATTTGCTCTATTTTTCCTTTTGTTGTTTCAGGGGCTTCTAATTTATCTCATATCTGATCAAAACCCTAGTTGTTCATAATCTATCATGCCTCCCAAAAAGAGATCTAAACCTGAGTCTAATTCATCCTCTAAAAAGGCTTCTCATTATGAAGATTTTCTGTTGTTTAAATCCCTAGTTAAAAAATATAGGGAGTTGTGCAAATTGAAAATTATTCCAACCAGATATATCAAATTCAATCACTTAGCCATGTATGACACTCTCACAATTCTTCATGATGTTGGGTTGGCTAGGCTATTAGATGAGGAAGAAAAAGTTCCTTATTATCCTTTCTTAGTTTATCTATTCTATGCCAACCTGTCTGTTATATCCTCTGCTGATGGTCGTCAGACCATTACTTCATCTGTTAAAAATGTTGAAATCTCTTTTTCTGCCAACGAACTTACGGGGATTCTGAAAATCCCAACAGGTGATGTTGACCTCATGTCGGTTGAGCTTGGTGATCCAGCTGTAAACCAACTCATGTTTAAACTCGGTTGCTCTTATCCTATGAACAACAATTCTCTCAATCCAAATGCCAAACTCATTGCTAGAATCGTTGCTCAAAACTTGATTCCTAAAACCGGCAGTTTCGATCATTTTGCTTCTGACAAGATAAATGCTGTGTATGCCATATTTGCCAAAATAAAAGTAGATTGGGCAACTGTTTTTCTCAATAATATGGCTTCAAAGCATGTCAAATTTCTACCTTTTGGCTCTTTTATCACCCTCATCCTTCAACATTTCAGTGTTGATCTCACCAATGAACCCAAAATTGAATCTAAGAAGGATTTCTTTGATAAGGTCTCTCTTTCAAGAATGCAGATTTCCTTTTCTGATCTCACTCAGTCATCATCCTCTCGTTCCCGGTCTAGAGCTTCTTCCTCATCCTCTTCTGATATTTGTGACCGTCTAGATCGTCTTGAGACTCAGTTCTCAAACGTTCAGAAGCAAGTCTCAACTATCCAAAGGGATGTTAGGATCATTCTTTCATATCAGCGTCAGTCTCTCGGGATTCCGGATCCCTCTTCTAGTTTTGAGTCTGATTCTGAGGAGGACCCTGCTGATGGCTCAGGCTCTTCTGATGGTGATGGTGATGGCGATGGTGATGGTGATGATGATGGTGATGATGATTGACTTTGCAGCTTATTGGAGTTCTTTTAGTTGATTTTTATGCTTTTGATGCTCCTTTTTGAGTTGTAAAACTTGATATCTATGTTTTTATTTGAGTGTAATAACTCTATATTAGTGTGGAACTATGTGACTTTTTATGTATGGTTTGCTATCTTGTGGAACAAACTATGTTTATGCAAAACCATGTTGTTTCTAAATGCTTAGTGGTGAATTTGTGATTTATTATATTAGTTTAACTTTTCTGTGATCAATGCATGGTTGAAACAATGTTCATGTTTTGTTTGTGGAATATAAGTTGCTAATGATGAGTTCTTGATTTATATACTATTTACGATTTTTTTTTAATTGTTGTTTAGCTCCTATATATGTTCAATAGATATCATTTATTCAATTTGACAGGGGGAGCTTTTGGTATACTTTTTTATTATCTGTGTTTATATGCAGGGGGAGCGTTGCTCCTAATTTGTTTCTTTTTTTTCCCTTTTTGATGTTGTCAAAGGGGGAGAAAAAGCCACATATGGGTTTACAAATTGATTCATTTTATATATGGTTTATGTGATCATTCATGGATGATTTATTCATGTTTTGGCTTATATGTGGGTTATCAGTTTATAATTCATTTTCATGTATAAATTGTTTGCCATCATCAAAAAGGGGGAGATTGTTGACCCTATAGTTTTGATGATGATTTGTCAAATAATTTATCGCTAATATATTCTCTAGTTTTTGTGTTTATGTTTCTCTTTTTAGGTATCTCAACACACGTCAATCAAGCGTTAAAGATTCAAGTTCATATGTGTGGTTTTACCTAGGTATATGTTTGGTTTACTTACATATATTGTATGATTATATCTAAGCTCAATATATGTACACTTAACACGATTTTTGACGTTTTCCATTATATAAATGATTTTTCATCAAACGTTGTCACAATATCTTTTATCTCATGTTTACAGCTTTTTCATACTTCATTATATACATATAATACATGCTCAATATATATATACATATTTACAAGCTTCATGTCAATTTTCATGTTCACGAAAAACAGGTTTTCTGAACACTTTTCAAAAACAGGGAGTTTTCACAAACGAAAATTGATTTTCCAAAAATTCCCTTTCAAACATGTTTATTTCATCATTTAGAAACTTTCCCCAATGTTTCACTATTTTTGGATTTGATTTGATATTTTTAATGAATTTTCAAAACAGCCCTAAAACCTGTCAATATGCCATATGTCAGTTTTCGGTCGACCGGTGCGGTCGACCGACAGTTGTATTTTCCTGAGCTGCTCGTGGTCGACCGCACCGGTCGACCGAGAGACCTC
Source organism: Asparagus officinalis (assembly GCF_001876935.1). NCBI lineage: Eukaryota > Viridiplantae > Streptophyta > Magnoliopsida > Asparagales > Asparagaceae > Asparagus > Asparagus officinalis. Next base: position 38,025,222 of record NC_033800.1, read on the forward strand.
CGGAGACTTTTTCGGTTGACAGAAAATTCCGTCGGTCGACCGCCAGCTTTAAATTCCTATTCCTTGAGTTTTTGAGCTTAGCGGTCGACCGGACCGGTCGACCGCCGAACTGTCAGAACTCAACAACGACTAGTTTTGTACAGCTGTTTTTAAACTGGTTTTTTGGTCTTTTACTCATGTTTTTGCTATTGTATTGGGGTGCTATATATACCCCATTGCTGCTCTTCTTCCATATATCCAAGAAATCCAAGTTTGGTGTTTAACAAAATATTAATTGTGTTTAAGAGCTGAAGGGAGTCCACAGTAGAAATCTTTATTATCTGAAGGGGATCACCGAGATTGGCCAGGTAGCTTTGGCTATTTTAGAGGCGGAGACAAGCAGACTTTGACACTACAGGTTGGGACACACAGGTAAAAAGTCACTGTAGGTACTATGCAAGCAACGGCTATTAAAGGGATCCAAGAGTAGGAAGATTGAATTCTATGAGCATTGTGTTCTTGGTAAGATAACGAAGGTAAAGTTCGGGATAGTCATTCATAGGACGAGGGACATCATGGACTATGTGTACATAGATGTTTGTGGTCCCACCAAGATAGCATCATTTGGTGGTCGATATTGGTTCGTCACGTTTGTGGATGACTATTCTAGAGTTGTTTGGTGTACACCCATCATTTGGTGGTCGATATTGGTTCGTCACGTTTGTGGATGACTATTCTAGAGTTGTTTGGTGTACACCATGGCGAAGAAGAGTGAAGTCCTAGAGATATTAGTGGAGTGGAAGAGGATATTAGAACTGCAGACTGGGAGAAAGATCAGGACGTTAAGATTCGATAACGATGACGAGTATACTTCAGACCCCTTTCAGCAGCTATGTCGAGACGAGAGCATAGAGATACACTTCATAGTTAGTCATACACCGTAGTAAAATGGAGTGGTAGATAGATTGAATCGGTCTTTACTGGAGAAGATCCGATGTTTATTATCGCGGAGTGGTTTGGAAAATATCTTTTAGGCTGAGCTACTTTCATATGCGAGCCACCTCATTAATAGGTTGTCTTCATCTGCGATTGGGGGGAAACCCCCTATGGAGATGTGGTCAAGAGAGACAACACACAACTATGATCAACTCAAGATTTTTGGATGCCCTATATTTTATCATATCAAGACTGATAAATTAAAACTTCGAGCTAGAAAGGTCATATTTATTGGATTTAAGCGTGGTGTGAAATAATACAAGCTTTGGAATCCAGTTGATAAGAAAATTGTGCTGAGTAGAGATGCCATTTTTGATGAGGCTTTGGTTTTGAAGCTTCCCAGCTCTCATCAGGTGGAGAGCACTCCGATATTGGAGACATCATAGGTGATGGAGATTGACGCAGCTCCACATTGTTCAGATAGGATAATTTCCATTAGAGTGTCGACTGAGGTGACGCCAGATGAGTGTTTGGGTCAAAAGTTGATGTTTTCATTGTCATCGAATCTATTACAACTTTGGTCATTACAATAAACTCAAACGAAAAGAAAAGTTGATCTTTTTATAAGATCTTCTTTACATAATAAAAATAAAGATTACAACTCTTGTCAAATAGCGCAACGGACGTTTATCACCCGCTGCTTGCGTGGGAACTTTGCCTGTGCCGGGGACGTTAATATCCGTGGACCACCGCGGATCAGATCCGGTTAGCAGAAGTTGGATAATCAATGCTCTCACTTTACGAAGGAAGTAATTGCAGTAGCGGCGATTTTGACTAAGCAAAATCACGGCTCTTCTCGGGATTTAAGACCAAGCTTAAATCCGGAGGAATAGGGGACGGGTCTCAGATCTATCGAACTCCACTTTTTATGCACAGGAGATCGTAAAGATCTGCTAACCCTCTCTGAAATTCGTGGCTATGCACTTGAGAAACCGGCAGCGCTTCGCCCTCTTGATCTCCTCCCCCTCTAAAAATGAACACCCGAGCCTCTATTTATAGGCTTGGTTGGCGGTTTTCTATGATCAAAACGAGGGATCCTCTCTATCTTCAGTTAGAAACCGTATAACCACAGTATCGGATCGGTTGGAACGTTCAGGAACAAATCGAATCCCGAAAGAATCCATAAAAACCGAAAAAAACTGATTTTGGCCGAACTGCCACCCAGTGGCCATGGCCGAGCCACCATTTGGTGGTTCGGCCGCCGAGTCACCTTCTGGTGATTTAGCTTTGGGCCGAACTTGTATGTTTCCTAACTTTTTCGATTTTCCGGGACTTGTAGTTTTCCCCCGTTTCCCGTGATTGATCATCTTGTTGACTTGCACGCTTCGTTGCAGGATTGACCGTTGGTTCGTCGTTTCGCTTCATGCGCTTGTCGACGACAGATAATCCTCTTAGACTCGGATAACGACGTTCATCATCTTCTCTCCATCTCGAGCTATGCGTGGATACCTATAGGCATTTTTAGACGCCTACAATGAGTATAGCGATGATTTGGAGGATACAGGTTCAGTAGAGCAGAATCAAAGATCGGCTACTCAAGTTCAAGATTCGATTGCGGTTCGGAGACCTAGAAGAGACATACGGTTGCCAGCTAGGTATACGAATATAGTCATTGCTTATGCTCTTCCGGTAGAGAGTGTCAATGAGATGGTTCCTACTATATTCAGAGAGACTGAACAGAGTTCAGAGGCTGATTTGTGGCAGGAAGCTATGTGAGAGGAGATGGAATATCTTCAGAAGAACGAGACATAGGAGCTTGTTGAGCTTCCAAAGGGACGAAAGGCTATTGGTTGCAAATGGGTGTATACGAAGGAGGGTATTGAAGGCACTTCGGTAAGGTTCAAAGCTAGGTTGGTAGCGAAGGGCTATACACAAGAAGAATGCATTGATTACAATGAGGTTTTTTCTCCGGTGGTGAAGCACTATTCGATTCGGATCTTGCTAGCTTTGGTGGCACAATATGGTTTAGAATTGGATCAATTAGATACGAAAACAATATTTCTTCATAGTGATCTTGATGAGGAAATCTATATGACTCAGCCATTAGAGTTTCAAGCTGCAGGGAAGGAGAAATTGGTTTACAGATTGAAGAAATTACTATACGGTTTGAAGCAATCTCCACGACAGTGGTATAGGCGATTCGATGGGTTTATGCTCGGTCAATCGTACGTTAGGAGTCAGTTTGATCCTTACGTGTACTATCGCAAGTTGTGAGGAGGTGCGTATATTTATTTGTTGTTTTATGTCGATGATATGTTGGTTGCTTCTATTTCCAGATCCACTATAGATGAGTTGAAGGTATAACTTTTGAAAGAGTTCAAGATGAAGGATTTGGGTGAAGCGAAGCACATTTTGGGGATGTAGATTGGCAGAGACAGAGATAAGGGAAGAATTTGTTTAACACATGTGGCTTATTTGAAGAAAGTTCTACATCGATTTAATGTGAACATGGAGACGAAGCCAGTTAGTGTACCTTTGGGAGCCCATTTGAAGCTTTCAGCTGACCTCTCACCGAAGACAGTTGAAGCTAGAGAGTTGATGTCGAAGACTCTGTATACGAGCGTAGTTGGAAGTTTGATGTGTGACATGGTTTGTACGAGGCCGGATTTGTCACAGATAGTGAGCATGGTTTCGAGATACATGCGTTACCCAGGTCCGGGTCATTAGGATGTCGTGAGATGGATTTTGAGGTGCATTCGAGATACTCTCAACGTTGGTTTGGTATTTGAGTGGGACACTAGCGGTGGGTAACTATGTATTGGTTACGTTGATTCAGACTACGTTGGAGATTTGGATAAACGCCGGTCAACGACGGGATATGTGTTCACTTTGACCCGTACGCCGGTGTGTTGGAGATGTACCTTGCAGTTTACGGTGGCTTTGTCAATGATGGAGGCAGAGTATATGGTGATTACGGAGGCTATTAAGGAGACGATTTGGCTTCGAGGACTTTTAGAGGATCTTGGTGTTTCGCCATCACCATTTTTTGTGATAGCATGAGTGCTATCTATTTAGCAAAGAATCAGGTTTTTCATGCGAGGACGAATCATATCGATGTTTATTATCACTTCGTTCGGGATGTTCTTGAAGATGGGGATGTGGAGCTCGTGAAGGTCCATACAAAAGACAATCCAGCAGATATGCTCACAAAGGTGATTCCGAGCAATAAGTTTGATCATTGTAAAAACTTATTGCAAATTTGTAATTGTTGAGGTCGTTCGCGGCCATTTGGATGAACTACGGGCGGCTTGATCCCTTGGGAGAGGGAGTACATAGGCAACCACATCGGTACAGTTGGATTTAGCGAGACGACGCATTGGTGCTCGTGTCGGTTTAGTTTCGGGAACACTTCGCCGAGGTGGAGAATTATAGAAAACATCATCGAATTGTTCAAAGTGTTAAAAAACGTAAAAATTCAGCAGCCTGAGTGTGGTGTGTGCCACACCCAGGTGTGGCAGACTCGTTTTCAGATTCACATCCTGTTTTGGATTGAGTTTGTTATAAATAGAAACACACGTTTTTAGGGTTATGAGAGAGAGTTTGACCAGAGAATTAGCATTGTTTTGAGCACTTTGAGAGGGAGATACTGTGAGGGAGTTGAGATCTTTGGTTAGGGTTATATTTGAGAGTTTGTGTGAGTTGTAACCGTTGTAATTCTCCTCCATATAGTGAAATCTCTTCATCCTCTCCCCGTGGACGTAGGCAATTTGCCGAACCACGTAAATCTCTGTGTTTGTGTGGTTTTGGCTGTTGATTTAGTGGGACATTTCACGCGTGTTGATTGCGTTCTTCCTCTCATGAGCACGCTTCCGGCAATGCGCGCGACAGTGAGTTGATCTTGGTTTCTCGTATTTTTATTTTCTTCGGTATATTCTTTATTTATCCGAAAAATTTATAGCAATCGTATTAACCCCCCCCCCCCATTCATCGCGTTCAAGTTTTGCATCTCGTTTCCAACAGATGTAGCGCATTCTTATTGGGTGATGTGACCAAAAGGTTAGGGTTATATTTGAGAGTTTGTGTGAGTTGCAACCGTTGTAATTCTCCTCCATATAGTAAAATCTCTCCATTCTCTCCCCGTGGACGTAGGCAATTTGCCGAACCACGTAAATCTCTGTATTTGTGTGATTTTGGCTGTTGATTTAGTGGATTGCACTCGTGTTTGATTGGTTCTTCTCTCATTGAGCACGCTTCCGCATGGCGCGCGACAGGTTGATCTTGGTTTCTCGTATTTTTATTTTTCGTGTATATTCTTTATTTATCCGAAAAATTTATAGCAATCCTATTCCCCCCCCCCCCCCCCCGC
>NC_033800.1:38030521-38080650 GCF_001876935.1 Asparagus officinalis
CATCTCGTTTCCAACAGATGTAGCGCATTCTTATTGGGTGATGTGACCAAAAGTTTAGAAAATTCCTTTTATGGATTTTGCTTAGGAAATCAGTGAAAATCATCAAAAGTGATTCTCTCCCATTATTTTCTTTTTCTTTGATTTTCCAAAAAAAAAATCAACCAAACAGGTTCTAAGAAAAAACAAATTTGTCGGGACATTGGAGTCCACGGGAAAACATCTCAAAGTTGGTATTCAGCATTAACTACATAGCAAACAAGTGGGACCACTTGATGTGTTTGTGCATGGCTTTCCAAAACAAATGTTACAATAAAAGGTATGAGCCCGACAAATTTCGCCCAATTGTAGAAGCTTCACGGTTGCTATTTAGTGACATGCTACAACCCTCGTCAAACTGACAAATCATTTTGTAATTTTAATAAAACCCCCTCAACTATGATACTTCTCAGAAAACACCCCTCAACTGTTATATTTCTAGGAAACCCTCCTCGATTTTTGGGGTGATGTAGATAACCTCCATAACCTGTCAAAATATTAACTTAACCCCTTTCAACTATAAAGCGCCTCACAAAACGTCCTTCACCTTTACTGTTTTCTCATATTACCCCTTTGACATTGTTAATTTAAAAAGTGTAAAGACTAAAAAACTCTTGTTTAACAAAATCTATATAAATTTTAGAAAACCAACCAGAACTAAAAAGAACCATAAATATGTTTTTATAGAAGAACCCACAATTATTAGTCTTGAATTCAATGAGTTTTAACTTGTCCCTATTTATCTCCACTATGACATTCCACTGAAAATCTAAATATTAGAATCAATCCTCAAATTTCAATAAAAAAGCAACCGTGAATAATTCCTCAAAATAGAAGGTAATTTAGAAAATTACGGCTAGTCTATTTATGATTAAAATCATCTTACTCATATACAGATGATGCTAATAGGGTTTTGTTGATGCTAGTCAGTTAACTAGGAGATATTAATAATGGTTTTAGAGGAGTTTAGGGCCCCATATCTCCTTTGACGGCTGACTATGACCACAAACAAAGATTCAACACACAATAACATCGTTAGATGATTGGAGTTGGGTTCTCTGATGGGTCCTTTGACGCTCAAGTCAGTTATTGATCAAGTGGTAAAAAAAATGCTGACTTTGGTTTAGGAGTATTCCATAGGCAAGATGTTAGACCCTAGGTGGGGAGGGGGGGGGGGGGGGGGGTATGCTAATTTAATCTGATTTTATGCTAATTAAAACTAATAACAAGTTATCCTAGCAAGTATGAAATACAACAAGATATATGAGCTAGGATAAGCAAAATGAACAAAGAGATATATCCTAGCAATAAGATATACTATGAGATATATGCAAGAATATACAAATTAACACATGGGTGATATAATTAAACTACAAATGTGATAGGGCAAAATATAAGAGTAATAAGCAATTGGCGATATAAGATAAATGCAAAAGCAAATGCGCCAATAACAAACTCAAACATACTATATGATCACGGAGTTCGGACCTTCCGTCCTACGTCTCCGCTCCCCACTCCCGGGGAGAAATCCACTATCACAACCGGGTTTTCTACGCTTACCCGAATAACGTTTACACCTCACAATATCGGTTTTCAACGCTCACCGATCAACGTTCACAATCACTCACAATATCGGTTTTCAACATTCACCGATCAACGTACAATCACTCATACTCGGTTTTCTAGCTAACCGAAAACCTTACAATCTCACAATGTAACAAATACAACAATGGTTGTTCTCTACTATGGATGAGAACTCAATGAAGCTCGACTCAATGTTACAATCTCTCACAACCCCAATTATAATATATATGTAAATACGATAAGCTCAATGTGGGTGTGTGTAACAATGAGTGAAATCAAATCAAAACTAAACTAAAAAATAAAACTAGCTTTAATAAGATGATAATCGAACAAATAGATATAAAGCTAGAAATAGAGTTTAGAAAACTTCTCAATAGATCAAGAGGTAGAGGAGAAAGGTTGGATGCTCAAACACCAATGGTTGATCTCCTCAAGCTCTTGTAAAATTGATATCACAAAACAAACTCTCAATTTGCTTTAAAACTTTTTAAACAAAACTTAAATCAAATACAAACCCTTGTTAAAACTTGTTTAAAACACTCTCTTGGGTTTGGAAAATAGTTATGGCAAAGGGGTATATATAGGGTAGAAGAAAACAACCCAAAAAATCTCAAAAACCCACTAAAAACAGAAGTTACCGTTACTGTTCAACGGTCGGGTGCTACAGTAACATCAGTCAACCATGCTACATTGTGGTCTACCACACTGTTCACGGAAAGTATCTGTTTTGGACAAATTCTAGAAGTTTGCATATCTGACATTGTAAAATCAATTAAAAATAGTAAATCAACTCCAAAAATCATTATATTTTGAGGGAATGTTCTAGACATATAGATAAACATGTTAGAGAAAGAATTTCTGAAATATCACTTCCCAGTTGAGAGAAATAAATGTTTGAACACAGATATATAGTTTCTGAAAAAACTGCAGAAAATATGGTTTTGTAAATTCAATTAAAAATAACAAAACAACTCCAAAAATAGTAAAACTTGGGAAAATGTTTGTATATATGATGATAAACATGTAAACGAAGAAAATTTTCAAATCTCATTTCCTAATTGTGAAAACGCATCAGTTTTGTAAAAACATGCACGGACACATGCACGTACATGAACAAAAAACTTGATTTTTCCAAAAACGAGTTCAAACAACTTGGAAACACTTTAGAATGGATTTGTAGACATTATACGAGATATGAAAATAGTGTGAACAAGTCTTTAATCCATAAACATAATATTTTTCTAAATACAATAGAATATCAAACATATGAATATGAATATAAAGATATATATTGTTTCATATCTACATAACTAAACCAAAACAACTTAACCATATGAAAACAAACATGTATATATATATAAATATGTATTTGTTTCATATTTAAANGTTCGCCCTCCGTCGACCGCCGTGAGATCTCCCCAAACCTCACCCTCTCCCCTCCTCCTCCCCTCCCCCACCCCCAGCCTCAACCCTGCCACGACAACCGCCGTGAGATCTCGCCGTCGAGCTTATGATCGCGTCGTCGAGCCCCTTCCTCCTCCGTGAGCCAACTCCGGCGCCATCCGTCGACACCGCCTCCACTCTCCCCAAACATCACTCTATCTCTCCCCTAACCTCACCCTCTCCACCCTCCTCCCCTCCCTTAACCTCAGCCCCAACTCCGCCACAACACCGCCGCCACGAGATCCCTCCGTCCCAGGACCAGATCGAACTCCGGCTATCCCGATCTCTCTCTCAGGTAAAACCCCCATCCCTCTCGATCCCTCTTTTCTCTCCTCACTTTCCCGCTCCGCCGTCAATCACCGCCCGCCTCCATGCCTAGCAGCGCTGCTACCACGACCATGCCCGCCGCCTGTGAACGCCCAGCCCATCACCATGCCCGCCGCCTGTGAATTTTAGATATTTATCTGTGAAATTTTATAGATTCCCTGCAAGTTGTTGTTGGTTCAGATCTTTATTTTGATTAAAAGAACAAAAACACTGCTCTTCACTATGCTGCAGGTTATGGACGCAAGGAATGTGTAGCTCTTCTATTAGAGAATGGTGCAGCGGTATGAGCCATTCAAGCTATTGTGTTGCAGCACTCTGTAAAACTTGGATGAGGTGCTCAAGCTGCTCGAGAAGGATGTGTTCTTGTAATCTATATTGCAACAGTATTCGAAAGAGAGGGTGAATCATGTTTTTCCATGTATGTTATGTTTCTGATGCTTTTGAGCTCTTCGACTTGGGGCGTCTAAGATGGAAAACATGAGTTGCTAGTTGTACTTCTTCAGGTTCACACTAGTCTTTTCTGAGAGTGAAAATTTTTAGATCTTTGTATGGATCATTGGATTGCTTCAAATTTGTTTCCCAGTTATTGGGTTGTCTTGTAATAATGATTCTGTAATAGCAGTGGTAATTGTAATATGTTAACTTACATTAAAATGTTCTTATGTGAACGTATATGTAATCTTCTTCAGATGCTCATATCTCTGAAATCAATATTGGCATGTCAGTAATGTAGATAATGTGCCAAGGTAATCTCATGGATATATGAAACATCTTAGTCGGGGTAAAAAAGAAGTCACTCCCTATGTCAATGGATAAAGAGTAAAATTTGTATATAAATATGTGTCAGACAACTAATGTGAATGATCTAGTTGCAGGAACAAGCAAGGTAAGTTTTGTTAGCAAAGGTCAATAAAGTTGAATTATGAAAGGAAACTAGCAAATACCTTGTTCATGAACCATTAAGGCAGAGGTTGGTTAAAAAAGAACGTGTTGACAAAATAAACTTATCATCTCTGTTCTTGTTTATTATTTCATTAATTTTGGGCTCTTTACGCAAGATAGTTTACAACATTTTGGGCTCCTTCATGACAGTGTTGACTGTTTGTATCACTTGTTTAAGCTAACATAAACCCAGCATGATAACAACATTTTATGCCAGGAAAATGACATAACATAAGAGAAGTACAACATATTCATTCTACTTAAAAAGATTCACCTACTCATTCAGCAATGGATAAAAACTGAAACAGAAAGATCAGTAGACAAAACAGCTCAAAAAAAGGACAAGCATCGTATAATGCAAACAGACTCATATTTTCCTTTGCTTCATACCATTAGAAGAGTTGTAAGTAAGAGAACCAAATTGTTCAATACTGGCATCTTTCTAATATGATATCAGCGATAAATTGTTCAATACAGGCATCTTTCAATACATGCTTCTCGCCATAGCCTTAAACAAAGACCTGAACTAGTTCCGAGCATACTCAAATGCACACGGACGATCCAAAAGAAGAACACATACTCAAATGAACTAAAATGAACATGAGGACGTCAAGTATAAGCGTGATTAATTCAAGGATAGTCACTCTGTACCCAAAACAGCTAAACATATATAAACTTACATCAAAACCAAATAGTTTACATAAACTCTCATCAAATAAATCTACACCAGCTATACATAAAAAATAACAAAAAATTCAATAATAAATGTCAATACTTCAAATTATCCCAAAATCGCATCTGGTGGACTAAAATCAATCATGCAGTTGCTCCTGTTGTCGCCTTCTCCTAACAAGAAGTCCAACAAAACCAAAAGCTCAACAACATCTTCCATGTCTCAAAACACTGACACATATCACCATCTTCACCGGCCACTGCAACGACGAGCACTGGCACTCAATTTAGGACAAAGTTTTTACAAATGCATTATTCACCAGTTAATGGTATAAATGATCAAGATAAAGAAAATAAAGAGAGAGTAGGAACTTTTAAGCTTACACTTCTATTTGTTACATTGACATGCCATAATTTTCGGTTCACTAGAAGAACAAAGGTTACAAAATCACGGGCAATTAACTGACATAATAAAAGAAAACTCTTGGACTACCTCATACAGGCGAACTACATTGGGATGCTTTATTAACTTCATGGTTGCAATTTTCCGCTTGATCTGCATTGAATTATAAATGATCACCTTAGAATAAATCTCTCAATGATAAGGGAAGACACATGCAAATATTCATCTTAGAAAAAACTTCTGAAGGAAAAGACATGACATATTTTACACAATATAGCCGATATGAAGAGAAAAATTAATGTGCAAATGAGACTTTTTCTTCAATTATACAAGAGTAAGAAGGAGACCTTGTCAACTAGCTTGTGCTTTTGTGCTTGAGAACCTTCTCCTTATCAAGAATTTTGATGGCAACAGCTTCACCAGTTTTGGTGTTTCCTGCAAACTTGACATTTGCAAATGTCCCTTCTCCAATTGTTTGTCCTAGCTCATAAATTAAATATCAACACAGATTAACCTGTCAAATAATAAGCATTCTTATTCCAGTCTGAGGGTATATTTGTTGGAAATATTAATTTTAAAAAATATTCAAGAAATAGCATAAGAACGGGGTGGAGGCACTGCAAATAGCGACAAAAAACGTAACAATCATAAGTAAGCACCCAAATTGAAAACGAGATCGCGGGCGTGGGCATAGAGGCCGGTACTGGGCGTTCACAGGCGGTAGGCATGGTCGTGGTAGCGGCGCCGCTGGGCATGGAGGCGGGCGGCGATTGACGGTGGAGTGGGAAAGTGAGGAGAGAAGAGAGGGATCGAGAGGGATGGGGGTTTTACCTGAGAGAGAGATCGGGATAGCCGGAGTTCGATCTGGTCCTGGGACGGAGGGATCTCGTGGCGGCGGTGTTGTGGCGGAGTTGGGGCTGAGGTTAAGGGAGGGGAGGAGGGTGGAGAGGGTGAGGTTTGGGGAGAGATAGGGTGATGTTTGGGGAGAGTGGAGGCGGTGTCGACGGATGGCGCCGGAGTTGGCTCACGGAGGAGGAAGGGGCTCGACGACGCGATCATAAGCTCGACGGCGAGATCTCACGGCGGTTGTCGTGGCAGGGTTGAGGCTGGGGGTGGGGGAGGGGAGGAGGAGGGGAGAGGGTGAGGTTTGGGGAGATCTCACGGCGGTCGACGGAGGGGCGAGACGGAACTGACGGCGGTGTGGTGCGAGTTGGGGCTGAAATCGTAGGAAGGGGGAAGGGATTGAGGAATTGGGGGAGAAAGAGATTTTGGAGTGACAGGGAATGTGAAGGGATGGAATCAGTCTAGGGCTAAAATCGTGGGATTTTTTTTCAAGATAGGCCCCTTGCAGCTCAGCGAAGAGGGAAACGCTGCCAAGCGCATGCCCAGTTTTCCTCATATGATATATATATATAGAGATATATATATATATATATATATATATAAAAAATATATATATATATATATATATATATATATATGATTATTATAATATATATTATAGATATATATATAAATATATATATATATATATATATATTATTATATATATATATATATATATTATATATATATATATATATATTATATATATATAATATGGTGCGAAATCTTCCTCACACATCAAATTTGGAACACACATTCTACGATGGGTAGTGAGTGGATGGGATTGACACACCTTACTACCAACACAAATTTTCTTGTACCAGAAAGCATACCCATAATTCTCTCCAATTATATATGATACTATAATTAATATATATATATATATATATATATATGACTATATATATATAAAACCAAATACGTGTATGTGTGTATATGTTTGAGCTTAGAGTACCAACACACAAAATATAAAAACCTAAACTAAATTACCCAAACTTGATCTTGATCTTCAATAAGCTTAACTTGGTACACTTGCGGAAGAAGCTTGAACTTGGATCTTCAACTTGAATTGCATTGCTTCACTCCTCTATTCCGCCAACCTCCATTGAATATGATCGTGAAAGCTTTATTCCATCCATCCTCCAACGTGTTGTTTGTCTATAATAAATAGAATTATACAAACACTAGACAAACAACATTATAAGTAAATTGTTTAATAAACATCATCAAAACAAGAAGGCCAACAATCTCCCCCCTTTTGATGATGATAAACAATTTACAAAAAGGATATATGCATGAAAGGAAATGAATATACAAAGTATAATAAATCATGCATATAAACAAGAAAGAATATACTCACAATATTTCTCCCCCTTTGACAACATCAAAAAGGGGACAAAAGAATTAAGAGAGCGAAAGCTCCCCCTACAAATAAGCATGGGTGAGTATAAAACAAGTATAGGGATTGCTCCCCCTATCAAAATACCATATAAAATATATGCAATAAACATCAAGGCAAAACATGTAAGCAAGCATAGAAAATATGCTAAATATCACTCACATACAACAATGATGACACATAATGATATGTCATAATAAATAGGTGTCTCAAAACGCAAGCCTAAAAACCATGTATAAAAAATAGATTTATGAAAGCAAAACGAACGATAAAAATCAAAAAAAAATTCAAGTGAAAACAAATCAACCAATGAAATCATAAATCACAAGTATAGATCACATAAAACCAAATCATCATTGATTTTTAAAAATCAGGAGAGGCAACCATATCTAGCTCTTGAGCTAGTAACAACCCATATAAACATTTTAGCACCCGGTAAACAAGATTTGGGAATAAACACCCAATAAATCCGGGGGGTTATATTAAAACAAACCTATCATCAAAATAAAATTAATAATCATGAAAACAAAAGAATTTGATCAAAGAAAATTTGTTTTCATAACCAAAAGATTTTAAGACATAATTTTCAAAACAAAGAAAAGGAAAAATAAGAACACTAAAATTCTTGGATTAAAAATTAAATTTGTTTTGGTACCCAAGAACTCTTGGTACCAAAAGATTTAAGGACATGACCTCTATCATTTAAGCTCAAAGCCCTAGGGTTATGAACCCTCTTGGGCACATGTGGTGCACTAACACGGTCAAAACAATAATTGCTCAAATGACCCTTCCGATTGCAATACATGCAATGAAAGAGATCCATTTGTTTTTGTGGACCATTAGCTCGTGCACGGGAAACATTTGCAAACAAAGGTAAATTATTTGAAGCTCTTTACAAATGTGACACATTATCAAAACAAAACTTTTCTAAGTGGTCATATCTACCACAAACATCACATTTAAAAATATGCGGTCTACTAGAAACATTTGACAAACGTGATTTTCTTTTCAAATCAAAACAATATACGGCCAAATGACCAAAATGACTACAATGATCACACTTGAACACACTAGCATGCTTATGATAAACGTTGTGAGAATGAGCATGTAAATGTGTAAGTATACAAGATGAAGAAGTTACATGAGATGCACAAGGAGAATTAGTATTCTTATGTTTGTGTGCATCATAGCAAAATTTAGCTATATGGCCTAGATGCACAAGGAGAATTAGTATTCTTATGTTTGTGTGCATCATAGCAAAATTTAGCTATATGGCCTTTACGGCCGCAAATAGAGTTTGTGTGCATCATAGCAAAATTTAGCTATATGGCCTTTACGGCCGCAAATAGAGCACTTGTAAACTTTTCTATATATGTGTGCATAATGAGTGGATGATTTTAACTTAGGCTTGGCACATATATCCATAAGCTTATTGTGATTATTAATGCATGTAGTTAGAGTTGAATCTAAAGAAGAAATACGATATTTGACATTGTTCAACTCATCATTAGGCATATTAGCATTAACTTTAGAAGTAGAACATAAATGATCATTTATAAAAGAGGCAGTATCATTTTTTATGTTCTCTACTTCTAATATGGTATTGTCTTTTTTATGAGTTAAACTAGCAACATTTGAAGTTAAAGAAACATGATCCAATTTTAATTTTTCATTGTTTTCTTTAAGGATCATATTTTCATTAGAAATAATATCAAACTTAGAAGTTAAAGACTCATGATCGGATTTTAAATCTTCATGCTTGCTTTGTAAATCAATAAAATCTTTATACAATTTCTTGTAGGCATGCAATAATCTTTCACTAGCACAAGCAAGTTCATCATTAGGTAAATTTGAACTCGCAAACCTCACTAGGGCTATCGCCTAGTGGCCGCGTGCATGTTGCTCCATATAAACTTGAAGCCAAATCCGCCAAAGCTTGTCGGATCGCCTCCAAGTCCCCTTGATGTGCTTCAATAAGTTTTCATAGGGTGTAAGCACTATCAAAATGAACAAACTTGTTAGAAATAGAATAATCAAGTGCATTAAGCAAATATTCTAACAAAATCTTGTTCATAGTAAATAATCTTTTATCATTTTTATTCCACTTGGATTTCTCCAATGTGAGCACAATATAAGCACAATCAATAACTTTCCATAAATTGATATTTTTAGATTAAACAAATATTTTGAATCTAAAACACCATTGAGCATAAGAGAAAACATTGAATTTAGGAGCAATACTAGAATCATAGCCTAAACAAGATGCATCATTCATATCCATAATTTGTAAAAATATGCAAACAAGATACAAATACAATCAAAATAAGATTAGCACAAAAAGATAACTTGGATCTTTAACTCAAGGCGATTAGACCTTAAATCAAAGAGCATCAAGCTCTGATAGCAATTGTTAGACCCTAGAGGGAGGGGCTGATTAGGGACTTATGCTAATCTAATCTAATTTTATACCAATTAAAACTAATAACAAGTTATCCTAGCAAGTATGAAATACAACAAGATATATGAGCTAGGATAAGCAATATGAACAAAGAGATATATCCTAGCAGTGAGATATGCTATGAGATATATGCAAGGATATACAAATTAACACATGGGTGATATAATCAAACTACAAATGTGATACGGCAAAAATATAAGAGTAATAAGCAATTGGCGATATAAGATAAATGCAAAAGCAAATGCGCCAATGACAAACTCAAACATACTATATGATCACGGAGTTCGGACCTTCCGTCCTACGTCTCCGCTCCCCACTCCCGGGGAAAAATCCACTATCACAACCGGGTTTTCTACACTTACCCGAATAACGTTTACACCTCACAATGTCGGTTTTCAACGCTCACCGATCAACGTTCACAATCACTCACAATATTGGTTTTTAACGTTCACCGATCAACGTACAATCACTCACACTCGGTTTTCTAGCTAAACGAAAACCTTACAATCTCACAATGTAACAAATACAATAATGGTTGTTCTCTACTATGGATGAGAACTCAATGAAGCTCGACTCAATGTTACAATCTCTCACAACCCTAATTATAATATATTTGTAAATATGATAAGCTCAATGTGGGTGTGTGTGTAACAATGAGTGAAATCAAATCAAAACTAAACTCAACAATAAAACTAGCTTTAATAAGATGATAATCGAACAAATAGATATAAAGTTAGAAATAGAGTTTAGAAAACTTCTCAAAAGATCAAGAGGTAGAGGAGAAAGGTTGGATGCTCAAACACCAATAGTTGATCTCCTTAAGCTCTTGTGAAATTGATATCACAAAACAAACTCTCAATTTTCTTAAAAGCTTTTTAAACAAAACTTAAACCAAATACAAACCCTTGTTAAAACTTGTTTAAAACACTCTCTTGGGTGTGGAAAATAGTTATGACAAAGGGGTATATATAGGGTAGAAGAAAACAACCCAAAAAATCTTAAAAACCCACTAAAAACCAAAAAACAGAAGTTACCGTTACTGTTCAATGGTCGGGTGCTACAGTAACATCGATCGACTGTGCTACAGTGCGTCGACCACACTGTTCACGGAAAGTTTCTGTTTTTGACAAATTCTAGAAGTTTGCGTATCTGACATTGTAAAATCAATTAAAAATAGTAAATCAAATCTAAAAATCATTATATTTTGAGGGAATGTTCTAGACATATAGATAAACATGTTAGAGAAAGAATTTCTGAAATATCACTTCCCAGTTGAGAGAAATAAATGTTTGAACACAGATATACAGTTTCTGAAAAAACTACAAAAAATATGGTTTTGTAAATTCAATTAAAAATAACAAAACAACTCCAAAAATAGTAAAACTTGGGGAAATGTTTGTATATATGATGATAAACATGTAAACAAAGAAATTTTTTAAATCGCATTTCCCAATTGTGAAAACGCATTAGTTTTGTAAAAACATGCACGGACACATGCACGGACACATGCACGTACATGAACAAAAAACTTGATTTTTCCAAAAACGAGTTCAAACAACTTGGAAACATTTTAGAATGGATTTGTAGACATTTTACGAGATATGAAAAATAGAGTGAACAAGTCTTTAATCCATAAACACAATATTTTTCTAAATACAATAGAATATGAAACAAACAAAAGTGTATATGAAAATATATATTGTTTCATATCTACATAACTAAACCAAAACAACTTAACCATATGAAAACAAACATGTATATATACAAATATGTATTTGTTTCATATTAAAATCTAAATTACCCAAGCTTGATCTTGATCTTCAATAAGCTTGACTTGGTACACTTGCGGAAGAAGCTTGAACTTGGATCTTCAACTTGAATTGCATTGCTTCACTCCACTATTCCGCCAACCTCCATTGGATATGATCGTGAAAGCTTTATTTCATCCATCCTCCAACGTGTTGTTTGTCTATAATAAATAGAATTATACAAATACTAGATAAACAACATTAGAAGTAAATTATTTAATAAACATCATCAAAACAAGAAGGCCAACAATCTCCCCCTTTTTGATGATGATAAATAATTTACAAAAAGGATATATGCATGAAAGGAAATGAATATACAAAGTATAATACATCATGCATATAAACAAGAAAGAATATACTCACAATATTTCTCTCCCTTTGACAACATCAAAAAGGGGACAAAAGAATTAAGAGAGCGAAAGCTCCCCCTACAAATAAGCATGGGTGAGTATAAAACAAGTATAGGGATTGCTCCCCCTATCAAAATACCATATAAAATATATGCAATGAAGATCAAGGCAAAACATGTGAGCAAGCATAGAAAATATGCTAAATATCACTCACATACAACAATGATGACACATAATGATATGTCATAATAAATAGGTGTCTCAAAACGCAAGCCTAAAAACCATGTATAAAAAATAGATTTATGAAAGCAAAACGAACGATAAAAATCAAAAAAAAATTCAAGTGAAAACAAATCAACCAATGAAATCATAAATCACAAGTATAGATCACATAAAACCAAATCATCATTGATTTTTAAAAATCAAGAGAGGCAACCATATCTAGCTCTTGAGCTAGTAACAACCCATATAAACATTTTAGCACCCGGTAAACAAGATTTGGGAATAAATACCAAATAAATCCGGGGGGTTATATAAAAACAAACCTCTCATCAAAATAAAATTAATAATCATGAAAACAAAAGAATTTGATCAAAGAAATTTTTTTTTCATAACCAAAAGATTTTAAGACTTAATTTTTAAAACCAAGAAAAGGAAAAATAAGAACACTAAAATTCTTGGATTAAAAATTAAATTTGTTTTGGTACCCAAGAACTCTTGGTACCAAAAGATTTAAGAACATGACCTCTATCATTTAAGCTCAAAGCCCTAGGGTTATGAACCCTCTTAGGCACATGTGGTGTACTAACACGGTCAAAGCAATAATCGCTCAAATGACCCTTCCGATTGCAATACATGCAATGAAAGAGATCCATTTGTTTTTGTGAACCATTAGCTCATGCACGGGAAACATTTACAAACAAATGTAAATTATTTGAAGCTCTTTGCAAATGTGACACATTATCAAAACAAAACTTTCCTAAGTGGCCATATCTACCACAAACATCACATTTAAAAATATGTGGTCTACTAGAAACATTTGGCAAACATGATTTTCTTTTCAAATCAAAATAATATTCGGCCAAATGACCAAAATGATCACACTTGAACACACTAGCATGCTTATGATAAACTTTGTGAGAATGAGCATGTAAATGTGTAAGTATACAAGATGAAGAAGTTACATAAGATGCACAAGGAGAATTAGTATTCTTATGTTTGTGTGCATCATAGCAAAATTTAGCTATATGGCCTTTACGGCCGCAAATAGAGCACTTGTAAACTTTGCTATATATGTGTGCATAATGAGTGGATGATTTTAACTTAGGCTTGGCACATATATCCATAAGCTTCTTGTGATTGTTAATGCATGTAGTTAGAGTTGAATCTAAAGAAGAAATACGATATTTGACATTGTTCAACTCATCATTAGGCATATTAGCATTAACTTTAGAAGTAGAACATAAATAATCATTTATAAAAGAAGCAGTATCATTTTTTATATTCTCTACTTCTAATATGGCATTGTCTTTTTTATGAGTTAAACTAGCTACATTTGAAGTTAAAGAAACATGATCCAATTTTAATTTTTCATTGTTTTCTTTAAGAATCACATTTTCAGTTAAAGAAACATGATCCAATTTTAATTTTTCATTGTTTTCTTTAAGAATCACATTTTCATTAGAAATAATTTTAAACTTAGATGCTAACAACTCATGATCGGATTTTAAATCTTCATGCTTGCTTTGTAAATCAATAAAATCTTTATGCAATTTCTTGTAGGCATGCAATAATCTTTCACTAGCACAAACAAGTTCATCATTAGGTAAATCATTAATAGATTCGAACTCGCAAACCTCACTAGGGCTATCGCCTAGTGCTCGTGTGCATGAATCTCATTTTGAACTTGAAGCGGGATCCTCCAAAGCTTGTCGGATCGCCTCCAAGTCCCCTTGATGTGCTTCAATAAGCGGGATCCTCCAAAGCTTGTCGGATCGCCTCCAAGTCCCCTTGATGTGCTTCAATAAGTTTTCATAGGGTGTAAGCACTATCAAAATGAACAAACTTGTTAGAAATAGCAGAATCAAGTGCGTTAAGCAAATATTCTAATAAAATCTTGTTCATAGTAAATAATCTTTTATCATTTTTTTTCCACTTGGATTTCTCCAATGTGGGCACAATATAAGCACAATCAATTACTTCTCATAAATTAATATTTTTAGATTGAACAAATATTTTGAATCTAAAACACCATTGAGCATAAGGAAAAACATTAGATTGAACAAATATTTTGAATCTAAAACACCATTGAGCATAAGGAAAAACATTGAATTTAGGAGCAATACTAGAATCATAGCCTAAACAAGATGCATCATTCATATCCATAATTTGTAAAAATACGCAAACAAGATACAAATGCAATCAAAACAAGATTAGCACAAAAAGATAACTTGGATCTTTAATCAAGGCGATTAGACCTTAAATCAAAGAGCACCAAGCTCTGATACCAATTGTTAGACCCTAGAGGGGGGTGATTAGGGTCTTATGCTAATCTAATCTGATTTTATGCCAATTAAAACTAATAACAAGTTATCCTAGCAAGTATGAAATACAATAAGATATATGAGCTAGGATAAGCAATATGAACAAAGAGATATATCCTAGCAGTGAGATATACTATGAGATATATGTAAGGATATACAAATTAACACATGGGTGATATAATCAAACTACAAATATGATAGGGTAAAATATAAGAGTAATAAGCAATTGGCGATATAAGATAAATGCAAAAGCAAATGCGCCAATGACAAACTCAAACATACTATATGATCACGGAGTTCGGACCTTCCGTCCTACGTCTCCGCTCCCCACTCCCAGGAAAAAATCCACTATCACAACCGGGTTTTCTACACTTACCCGAATAACGTTTACACCTCACAATGTCGGTTTTCAACGCTCACCGATCAATGTTCACAATCACTCACAATATCGGTTTTTAACGTTCACCGATCAACGTACAATCACTCACACTCGGTTTTCTAGCTAAACGAAAACCTTACAATCTCACAATGTAACAAATACAACAATGGTTGTTCTCTACTATGGATAAGAACTCAATGAAGCTCGACTCAATGTTACAATCTCTCACAACCCTAATTATAATATATTTGTAAATATGATAAGCTCAATGTGGGTGTGTGTGTAACAATGAGTGAAATCAAATCAAAACTAAACTCAAAAATAAAACTAGCTTTAATAAGATGATAATCGAACAAATAGATATAAAGTTAGAAATAGAGTTTAGAAAACTTCTCAAAAGATCAAGAGGTAGAGGAGAAAGGTTGGATGCTCAAACACCAATAGTTGATCTCCTTAAGCTCTTGTGAAATTGATATCACAAAACAAACTCTCAATTTTCTTAAAAGCTTTTTAAACAAAACTTAAACCAAATACAAACCCTTGTTAAAACTTGTTTAAAACACTCTCTTGGGTGTGGAAAATAGTTATGACAAAGGGGTATATATGGGGTTGTAGAAAACAACCCAAAAAATCTTAAAAACCCACTAAAAACCAAAAAACAAAAGTTACCATTACTGTTCAATGGTTGGGTGCTACAGTAACGATGGTCGATCACACTGTTCACGGAAAGTTTCTGTTTTTGACAAATTCTGGAATTTTGTGTATCTGATTTTGTGAAATCAATTAAAAATAGTAAATCAACTCAACAAATTATAAAATTTTGAGGGAAGGTTTTAGACATATAGATAAACATTTTAGAAAAAGAATTTCTGAAATATCACTTCTCAGTTAAGAGAAATAAATGTTTGAACACAGATATACAGTTTCTGAAAAAACTGCAGAAAATACGGTTTTGTAAATTCAATTGAAAATAACAAAACAACTCCAAAAATAGTAAAACTTGGGAAAATATTTGTATATATGATGATAAACATGTAAATAAAGAAAATTTTCAAATAGCATTTACCAATTGTGAAAACGCTTCGGTTTTGTAAAAACATGCACGAACACATGCACGTACATGAACAAAAAACTTAATTTTTCCAAAAACGAGTTCAAACAACTTGGAAACACTTTAGAATGGATTTGTAGACATTATACGAGATATGAAAATAGTGTGAACAAGTTTTAATTTATAAATACAATATTTTTCTAAATACAATAGAATATGAAACAAACAAAAGTGTATATGAAGATATATATTGTTTCATATCTACATAACTAAACCAAAACAACTTAACCATATGAAAACAAACATGTATATATATAAATATGTATTTGTTTCATATTTAAACTTAAAAATCAAAACTTATATATATATATATATATATATATATATATATATATATATAAAACCAAATACGTGTATGTGTGTATATGATTGAGCTTAGAGTACCAACACACATAATATAAAAACCTAAACTAAATTACCCAAACTTGATCTTGATCTTCAATAAGCTTGACTTGGTACACTTACGGAAGAAACTTGAACTTGGATCTTCAACTTGAATTGCATTGCTTCACTCCACTATTCCGTCAACCTCCATTGGATATGATCATGAAAGCTTTATTCCATCCATCCTCCAACATGTTGTTTGTCTATAATAAATAGAATTATACAAACACTAGATAAACAACATTAAAGTAAATTGTTTGTTAAACATCATCAAAACAAGAAGGCCAACACAAGATTTTTTCGTATCTTCATGCAGAAGAAACCATCCCTATCTATAGGAATCTACAAGGGACTATTTTGGTAATTTGACTAGGTTAGCGCGGGCGATTGATAACATGGTACATTACACATGTCGGTCACAGAGTAAGCGAGTCATCCTCTAGTTTAATGCGACAGCGACAGGGGCAGGTGAAGTGCTAGCGTCGTTTGAGAAGTCATTATGACTATAGCGTGGGAGTTATAATGACCTTGGACATGCATTAAATGCGATGGTGATTGGGCTACATAGCTAAACACTGTGAATAGGGGTGTGCAAACAGTTGGTCGGCTCGGTTTTTACCAAATTTTGAACAACCGAAACCCGTCCGCCTATATTTCAAAACCGAACCGAACCGTTGCAAGTCGGTTCGGTGCGGTTCGGTTCAGCTTGTTCGGTTCTTACTTTATCAAACTTGTTATCAAACAATATAATGTGTTAAAGAAAAAAAAGATATTAACAAAGTAGGAGATTATGAAGCATTAAACACTGATATTATTTTCAACCCATAATGATTCAGGTCCTTATAGTTACAAGGAATGAACTCACATCCATCCAAACAAAACGTAAGCATTTCTCAAGCATAAAATTTGAGTTCAAAAGTTTCATTCCTATGAGCCCACTCTCCTATTTCCTATGATAACCAGAGAGGGCCAAAGAATGGAGTATGTCAAAAATTCTCTGTAAATCCTCTTCACCGCTTTTCCATCTTTAGTCGTCATCCTCATTGTCATCCTGGGATATACCAAAAAAAGTCTAGAAGTTAGAACTAACACGAGAGCCACTAGAACTAACAGGGGCTCAACTAGAACTAACATACTACTAGAACTAGCACTTATATTGATACGAGTTGCTGTGCGAGCACCTTTGATGGTGGAATTATCAAATGTGGGTTGAGGAGAAAACAATAAGAACACAAGAATAACTCAGGTTTTGGGCGAAGGAAAATATCTTCTCTAGATTATGAGTATGCACTTTATAATTTGTCATAATCTCACTCTAGAATTGAAGAACAAGCTCTCCAAATCTCAATTACAATCTAATCTCTCTTGATTAAACTCTCTGGTTGTTTTAAACCCTAAACCAATCCCTTATACAGGTATACAAACGAGGGTGGTAAAGTGGTAAATAACCAAGCCCAACCCAAATAGGAAAACACATAAATAGAGTCCTTAACGAATCTGGAAAGCTCCGATGAGTCGACTCATGAACAGTTATGAGTCGACTCATGACCTCATATGAGTCTACTCAAAACTGATGAGTCGACTAGTCAGAGATATTTTGCTAACATGGCTTGAGTTCTTGAGTCGACTCAAAACTGCATATGAGTCGACTCATGACTGATGAGTCGACTCATAAAATGATGAGTCGACTGGTCAGAGCTAAACTATGAACTGGGCTTGGTTTCGTGAGTCGAGTCATGTACATGTATGAGTCGACTCACATACAGAAATCTAGATACTTTGACTCTTCGATTCTCTGCCTCGTTCCTCGCTCCAACCTACGCTTCCCTGTACTGATTAACACCTCTATTCTCATGCTATTATAAGAATCATCTATCCTCAAGCTCCCATGAGGATCGCTAAGTTCCGAAGAGAAGATACACCCGTATCATGGGTCCCCCCTTTAGGAACTTGAAGTTCCGTTCAAGTTAGAACTTCAGCTGAGGAAACTCGCGAGCTCCTCCTTCCTTGTTGAACCACTTAGCCTTGCTAGGAACTTAACCTTGAAGTCCAATGAGAAACGACTCCTTCATCCCCCGTCTCATCGTGGTCGTCTTTCGCTTCAAAATGCAATCTTCCTTCAGCGCCTCCTCTCTATCAAACCACAAGTCTTCAACATGCGGCAAAATCACCTTGTCATCACCTTCATCATCCAGCAATGGAGGCTCAAACAACTTTAAGTACTCGGCATTGATCACCGAATACATGCCTAAGTAAGGTGGTAAATCGAGCTTGAAAGCGTATTCGCCAATCTGATCGAGAATCCGAAATGGACCATAACGTATCGGTTTCAACTTCTTCCCTTCTCCCTTTAGCCTCCCCTTACTCAATTTCGACCACACCATATCGTCCACGCCAAAGTTACAAGGAACCCGATGTTGATCATGCTTCGCCTTGTACCTTGCTTGTGACTTCTTTAATTGTGCTTCAACCGAGGCATGAATATGTGCAATCTTCTCCTAAAATCACTGAGCACGTTGTCTTTCATTCCCCTCCTTACCGTCCGTCATAGCTTCACTCAAAAATACGAGATCAAACGGACTCGGCGGTAAGAATCCATAACAAGTCTCAAACGGTGACTTTCCCGAAGATCCATGAATCGCCCGATTAAAAGCAAACTACAAATATGGTAAGCTCTCATCCCAAGTCTTGGGATGCCTAAAATTATACCCCCGCAACATATGCACCATAGTCCGGTTGACTACCTCTGTTTGCCCGTCTGTTTGTGGATAATACCCCCGCAACATATGCACCATAGTCCGGTTGACTACCTCTGTTTGCCCGTCTGTTTGTGGATGAAATGTCGTGCTCTTCTTCAATCTAGTGTCCATCAGACTCCACAAAAAATCCCAAAAATGTCCGAGAAAGCGGCTATCCCGATCCGAAATAATCAAACTCGGTAATCCAAAGTGCTTCCACACATGCTCAAAGAATAATTACGCTGCATCCGCTCTCATCACGGTCTTCTTGCATGGAACTAAGATCACCATCTTACTGAACCGGTCCACCACCTCAAAAGTCCGCTGCAAATTCGGTAAAGCTAACACCGGTGCCTCCGATATCTTCCTTTTCAGCAACTGAAAAGCCTCCTCATGCGTCTTTCCCCACTCAAACTGAACCTTCGCCTTCGTAAGGCCATGCAAATGTGCCGCATAAGTCGAAAAATATCGAATGAACTTGTACAAATATTGGCAAACCCCCATGAAGCTTCTCACCTCCGTCACTATCCTAGGTGTCGGCCACTTCGTGATCACCGCCACCTTGCTTGGATCGATCTTTCGCTGGCCGCTCCCCATGATGAACCCAAGATACACCAACTCGTTCTTCCCAAATTCAGACTTCTTCCCGTTAAGCTTCAGTTATTTGTTCTGCAACACTCTAAACACCTTCTCAACATGAACAAGATGCTCCTCCCAGGTCTTGCTGTACACCAAGATATTATCGAGGTAAACTATCACAAAATCCTCTATAAAAGGTCGCAACAAATCATTCATCGGTCTTATAAAGGTAGCCGGAGCAATGCATAATCCAAACGGCATCACCAACCACTCGAACAGGCCCTGCTTGGTCTTGAACGCAGTCTTCCAAGTGTCATCCTCCCGAATCCTCACCTGATGGTAACCAGACTTCAAATCCAGCTTCGTGAAAAACCTCGCTCCTTCCAACTGGTCCATAAGATCATCAATCCGAGGTAATGGGTATCGATTATTTATGGTTATCTTGTTGAGTGCCCGGTAATCCACGCACATGCGCCAACCTCCATCCTTTTTGGGCACCAACAACACTGGTGACCCGCAAGGTGAACAACTCGGTACTATCACTCCCGTCTCTAAGAGCTCCTGAACCTGTTTCTTGATCTCTTCGGACTCCTGTTGTGATGTGTGGTATAGGCCTATGTTTGGCAAGAAACTCTCACCGGTCAACATAATCTCATGCTCTACACCCCGCCGCGGTGGTAGTCCTGTGATCTCCGAAAACAAGTCCGCATACTTAGCCTTCAACCTGTCAAGATCTCCTTCCTGAAGCTTGCTCAGTGTGGTCAAGCATATACTACTCAGCTGCTCCTCATAAGGCCTAATGAATAACAAAACGAACTTCCTACCCGCATTCACCAACCTCTTAGCCTGAGTCACCATCACCAAGCTCGTCTCCTGTGGAAGAGATGCCAAATGAAAAATGAACTGCTCGCCTCCCTTGGTGAACGTATATTTCTGGGCCCGCCGATCATAAACCGCGCGTCTATCCCACAAATAGGGATTGCCTAAAATCACTTGGCAAACATCCAACGGAACCACGTCGCATGTGACCTCGTCAATATACGACTCATGGAGTGCAAATCTGAACGTACACTGGTTCACCACACTCAATCCCGCTTCCTTCTGAATCCACCCTAATGGATAGGGCTTCGGATGCTTCACCATCTTCAATCACAGCTTCTGTACTAATGCTTCAGATATCAGATTCTTCTGGCTCCCTGTATCCACAATAGCATCCACCAAGCTGGTCTTGACCTATAACTTCAAAACAAAGAGCTGCTCCCTCGGGTCGTCGTCTTCTTTCGCGACCCATTTTTCCGCCATAAGGTTGAGGCTGTTGTTGGGCTCTGTCATCCCGGGAACCTTTTTCGGACCCTACGCTATCACGTATGATTTCTTATCCTCTTTCTTATTCAACCCTTTCGGCTTCAGATGATGGTACTTTTCCCAGCAACGACCAGCCACGTGCCCTGTCTGCTTGCAGTGATTGCATGTTAATTCTGCCTTTCTCGAATCACCCTTCTTCTTCTCTTCCTAATGTTGAGAGCCACTAGACTTGCCTCCCGACTGTTTGAAATCACCATTCGTTTCGTTGCCCTTGTTCTGTTTTCCCTCAATAGTAATTGCCTTCACGCTCGCCTCTACAATCATCTCGACCGTGAATAGCTTCATCTCCTTCCGGATATAATCATTCAGACCCGCCATGTATTTCATGAAAATAGAGTATTCATCCGTTGCGATATTTAGAACCATCGCCTACTGCTGGAACTCCGTCGTGTACTCTTGAACGGTCTGATTGAACCTTTGGCACAAGCCGTACCATTGGTACCAACGCTCCTCAAGGAACCCCACCGGATAGAACTTCTTCCTAAGTAGCTCCTTGAATTTGTTCCACGACGTCGCCTTCTTCTCCTGTTTGCAATAGGACTTCCACCACGTCAACGCGTGCCCCGAAAGCTTCAACATCGTGAACACAATCTTCTCCTTGGATGAATATCTGTAGAGAGTGAAATACATCTCCATACACTCAATCCAATTATCGAGCTTCTCCACATTGACACTCCCATCATAAACAGGAATCTCCACTTTAAAATTAATCTTTAAGTTTTGGTAATAATTCTTACCCCCTGTATGTGAAACAGACTTAACAACCTCGGCCTCTTCTTCCGAATCTGATTTCTCGCGTTCTTCATCGGACTCAACAAGTTTCTTCTTACTCTTCGAAGAAGATTTCTCCTTTTTGTCCCCTCCATTGATGAGACCCACGAGCTGAGTAAGAGTAGTCCCGATCATCTCTATCTGCTTCTCCATAATATCAAATCTTGCTGAGTTATCTGCTTTAGACATCTTCTCCCTCCTTATCTTCTAGACCTCTTCCAATGAAATAAGGATCTCGCCTAGCTTCTTGTATTGCGATCGAGTCAGGACCATACACAGGGTGCCCCCTTCGTAGGATCTGATCGCTCTGATACCAACTTGATACGAGTTACCGTGCGAGCACCTTTGATCGTGGAATTATCAAAGGTGGGTTGAGGAGAAAACAATAAGAACACAAGAATAACTCAGGTTTTGGGCGAAGAAAAATACCTTCTCTAGATTATGAGTACGCACTTTACAATTTCTCACAATCTCACTCTAGAATTGAAGAACAAGCTCTCCAAATCTCAATTACAATCTAATCTCTCTTGATTAAACTCTCTGATTGTTTTAAACCCTAAAACAATCTTTTATATAGGTGTACAAACGAGGGTGGCAAAGTGGTAAATAACCAAGTCCAACCCAACAGGAAAACGCGTAAATAGAGTCCTTAACGAATCTGGAAAGCTCCGATGAGTCGACTCATGAACAGTTATGAGTCGACTCATGACCTCATATGAGTCGACTCATAACTGATGAGTCGACTGGTCAGAGACGTTTTGCTAACAGGGCTTGAGTTCTTGAGTCGACTCAAAACTACATATGAGTCGACTCATGACTGATGAGTCGACTCATAAAATGATGAGCCGACTGGTCAGAGATGAACTGCGAACTGGGCTTGGTTTCGTGAGTCGACTCATGTACATGTATGAGTCGATTCATAGACTGAAATCTGGATACTTTAACTCTTCGATTCTCTGCCTCGTTCCTCACTCTAACCTGCATTCCCCTGTACTAATTGACACATCTATTCTCATGCTATCATGAGAATCATCTATCCTCAAGCTCCCATGAGGATCGCTAAGTTCCGAAGAGAAGATACACCCGTATCATATATAGAAATAACACTACCTGAAAGTTAGAACTAACATGACATTAGCTAGAACTAACACGAGAGCCACTAGAACTAACTGGGGCTCAACTAGAACTAACATACCACTAGAACTAACGTTTATATTAGAAATAACACTAGTTGGAAGTTAGAACTAACATGACCTCAGCTAGAACTAACACGAGAGCTACTAGAACTAACAGGGGCTCTCGTGTTAGTTTTAGCTGATGTCATGTTAGTTCTAACTTGCAGTTAGTGTTATTTTTAATATAAGCGTTAGTTCTAGTGGTATGTTAGAACTAACATACGACTAGAACTAACGCTTATATTATAAATAACACTAGTTACAAGTTAGAACTGATATGACATCAGCTAGAACTAACACGAGAGCCACTAGAACTAATTAATATGGGCTCAACTTAAACTAACATACCACTCGAATTAATGCTTATATTAGAAATAACACTGGCTGGAAGTTAGAACTAATACGAGCCACTAGAACTAATAGAGGCTCAACTAGAACTAACATACCACTAGAACTAATGCTTATATTAGAAATAATACTAGCTGGAAGTTAGAACTAGCATGACATAAGCTTACCTAAATAGAAACCAAATAGAAACAATTATTACTTGTATTCTTCCATGAAAGCTCTTACAAATCCGTGACTGTGCGAGCACTATAGAGTGCGGAGCGCGCGCGACGGAGGAGCGACCGAGTGAGAGAGAGTGAGTCGTGAGAGAGAGGAAATGAGGAGCGGCGGATGGGAAAGGGAAAGTGGAAATGAGTTTAGGGTTTGAGTGACTGAGTCTTTAGGGTAGTGGGTCGGGTTTAAGATTCAGGTATTGCATTATTGGGTATTCGGCCGGTTCGGGTTGAAAACTTCGGGTTAAAAAGTTTTTAACCCGCCCCGACCCGCCCTACTCATAAAACTAATTTTTTCAGATCGGCTCGGTCGGTTTTTCGGTTTGGACCGAACCATGCTCAGCCCTAACTGTGAAGGTAATAGATCAATTCGTCGTTTGAGACATTTCGTAGTGGAATTGAGGGAAAACACCATTCATCTTAGAATTCCTGACTCCTTGAGTAGATCTCGGTCGGAAGACACTTTTCTTCTTGGGTCCAGGTCGAGAGATCGATCTGAAGATACCTACTGCATCTCTGAACACATGTCAGCTATGTGCATACTCAGATTAGGTTCTTTGATTTAGGAGAGGTAGGCCAGTTAAATATGACACAGTCGTCTGAAGGGGGTCTATTATACTTAATTATTTTTAGGATACAACATATTTATCTATATACTACTATAAAAAGAGTATTGGGGTGTTAAAACTTTTAATTTTCTTTTTTACCCTCTCAAATTTTTATAAAGTCTAACTATGTCATTATTTCTAATTAATCTTTCATTAAATAAATATAACCTCTTATTAATTATGTATCTCATCACCTTCCTAAATAATTATAAGTATCAATAATATTTGAACTATTAATTGTTTAAAATTAATATAATATAATAGTTTATAAAATAAGTACACACAATCATTAGTACTAACCAATTAAGTTATTATAATAATTATTTATGAATAATAATAAACTAATTAAAATAATAGTATAAGCAGAATAATATATTACTAAAGACTATTAGGAATTACACTATAATTCAATAAGTAATAAAATAAATACAATTTATTTCATAAATAGCATAATTATTTTAATAATATCACATAAATTATGAATTACATATTTATTTAGTATTATATACTTAAATAAAATAAATAAATAATTTAATATTATTGTTAGAGTATTTTCTCAAAGATTATTAGATGATACTCAATAATTTATGCTTGGTAATAATTGACAACTGACTTTTTTATAAAAAAATATTTAATATTAACAATAGTACTATTAGTTGTTAATGATAGTATAATAAAATTTTATAAGATATTTATAGTACTAATTATTTAAGAGCATAATTAAAAAAAATTAAATTAGATAAATATTTTATAGTACGTAGATAGTATAATTATTTTAATAGTATTACTTAAACTAAAAATTATAATATTAAATAAGATAAATTATAGTAAACCCTCATAATTTTTTAGTATTTTGTAGTAAATAGACCCTATGAACTTTCGAAATCACACAAAACCCTTATTAACTTTTGTAGAAAGTCCCTAATATCTTTTAGATAAATTACACCAAACCCCCAATCTCTTTTAAAATGCCTTTTTGTGCCAATTTCCTGTTCTAAATTATAGGGGTTATGTGCAAAATTCAGAAAGTTATTGGGGTTTTTTTTTTGAAATAGAAAAGTCATTAGGAGTTTAGTGTGATTTTGAAAATTCATTGGGGCTGAAAAGTTCATAAGGGATGAGTGTAATTTACCATATCAAATAATTATAATGAGAAGTAACGATTTCAATATGTTGCATGTATTAAATGTAATTATCTAGGGAACATCAGGAAAAAAACTAGCAAGACTACTGCAATTTATTTAATTTAGAGTTAAGTTAACAAATTTTAAGTTGGAGGGGCATATTTAAGAGAACTTATAGAATTGACAGTTTTATTTAAGAATAATTTTAGATTTCGAGGACTTATTTAAAAAAAAAGGTTAGCACCGGACGATCATTATAAGAAAAATATTCAGCTGCAATAACTACACAATAATAATTCATTCATGCATTTCTTTTTAGTAATATTATGATATAATTTTATTTATTAACATATAGTTTTACTATTAAATAAAAATTCAAAACTTAAGCACGCTAGTTATATTAGTATTCTGAAAAATAAATAAATAAAGTTAAAGGAAACCTGAAAAATACAGTTCACTAAAAGCGTAAAATAATAAAGTGTTATCTTTTATTCATTGGTCGGATTCGGTGCGTGGTATACGGACGAGACAGTGGTGCTAGAAGGCCGAGAGTACCTCGTGCGGAAAAACCGGGGCCGAGAAAATCCAGGTTTCCCGCTCCCTGCGCTCCCTCGCGCACGGCCCACCATGAGGTGAACCTACATATTGCACTTTTGCCCCCATAATAGAACCGCATGTTTTGCAAAGTAAAAACAAAATCTCAGGTTTCTATCTTTTTTTTTGGGTTTTTTACCTTGGTCCCTTAAATCTTTCACACTCTGAAGTTAGTCCCTCAACTCACTGAAATTGCTTTTAACGCCCTTACTTCTTAATTTATTTTGAGTTAGTCCATTGAATCATTGGAATTGCTATTAGATACCCTCAATTCTTTAAATATGAAAGACTTACATTGCTCAAATATCAAATGTGATATGTTTTCGCAAGCAAATACTAACAAATACTAACATGAGCTAGTTTAAACTTCGCACAATACGATGGAGGACAACCAGTAATTCGACCGAGAGTAGATTCAGCCTCTAAAAACGGGTGATGCAAGCAGAATGACTAATGGTATCTATGAAGCCTATAAACCCCTTCTTTTTAACGAAAGCCTATGGACCCTTTAAAGTTTAATCTTTGGACATTAGATTTCAACTCAAGTAATGTCGAGAAAGTTGAAATTTCCACCTAAGACAAGGTTCTTAACTTCGTTGGCACTAGGGGTGGAATCGAATTGAATTTGAACCAATATTGCAAGGTTCAAATTCGAGTTCGGTTTATATGGTGCTATTCGTGTTCATATTCGAATTCGACTCAAATAGTAATACAAATTCGAATTCGCTTCATTTATTTATATTGATGTTGGAAAAAATTCGCGTATATTCGATTTAGCATTATTCTGCAACTTTGATTTCGAATTATTCGTCAAATATTTGATATGTATTTGCTAATTATTGTAGGGCATAGGTAATTTTTACCGGTGAGCGTCGTCGCGGGGAGGAGGGAGTCGGAGAGGGAGGAGCACAGGTCGTTTGAGAGGGAATAGGGCGTCATCGCAGGGAGGGAGGAGGGCATCGTCGCGGGGAGGGAGGACAGCGTCGGCGAGGAGGGAGGATGGCGTTGTGGAGGGAGGAGGGTGTCGGAGAGAGAGAAGCACAGGTCCTCGGAGAGGGAAGAGAGAGTCGTCGCGGGGAAGGAGGAGGGCATCGTCGCGGGGAGGGAGGACGACGTCGGCGGCGGGGAGGGAGGAAACCGTAGCTGGCAAAGAGAAATAGGTATTTGGTTGGAGGAGGAAAGTGGAAACTCAATGATGGTGAAAACCCTAGGTCCCTCTAACATGTCTATTTATATATGAGGTAGAAGTTGTAATAAAAAATTTGATGGGTAATATTTGCAACAAGTTTAATTAATAGGATTAACATATAATAAGTTATCGAATAGTTAATAATCAGCCGAATATCTTTAGTTAAATTCTATTTGTTTATAAGCCGAATACTAAAAAATATTCATTTAGTATTAAATGAAATGTCGGATTGAATATGACTGAATATCTGGACAAATATTAACCGAATTGTTTATTAAATATTTGGTCCGCTTCCACCCCTAGTTGGCACAATTAAATATGAGTCAAATCACGTGTAAAGATTCTATCAGAACACTCTATTGAATGGGGTGATAAACAACTTTCACATGTTGTTAGAATAATTATGAATTATAGTTATTCTATCAATGATGTAAAACATCTTACTCATATCTACTTCTTTATTACTAAAGGAGAACAACAAAACAGTTAATATGAACAGTAACCTAAGATTATAAACAATGAAAAAAATTAAATGAATAACCCACGCTCTCTCTCCAACTCATCTCCGTACCCTCTCTCCAACTTCCCTCTTTACAACCCACGTTCTCTTTTCCCACGAGGCCACGACCCACGTTCTCCTTTAAAAAACTTCCCACAATCCCTTATCGCCAAAAACTCCCAGTCTTCGATCTCCATCTCCTCTCTCCCCTCCACAGTTTAGATGCGCCGTTTTCTCCCCTTTTATTCACAGAAAAAACCCTATATTCTATCTCATCACCAAGAAACCCTACCTCCAGTTCAATCCGATGGCAGAATCGGCGA
The DNA here is from genome assembly GCF_001876935.1 of Asparagus officinalis. NCBI lineage: Eukaryota > Viridiplantae > Streptophyta > Magnoliopsida > Asparagales > Asparagaceae > Asparagus > Asparagus officinalis. The sequence goes on from NC_033800.1 coordinate 38,058,771, forward strand.
GCACGTGGGCGCATGCGCTGATTCAGATCTCACCGTACACCTTTGATTCGATCGGGATCGCCATCTCAATCGGCGTTTCGGTTCTCGGTGCAGCTTGGTACTAATTCAATCTCAGTTCTATTTCTTATTTTGGGTTGTTTTGTGGTGATTTTAGAGGGATTTACACAACTGGTAGTAGCTTGACAAAATGGACCTCACCGGCAGTGGCGAAGGGAACTCTCTGCCGGTGGGCCCCGACGCAATGAAGCGCAAAGTCTGTTACTTTAGGATCCCAAGGAGGGCAACTACTACTACAGCCAAGGCCACCCAATGAAACCCCCATCGGATCCGGATGACCCAAAGAGAATGATATACAGAGAAATATTTGCTTGAACCTGTCAATCGAGTTTATATAGCTTTTTTCTGACAACTATACAGAGAAATATTTTAGGAATAGTTCTTTATTTCAATTAATTTGAGGGAAAGTAGGTTACCTATGAATACTTGGTTCAAAATTACTAAACATAGACCAAAGCCAGCAAGGCTAATTCCAAAAATCTTTCATATAGGCTAATGTTTCATAATTGCATCCAAGAATGCTAGAAATATATTGTTACAGAGTGCTTTTGGTTTAAGAGGAGTTTGAAAGAATTTTTTTTTTCTAGATATGGAAATGGTCGGAAGAAACTAAGGCAAGCTGAGCTATTAGCCAATAGTAGTTTCAAGCAAGAATTATATGTGAGTTTGAGTTCGCAGAGAAAATTTAGACCTTAGGTCAATAGTATGTTGATCTCACATCTAGCAGCAATTATAGTCAAAGACGAGTGATGTTATCTGATTAAAGAAATACTTTCATTTTTGCTATTTTTGTAAGTAAAATTTAAATTCAAAGTTGAAACTTTTCTTGGCTAAAGAAATAGATTTGGGACTAACATCATCTGTATAATAAGGCGAGTCATATTTGCTTACTGTCTTGGCTAAAGAAATAGATTTGGGACTAACATCATCTGTATAATAAGGCGAGTCATATTTGCTTACTGTTAAATAGACTACCGAATGAAATATAATAGTTAGAGGAACAATTAATTAATTATTTGGTTTGTTTCCACCCCTACGTGATTACGCAGGTCTTCAAGCCCAACCCGGCACGTGACCGTGATCTCTGTCGTTTCCATGCCGACGACTATGTCTCCTTCCTCCGGTCGATCACTCCCGAGACCCAACATGATCAGATGATGGCTTTGAAGAGGTTCAATGTTGGTGAAGATTGTCCTGTGTTTGATGGGATTTAAATTGTTGTGTATGCCGTTGATTTTAGGCTAATTTGCATTTTAATGCCCCAAAGCTTCAACCTCTTTTAAACTTTGATACCCTCAAGTTTTATTTTGAAAATTTGATTCCCCTAAGTGTTTCATTGACACTAATTTAACAATTTCATAATGTATTGAAGTCATATGTAATTCTAAGATATGAGAATTGAAGTAATATGTTAATTTCAAGTAATATTTTTTAAACAGAGGCCTTTGATATCACTTTTTTGTTTGTTTCTGAAAGATAAAATGGTGAAGATTTATAAATTTTGAGTATGTCGAATTTCAAAATGAAAACATAGTTTTTAAAAAATTTGTAATACTTAATGCACGTAAAAATATCATTTGTGGGTGTTTGGGTTTTGGTAGTATTAAAAAGATTATCCATATGCATATAACTCTCAAAACGTACGTATACAAGGCAAAATCACAGTGCGTACACTCATATAACTATGATTCTTTGAGTTTTTGGTTAAAGAATATTATGTCACTAATTAATATATATTTTTGTAGGTATTGTATGTTAATAATATTAGAAGCATTCATTAATTGATTATGTTAGTCATGTTAACACCATTGAATTATATAAATGCATGCTTTTTCTAAGGTTTCTCGGCCTCGCTCTTGATCTTGGCCTCCACTGCTTGCTTCATCCATATTGGCTTCATCGCTGATGTTGTTATTGCTCGAACTGTCATTGATTGCGACGAAACCCTAGAATTTGAGGAAGGGAGAAGGGAGACTAATCGAATCATACTTTTCCCGACATTTTCGTATTTATATAGATAATGTTTCTTTTTTGTTTATTTATTAACAAACATGAATGTCATTATTTGCATTACATCTACTCTTTCATTTCTAAAGCATAATACTTTATTTTGATAACATATTCAGTATTTACAGAAAATCTTTTAGAAACCGTGCTTTGCACGGGTCTAAATACTAGTATATATAAGAGTGGTAGACTAGCAGTTTTAAGATTCCCACTGTCAAATTTCCGCACAAATAGAGCACTTCGTAGGTCTATAACTACCTACGGAGGAGGACTAACAAATTGGGCCGATGGAGAGAGATCGCATAAATAAGGAGTAGCACAGGACGACGAAGAAACGATATAAGCTGGGGGCCTAAACAAATAAAGGCACCTATATCGTTTACTTGGCTACTCACAATCAATCCCGAGGAATTTTATGACGAGGAATAAAATCTCTTATCAAAACGAATATAATATAATATAGAGAAAATTGAGGTATAGTAAATTGAATGACAAATATGTAACTTGTCTAAATTAGTTTTTTTTCCGTACAAAAAATAAACTAAAAATAGGATAACTGATGTTAGAAACCAGGTTTTGCGAATTTTGGGATCTAATTTCCCAAAAGTGCAGTGAAATTCACTGGTTGACTGAGAATAGCATTCTCTGCGGCAGCAATTGCAATTTCTGTACTGACCCTCTAGCCATTATGTGAATGAGAAGAGAACTATTTTCTATGGGGTGTTCTGACAAATCCTTGCTCCTCCAACAATTTGTTCTCGCTACTCAAACTTTTCTTTTTTTAGGAAGTTGGTGTGATCTGAGCCCAAATAAGGCCCATAAATGTTACCGCCTTGTTTTTTACTGACTTATCCAAATTGGGCCTACCGTTTGTAAAAGGATTGAAGGACTTTAATGAGACGCTGGAAATATTACCAGTACATTCGTGGATATGGATCTAAGATATCTCGCCTACTATTACATTTGTTGATAACAAACCCGAAGGGTTTCGATTTGTATACTGAAGTAAATCTCTTCTGACAATCGTTGATATTGTGCTATATATAATGCGAGACTCATATAATGAGTAGCTATATTACCCTCCAATTCTAATTTAATATTTAATTATATATCTATTGAAATTGAAAAAAAAGGAGCGTTTGGTCCGGTGTTGTGTTTCTAGTTTTGGGTACACATGGTTCTATAAGCTGCGTTGAGCAAAGGTCAGCAGAAGGGTTAAATGCGTGTAACCCTTCACTAACCTGCCAAACATTAATTCATTAATAAAGATTTTGTTAAAACCTAATGAGTGGTTGATACCCCCTAACCCCTAAAAACCCATCATTATGAAGGGTTAAAAATTCCATCGGTTGAGGGGATTGGAGGCTTTAGCCAGTCTCTCCTCCAAGGTAGGGCTGTCCAAAAAGCCCGTGGCCTGGGCCCGACCCGGATTTGGCCCGGACATCCGGGCCAGCTCATCCGCGTCCGCTCCGGGACCTCGGTGCCCGGCTCGCGAACAGTGCTGACCGGCGACACAGAAACCGGTCTTGGCGCGGTTCGCGGCCCGGACCCAGGCCCGGCCGCAACGGTTCACTCAGGGGTGACTGTTGCGGGCAAATACCGGGCCGGCAACGACCCGGCAGCCCGACACAACGATCACCTGAGGTGACCGTTGGGCAAAAATAACCGGGCCGAGCCGGCCCGGCCATAACGGTCATAACAGCCGTTTTCCCCCCAAAAATGGTAAAAAGGTTATTTTATGAGGATTTTTTTGGTCATTTGCCTAGGAGGCTGTCTCTATAAATAAAGAGGGCTTTTTTCCTTCTTCTCCTCACACAAAAACTCATCTACTTCTCTTTAATACTCTATTATACAATCTTATACTCTCTTATAATATCTTATACTTTCTAATCCTTCCATCAAATGATTTCTGGATCTGATTATTAAGAGCAAAACCTATCTCGTACCGATATTGAAATGAGTTTTACAACAACTACTCCTCCTACCGGTGTTAATCCCAAATCTGGTGGCGATGAATCTGCACCAAGAGCTCCTAAAAGGTCGAGATCCGATGTGTGGATTTTTTTTGAGAAGATAGACATCACCAAAGATGAACACGGTAGGATCATCACCCAGAAGACTAAATATGTATTGTGTGGCCAGACTTTCCAAGCTCATCATAAGAGAGGTACCAACCACCTCAAACGCCATATAGAAAAACACAACAAAGGCCAGAATCCTCAAGGTGATATCCGACAATCTATGATTTCCCAATCTTCCTCTTCTGGTAGTCTCGATAGTTGTTATTATGGCGCTGCCCGATCCAGGAAATGCGTAATCAGGTTTATCGTTCTTAAAAACCTTTCTTTTAAATTAGTAGAAGATGATGAATTTGAAGATATACTTAGAGATGGTTTAATCCCGCATTTACAAAATTTTCTCGTCAAACCTGTCAACGTGATATTTTAAAATATTATCAGGAGGAACAAGAGAAAATAATTTTTTATTTTAAAAATTTAAACTGTAAATTTTCTTTAACTTCTGATATTTTGACATCTAGAGCATAAACTGGTTATTTATGTATCACATCACACTGGATTGATAAAAATTGGCAAAGGGTTAAAAAAGTTGTTTCTTTTATTGTAATTGAAGAGTCACATATTAGTATTAATATTACAAATTTAATAATTGAAGAACTTATAAAACAAGAAATTGATCAAAGAATATTTTCTCTATCACTAGATAATGCAAGTAATAACAATGTAGTTGTTGATTTTATCAAAACAACTCTGTCATTACCAGGTCATGGTGATCTTCATATTAGATGTATCTGTCATATTTTAAATTTAATTGTTCAAAGTACATTTACTGAAATTAAACCATGATAGAAAAGGTTAGAATAGTTGCTAATATGCATAATACTTCTGAAATGAGAATTAAAAGATGAAAATAATGTTGTAAAAAAAATTATAAGCCCGGACTAATTTCAAAAGATGTTGACCATAGGTGGAATTCCACCTATGCAATGTTAAGTGTAGCAATAGAATATAAAGAAATTATAAATGATTTTATAAATTTTTATGCTTCTAGTTCTAGCTCTGCTAGTACTTATGGAATAATTAAAGATGAATGGACAAATATATATAATTTAAATAAGATGTTACAAGTCTTTTATGATGCTACAATGTTATTATCTGACTGTTATTATCCAACAATTACTTTAGCTGCTTTACAAATTTTAAATATTCAAAATTTTTTGGCCAAATATGGTATGACTGATACTTTTGGAGCTATATTTTTTTCAAATGGAGAGCAAATTTAATAATTATCTTAGGCATATTCCTCATATTTTTGGTTTGTGGGTTCTTATTGATCCATGTTTGAAGAATATTGGGCTTCGAAGTTTGTTACAATCATTGTATGGTAGACAGATTATAGACTTAGATAATAGATCCATCCTTACTACTACTTCTCATTATTTAGCTTTTAGAAATTATTTTCAAACATTATATGATGAGTATGCAGCTAGACATGGTGTAGATGCACAACAGTCTACAGTTTCGGCGCCTTCGAGCACATGCTGGGGTAAAAGTGTAAGTTTTGATAGGTATGCAATGGTAGCTGAACTAACTGGTGGATCTGTACTTGGATCAGCATTAGAGGTTTCTGAAATAGATGAATATTTATCTGCTTTCTTTAGTTAAATGTCAAGGAAATGCTTTAGATATTTTGCAATGGTGGAGAGTATATGGATCAGTTTCATATCCTATACTTTCCACCATGGTTCGTGACTTACTAACAGTGCAGGTTTTGACAGTTGCTTCGGAATCCGCCTTCAGCATAACAGGACGTTTGATTGATGAGCACAGGACATGATTAGATCCGTATACTGTACAAGCAGTGATGTGCTTACAAGATTGGTGGATGTACGAGAAGCAAACGTAATGCATCGATTAGACAATATTCATCAAATTGTAATTTTTATTTTTTAGTTTTAAATTTATAATAAATTATTTCGGAAACAGTTGCAAATGGTGATATAGGTGAGTAGGTGCCAACTTAGTTAAGATGTACTCATCTATTGTGATGCGACGAATTCTGAAATAAATTTATACTTGTAAATGATTTACTGATTATTAATAAAAAAATTATTTTTATCATATTTTATTTTTATAATTTTTTGTACTTGTAATTTATATCATTTCAAGTTATTAATAATATGATTGTTTTTATTAGCATTTTTTGTAATTTTTATGTATATTTTATGACTTATTGGGAATTTTAAAAAAAATTTAAAAATTAAAAAAAAAATTAAAAAAAAATCAAAAAAACCCAGCCCGACCCGAAGCCTGGTCCGCTCAGGCCTGGGCCCGGACCCGGACCCGGTCCGAGCCAACCGGGCCCGGGTCCGGGCTTCGGTTTTGCCCTGCTCGGACCGGCCCAGATGGACAGGCCTACTCCAAGGGCAGACTATGACATTTTATTTAATTTTTTTTAAGTGGGGCAACGGGAACCACCTCGAATTGCAAAGACCAAGTGTGATATTTATGAAAATAATAATAATAAGTGGGTCTTCTAAGAATGGAAGAGAAAACACGCTTGCCTTTAATATAACAGCTTTGGATTCTAAGTTTGTAACTTATGAGAGTGTTCATAAAATGGATACAGCTATTGACGGCTTAATATTATTGTCGTAATTTAAAAGACAAGGAATAAGAAAAAATAATCTTTTATTCAAGTTAATATTCAAATACCTAACTCACATCTAAGTGTGGTCATCTTAATATATTAATACTTCAATTCACAGTAGCTACTCTTTTGTTTTGTTTTTGTTAAATTGAAACTTCTTCATCTATAGTTTTATTTTCATTTGGTGATGGATTTAATTAAATTTGTCCAACTTGCGTAGCAAGTTTACAGCATATATGCATAATGAAAGTTTGCCAAAAAATATATTTATAATTTACAAATTATGAATATATGCAGTTACTAATTTATTGTGTATTTGTATTTTGGAGTCACAAGATATTTTTTGAATTCTGATAAAGCTAAAGTTGGTATGCTTAAAAAACTTAGAATGATTAATTACTTAACCCTTCTTTAGCTGCCAAACATAAAAAAATTAACCCTTCATCTTAACTATCCAATCACATAATTTAATTAGTTTTAACCCCTCAGAATGCCTTTGTTGGAATTGTGTATTTGATTCTTTATATAATTTTATGAGAATTAGATAGGATTAGTGATCCATCATGATTAGAAGATTATGTCTCATCATGATTAGGAGTTTGAATTTTATTCTAATTAGAAAGTTAGGCTAAAGATAGGTTTTTGGTTTCACTATATACATTCTACTATTGTTGGAGGAAAAACCAAGGAGAGAAAAGATAGCCAATTTTCTTATAATCTAGGGTTAGCAGAGAGTGTAGCCGAATTTAGGAATATTATGCAATAGGCAAGGGTTTCGTGGTCTTTATCCGTATAAAAGATTACAATATTTGGAGAGGATTTCACAATCTTTGTCCGTTTAAAAGATTGTAAGAAATGAGTTTTGAAGAGAAAATGAGAGTTGATTACGTATGCGAGGCTGAGAGATTGAGAGATGAGAGTTAGGTGGTTCTTCTTGTAGTTCTCCCTTATACATAGTGAATTTCTCGTATTGTTGTCACGTGGATGTAGGTCGAAGTTGGTTAACCGAACCACGTAAATCTCGGTGTTCTTTCTTCTTGATTGTGGTTATTTTATATCTTATTGAATGTGGGTTGGCTTCCGAATTGCGAAGGTCGCAGTACATTGGGGTACTAAAATTTCCTAACAAGTGGTATCAGAGTTATGATGATGGATCCGAGAGCGTTTTTGCAAGATAGATGTCATACAAAAGCAAAGATCGGCGGCGTTACAAGAATCAAGATGAAGAAAAAAAAAAAGAAATAGATCCGGCTGGAAAGACTGAAGGCGCTGCAGTGACCTTCGGGAAGAGCGCTGTCGATGGGCCGCATGTGCCGGTGAGTGGCGGAGGATGCAGCGGCAACAAAAGCCACTGGTCAAGAGCTAGAATTGGGTCTGTTGTTCTCACGTGGAAGGAGAAACACGTGTGAAGATTCATGTGAAGAGAATAAAAAAAAAGGAAAAATAGCCATTTGTGGCGTGAAAGGAAAGAAGGGACACATGGATCCAGTGTTTGACAGTTGCTATTTGGTGTTTTGAGGAGGAGAGTCACGTGAATCCTAGATGAAGCGGATTTGTGAACGATATGATCCGATGTTTGGTTGATTAGTTGTTTGGTGTTCCGTGTTCACATGGGAATTGGCATAGAACAGTGAACAGTAAAGGTACTTATGATCTGGTGTTCTGACCAATCAACGGAGGATATTGTTTTGGTAGTAGATCAGTGACTCGAAAGTAACACGATGACCTAGGAGTCAATTTGTAGGTTTTGGAGTGCACTAAACGTGATGGAAGGGTCTGATTTTTTAGATTATGCTCAAATTGGTCAAAAAGTGCTGGAAAATTTTGACGGTGATGATGAGACCAATCTGATGGAAGATAAAACAAACAAGTATGCGATGGATAAGACTGGTGTAGAGAATCAAATGTGATTCTAGCAGTAGAGTTATCAGCATATAATTATTCAGAGTCATCGCGGGAGCAGGAGTTAGTTGGTGTGTAAACTCGAGGAGGACAATACCAAATTAGGTGGAGCTTGCAAGCAGGCACGATTGAGTGACACACATGCTAATGAAGATGGTCACATTAGACTTGAAGACAATGAACGCTCATATTTTGTCCAAGCAAAATGATGGAGGAGATAAAGACATCTGGCTCGTAGTGCAGAGTTAGAGAGGTGTACCGATATGATTCGAGACGAGTGATGCAGGTGGAGTACAATGACAGAAAGTGGGGAAGGCTACTGTCAAGTTTAGTTCGGGAGGAGAAGCATGATTTATTTGCTTCTAATGTTAGAGGTGACGAAGATCTCTTAGTGTACACAAGAGAGGTGGAGGCACCACGACGAGGCAGACGATAGAGAGGGTCACGAGACGTCCCAGTTAGAGTGCAGATGTTCTGATTAGGAGTACAGGTGCTTCGATTTGAAGTGCAAAAGAATAGAAGACGCTAGCGGGAGAGGAAAAGCATCAAGACTACGGTGATATATCTTCAAGGGAGTTTGAGAATCAAATCAAAAGTGGAGATTGTTAAGATTGTGTCTTTGATTCTTTGTATAAATTTATAAGAATTAGATAGGGTTAGAGATCTATCATGATTAGGAGATTAGGTTCCATCATGATTAGGAGTTTGAATCCTATTCTAATTAGGACGTTAGGCTAGAGATAGGATTTTGGTTTCCATATATACGATCTTCTATTGTTGGAGGAAAAACCAAGGAGAGAAAAGATAGCCAATATTTTTATAATCTAGGGTTAGCAAAGTGTGTAACCTGATTCAAGAATGTTATGCAAGAGGTGAGGGTTTCGTGGTCTTTATTCATGTAAAATATTATAACCTTGGGAGAGGGTTTCATAGTGTTCATCCATTTAAAACATTATAAGGAGTGAGTTTTGGAGAGATTATGGGAGTTGATTAGATATGTGAGGTTGAGAGATTAAGAGACGAGAGTTGAGTGGTTCATCTTATAGTTCTCTCTGATACATAGTGGATTTTTTGTATTGTTGCCCAGTGGTTGTAGTTCGAAATTGGTCGATTGAACCACATAAATCTCGATGTTCTTTATTCTTGATTGTAGTTGTTTTATATCTTGTTGATTGTGGGTTGGCTTCTGAATTGTGAAGATCATAGTACACAGGGGGACTAAAATTCCTCAATAGGCTTTGTTGGATAGCAGGTTCCTAATTTGTTTTGGTAACAAGTTATTAGGATTCCTAATCTATTTTAGTAACATGATTCTTAATCTATTTTGGTAACATGTTATTAGGATTCCTAATTTATTTTATTTTTTATTTTAGAATTCCTAGTCTATTTTGGTTTTAGGTTTTCTATATATATGGAATGCTTTAGAAGAGATTATGATCATAAAAAAAAAGAGAGTTGTGAAAGAACCCTAATGCCACTAGGAAGGAACCCTAGAGGGGGGTGAATAGAGTTTATGCTAATCTAATCCAATTTATGCTAAATTAAAACTAATTAACAATATATCCTAGCAAGAATGATATATTATAAATATATGTGTAAGGATATACAAGTAACACAAGGGTAAATAAACTACTAAAGCGATAGGGCAATATAAACAACACGCAATTGACAAAGGCGATATAAATGATAAGCACGAATATAAAGAAACGCCAATGACAAACGCAAACAAATGATATGATCACGGAGTTTGGTCCCCACGACCTACGTCTCCGCTCCTCACCTCGAGGAGATCTTCACTATCACAACCGGGTTTTCTACGCTCACCCGAATAACGTTTACACCTCACACTCGGTTTTCTAGTTCACCGAAAACTTTAAAATTCACACTCTTGCAATCACACTCACTACCACCTCCAAGTGTTGGTCTCTAGCCTATTGACCCTATAGTTTTGATGATGATTTGGCAAACAATTTATTACTAATAAGCTTTCTAGTATTTTGTGTTTATGTTCTCTTTTCAGGTATTTCAACACACATCAATCAAGTGTTAAAGATTCAAGTTCATTTGCATGGATTTACCTAGGTATATGTTTAGTTTACTTACATATATTGTATGATTATATCTAAGCTCAATATATGTACACTTAACACGATTTTTGATGTTTTCTATCATATAAATGATTTTTCATCAAACGTTGTTAAAATAACTTTATCTCATGTTTACAGCTCTTTCGTACTTCATTATATACATATAATACATGCACAATATATATATGCATATTTACAAGTTCTATATCAACTTTCACTTTCATTAAAAAAAACAGGTTTTCTAAGTATTTTTCAAAAACAGGTAGTTTTCACAAACGAAAGTTGTTTTTCCAAAAATTCCTTTTTAAACATGTTTATTTCATTATTTAGAAACTTTTCCCAAAGTTTCACTATTTTTGGATGTGATTTGATATTTTTAACGAATTTTCAAAACTGCCCCAAAACCTTCAATTTTGCATATATCAGATTTCGGTCGACCGGTACGGTCGACCGACAGTTGTTCTTTTTCATAAATCAAGAAATCCAAGTTTACTGTTTAGCAAGATATTAATCACGTTTAAGAGCTGTTTAAGAAGTGTTTCGTTAATCTGTTTTCAAGAGAAAGTTTTCTACAACAAGAAGAGGCTCTCATATTCCATTGGGATCATATTCTTCAGCTCCTCTTGTTCATTGAGAAGTTTTTCTAAACTCTTTCCATATAGCTTATTATCTCACTTTCAATTGATTAGCTATATTCATTAAGTTATTTATTGAGTTTGATTCACTATTATCACACACACTTATTGAGCTTTATATTCTCATATTATATTGTGGGTTGTGGTGTGGGATTTAGTGAGTGTGAGCTTCATTGTGTTCTCACTTGTTAATTGAGAACAAATCATTGTATTTAACTTTTATTTGTGAGAATCACTTGTAATACACTTGTACACCGAGAGAAGTGTGAGGAGAGAGAGACGGGGTCAAATCCAATAGGAGTGGCGTCGATTGACGAACCTAGGGAGAGGTTGTAATCGAGCACTTGAGGAGGAGGACACGGGCTAGGTTCCTACACTTAGTGTGTAAAGTGTGTTTGTTGAGTGATTGTGTAGTGTGAGAGTTTTCGGTGAACTTGTAAACCGAGTGTGTAGAAGTTCCGGCTTCCAAACCGGATTGTGATAGTGGATATCTCCTCGAGGTGAGGAGCGGGGACGTAGGTCGTGGTGACCGAACCTCGTAAACATATTGTGTGTTTGTGTTTTGCTTAGCGTATTCTTATTCATCTTTATTGTTCATATTCATATCTTGCAAGATCGAATTAATCAATATAATTTTAATTAGCTTTTAATTGGGATTAGATTAGCATAAGACCCTAATCACCCCCCTCTAGGGTCTAACAATTGGTATCACAGCTTGGTGCTCTTTGATTTAAGGACTAACCGCCGTGAGTTAAAGATCCAAGTTATTGTATTTGTGCTAATCTAATTTTGATTACATTGTGCTTCTTGCATTTCATCTCTATGGATATGAATGATTCATCTTGCTTAGGATATGCTATTAATATTGCTCCTCGTTTGGATATTTTTCCCTATGCTCAATGGCATATTAGATTCAAACTTTTCGTTCAATCTAATCAATTTGATTTATGGGAAATTATTGAGAATGCCTATGTTGTTCCTATTTTGGAAAAATCAAAATGGTGTGACAATGACAAAAGATTGTTTAACATGAATAAACTTTTGTTAGAATATTTGATTAGCGCTTTTCACTCATCGTTTTCTAATAAATTTGCTAATTTTGATAGTGTTTACGCTTTATGGAAACTTATTGAAGCACATGAAGGGAAATTAGAGGCTATTCAACAAGAGTTGGAAAATCCCGCTTTAAGTTCTAAGGAAGCCTCATCCCCATGTACAATACCACTATGTGATAACCCTAGTGAGGTATGCGATAACGATGACATTATTACTTTTGATGAACTTGCTCTTGAGTTTGAAAAATTACACAATTGCTATATTGATGTAAAGAGTAAGTATGTTAATATGAAATCCACTCATGAAACACTAGCTACTAAGTTTAATTTTATTGCAAATGAAAATATAATTCTTAAAGAATGCAATGAAAATTTGAAAATTGAAAATGCTAGTTTGCTTCATGAAAAACGTGATGCTATGTTAGAAGTAGATAAGTTGAAATCTATGATGAGTAATCTTGTTTATCCTACTTCTAGTAGCAATGCTTGTATGCACAATGATGAGTTGAATCAAATGAGAAAAAGAATATCTACCTTAGATTCAACACTAAATACTTGTATTGCTAATAATAAAAAGCTTATGGACTTATGTGCAAAGTTCAATGTTAATTCTTCTAAGAAACCTATTCACTATGCACATATGTATGACAAAATTCACAAATGTTCTATTTGCGGTCTTAAAGGCCATTTAGCTCAATTTTGTCATAATGCACCAAAAATTGATAAACCCATTCATGATTGTGCATCTCATCAAGCTTCCTCATCACATACACATGTACACACACATAGTGTAAATCATAAACATGCTCATGTGTATAAATGTGATTATTGTGGTCGTTTTGGTCATTTGGCCATGTTTTGTTTCGATTTGAAAAGAAATTCTCATTTGCAAAATAATTACAAAGAAAAATCTATTTTTGCAAATGAACCATGTGCATTCTATTTCGATCAACGTAAACCATTCAAACCTCTACATTGCACAAATTGCAATCGTATGGGTCACGTTTACAATTTTTGCTTTGATCGTATCGGTGCACAAAATACGCCCAAACGGGTTCATAACCCTAGGGCCTTAAACTTAAATGATAGGGGTCATGTCCCAAGTTCTAGTGGTACCAAAATGATTTGGGTACCAAAATAATTTTTACATTTTTCTGTTTTGCCTTTTTGTTTTGTTTTGTTCATATTTTGAATAATTAGTTTTTTTTTGAGCTTTTAATGACAAATTGTATTCCTTATGTTAAAAATAAATTATTTGTTTGTTTTTATGATAAAAAACACTTACATATATCTTATAAAACTTTTAGTATATCGTAAAACATATTTCCAAAAGGTCTAAATTATAAAAACTCTCAAAACAATTTTTCTAAATCACCTGTGCTTTTCATTTTCTCGCTCGACCGTGTCGGTCGACCGACAGGAAATTATAGCAGCAGTTTTATATTTTTTATCGGGTTTCGGATTTTGTTACTGGGTATCTGTTTGCGACCCGAATTCTTAATCACCATTGAATCCATTATCCACTCATCCCAACCGTTGTTCCCTCTCTCAAACCATCCGTTGGCATCCCTTCCAGTTCCATTTTCCGATCGAAAGCTCCCGTCGCGGAAGCCTTTTCCCAGTGCGCAAAAAAGTCTGGAACCTTGGGTTTCTTCCTCCCATTTCAAATCGCAGAGCTAGGGTTAATTCCGTTTCTTTACTTCGGTCGCCCGATTTGTTCAACCGCCGCTCTTCTCTGTCGATTTACATCATATTTGTGGGTAAATTCTTCCTTTAACTTTTAATTTCTGCATTCCTATGTTCACATTCTCTATCTAGGGTTTCTATTTTAGGGAAGTTTTTAAAGTTGCTCAAAATTTCTTTTTACAGGGGTTTTTCAAATTATATTTCATATCTATCAAAACCCTAATCGATTATGCCTCCTAAAAAGAGATCAAAACCAGAGTCTAGTTCATCCTCTACAAAAGCTTCTCACTATGAGGATTTTTTATTGTTTAAATCTCTTGTTAGGAAATATAGAGAATTGTGTAAACTGAAAATTCTTCCAACTAGATATATCAAATATCCTGATTTATTCATGTATGACACTCAGTTTATCCTTCATAATGTTGGGTTAGATAGATTGCTAGATGAGGGATATAAAGTTCATTTTTATCCTTTTTTAGTTTATCTGTTTTATGCCAACCTGTCCACATCATCCTCTGCTGATGGTAGCTTGACCATTACCTCATCTGTGAAAAATATTGCAATAACCTTTTCTGTCAACGAACTTGCGGGGATTCTTCAAATCCCAACAGGTGACGTTGATCTCATGTCTATTGAGCTTAGTGATCTAGCTGTCAACAAACTCATGTTTAAACCCGGCTTCTCTTATCCTATGAACAACAATTCACTCAATCCAATTGCCAAACTCATTGCTAGAATCGTTGCTCAAAACTTGATTCCTAAGACCGGTAGTTTCGATCACTTTGCCTCTTACAAGATAAATGCCGTATATGCCATATTTGCCAAAATAAAAGTAGATTGGGCAACTGTTTTTCTCAATAATATGGCATCGAAGCATACCAAATTTCTACCTTTTGGCTCCTTTCTCACCCTCATCTTTCAACACTTCAATGTTGACCTCACCAATGAACCCAAGATTGAATCTAAGAAGGATTTCTTTGATAAGGTTTCTCTTTCTAGAATGCAGATGTCCATTTCTGATTCCACTCCTTCATCATCCTCTCGCTCCCGTTCTAGAGCCTCTACCTCATCCACTTCTGATATTTGTGACCGTCTGAGTTCCTTTATGTGATGTTCATATTTGTTTTGATGTTCTCTTCTGGGTTGTAAAACTTAATAACTCTGTTTTATTTGAGTGTAATAACTCTATGATGCTTTGTGGAACAAACTATCTATGGATTTATGTGACCTTTTATGTCTGATTTGTGTGACCTTTTATGTTTTGTATATTTATGCACATCTATGATGCTTAAATGATGATTTGTGTTTGCTAGTTTATCCTCTTTATGATCAATGCATGGTCAAGACAATAATCATGTTTTGTTTGTAGAAATTGAGTTACTTATATTGTTTATGCATATGTTTGATGGATAATTGTTGTTTTAGCTCCTATATATGTTCAATAGATGTCATTCAGTCAATTTGACAGGGGGAGCCTTTGGTATACATTTTTTATCTATGCTTATATGCAGGGGGAGCGTTGCTCCTAATTTGGTTCTTTTCCCTTTTTGATGTTGTCAAAGGGGGAGAAGGTTCATGTGATCATTTACAATATGGTTATCAGTTTATATTTCATATTCATGTACAAATTGTTTGTCATCGTCAAAAAGGGGGAGATTATTGACCCTATAGTTTTGATGATGATTTGGCAAACAATTTATTACTAATAAGCTTTCTAGTATTTTGTGTTTATGTTCTCTTTTCAGGTATTTCAACACACGTCAATCAAGTGTTAAAGATTCAAGTTCATTTGCGTTGATTTACCTAGGTATATGTTTAGTTTACTTACATATATTGTATGATTATATCTAAGCTCAATATATGTACACTTAACACGAATTTTGACGTTTTCTATCATATAAATGATTTTTCATCAAACGTTGTTAAAATAACTTTATCTCATGCTTACAGCTCTTTCGTACTTCATTATATACATATAATACATGTGCAATATATATATGTATATTTACAAGTTCTATATCAACTTTCACTTTCATAAAAAAACAGGTTTTCTAAGCATTTTTCAAAAACAGGTAGTTTTCACAAACAAAAATTGTTTTTCCAAAAATTCCTTTTTAAAAATGTTTATTTCATCATTTAGAAACTTTCCCCAAAGTTTCACTATTTTTGGATGTGATTTGATATTTTTAACGAATTTTCAAAACTGCCCCAAAACCTGTCAGTTTGCCTATATCAGTTTTCG
Source organism: Asparagus officinalis (assembly GCF_001876935.1). Taxonomy (NCBI): domain Eukaryota; kingdom Viridiplantae; phylum Streptophyta; class Magnoliopsida; order Asparagales; family Asparagaceae; genus Asparagus; species Asparagus officinalis. The sequence continues at coordinate 38,075,110 of NC_033800.1, forward strand.
GTCGACCGATCCGGTCGACCGATAGTGGTTTTCTGAGCTCATACTCGCGGTCGACCGCACCGGTCGACCAAGAGAATTTTCGGTCGACCAAAAATTCCGTCGGTCGACCGCCAGCTCTAAACCCTGATTATCTAAGTTTTTGAGCTTAGCGGTCGACCGGACCGGTCGACCGCCGAGGTGTCAGAACCCTTGTAACGGCTAGTTTTTCTATCTGTTTTCAAACTGATTTTTTGGTCTTTTCCTCATATTTTGCTGTTGTATTGGGGTGCTATAAATACCCCATTGCTGTGTTTCCTCTCAACAACTAAGAAATCCAAGTTTGGTGGTTTACAAAATATTAAGTGTGTTTAAGAGCTGTTTAATAGTTGATTTCAAAAATCAATTTTTCAAGAGGAGTTTTTCTACAACAAGAAGTGGCATTCAATCCTATTGGAATCATCTCTACTGTTCTTCTTGTTTGAGAAGTCTTCTAAACTCTTTTATATCTTTTAGCTATATCTATTGAGTTTGATTCACTGTTATCACACACACTTATTGAGCTAAATATTTTCATACCATATAGTGTGGGTTGTGGGGTGTGATTTAGTGAGTGTGAGCTTCATTGTGTTCTCACTTTTTAATTGAGAACAAATCATTGTATTTAACTTTTTATTTGTGAGAATCACTTGTACACCGAGAGAAGTGTGAGGCGAGACACGAGGTCAAATCCAATAGGAGTGGTGTCGATTGACGAACCTAGGGAGAGGTTATAATCGAGCACTTGAGGAGAAGGACACGGGGTAGGTTCCTACACTTAGTGTGTAAAGTGTGATTGCATAGTGTTTGTGTAGTGTGAGAGTTTTCGGTGATCTTGTAAACCGAGTGTGTAGAAGTTCCGGCTTCCAAACCGGATTGTGATAGTGGATATCTCCTCGAGGTGAGGAGCGGGGACGTAGGTCGTGGTGACCGAACCTCGTAAACATATTGTGTGTTTGTGTTTTGCTTAGCGTATTCTTATTCATCTTTATTGTTCATATTCATATCTTGCAAGATCAAATTAATCAATATAATTTTAATTAGCTTTTAATTAGGATTAGATTAGCATAAGACCCTAATCACCCCCCCTCTAGGGTCTAACATAGCCCGTATCTTCCTCAAGTGTTAGGAATTACAACCTACCTCTAGGCATTACCACATACCCTACTCCCCTTGGGACGACCCCGTCTCTCACCACACACTCCTCTCGGTGTACAAGTGTATTACAAAATATTCAACATAATTAGGCTCACAATACAAATAAATTTATTCTCTATAATGGACGAGAACACAATGTAAGCTCACGCTCTAAGTCACACAATCCCACAACCCAATTATACAATGTATGCAAATACAATAAGCTTAATGGTTGTGTGTGTAAACAAAGAGTAAATAAAAACTAAACTCAAATAAATTCTAGCTTATGGAAATGAAAATCAAACATATAAAATAGCTAGATTGAGTTTAGGAAAACTTCTCTATATGATAACAAGAGAGAGGGAGAAGAGTGAATGCTCAAACACCAAAAGATGATCATCACTTTGCTCTTGTGAAAATTGCTTCACAAACTAAATTCTTAAACAAACTTAAACAAAACTTAAACACCCTTTTAAAACTTGTTTAAAAACTTTCTTCTTATTTTCATAAACTGAGGATATGTAGAGGAATTTATAGGAAACACCAAAGCCAAGAAAAAAACCAACAAAAAGACTAAAAAAATTAAATCTGTAACAGGTTGAAAAAACTAGCCGTTACGTCATCAGTCGACTGACGGCTTCCATCAGTCGACTGATGAGCTGACCGTTAGAGGTATTTTCTAGCTCATCAGTCGACTGACGACCTTATCAGTTGACTAATGATCTCATCAGTCGACTGGTCAGTCAGCCAAAACAAAAAAGAAACTATTTGTTATTCCATGCGATTTCTTCAGTCGACACATCAGTTGACTGATGTCATCAGTCGACTGACTAGTCGACTGATAACAGGTTATCAGCCTGTTTTGAAACAAAAATCTAATTTTCAAACTGCCTTTAAAAATAGTAAATAAAATCAGAAAAAATATAAAACTTTGGGAAATGATTGTAGACGTGATAATACACATGCTACAAAAACTGGTTTTTAAAAATCACCTCCCAAATGAAAAATCTCTTCATTTTACAAAATAGTCCAAAACATAAAAATTAAACATACTTGTTTTGACATTTTGACTACACCATGTTTTGAAACTTCATAAACTGATTTTATAGACTTAATATAAGATGCATATTATGATTGTTAAGTCTATAAACTAGAATACACTATTTTCACATATAATCATGATAAATATATATATGTATATGTGTTGTTCATTTTCATGTATATATGACGAAAACACATTGTTTATTAAAACCAAACATGGTAACTATGAAACACATATGTATGTATATAAATAAGTATTTGTTTCATATTTAAACTTGAAAACCATAAAACCAAAACTTTTGTATATAAAATTGTATATATATATAACTACACATATATATAAAAACAAAATGTGTATGTGTGTATATGATTGAGCTTGAATTATTTAACACACATAATATAAAACCTAAACTAATATACCAAGTGATGATCTTGATATTTAATAAGCTCTGACTTGGTTACAGATGAAGCTTGATCTTGAATATGACTTGATGAATAATAGCTTCATACCGATATTCCCCCAACCTCCATTTGATGTGATCGTGAAGGCTCAAACCATTCAACCTCCAACATATTGTTTACCTAGAATAAATACAAAACACAAACAGTAGACAAACAACATTAGATGTAAATTGTTTGTAAATCATCATCAAAATAAAAAGACCCAACAATCTCCCCCTTTTTAATGATGACAAACAATTTACACAAAGAGATATACATGATACAATATGAATATATAAATTATAATTATCATGTATAAAAATAAGGCAATAGATACTCACAATATTTCTCCCTATTTGACAACATCAAAAAGGGAAAACAAAAGAATGAAGAGAGCGAAAGCCCCCCCTACAAATAAGCACGATGAGTATAAAACAAATATAGGGAAAAGCTCCCCATATCAAAATGCCTTATGGAATATATGCAATAAATACTAAGGCATACATATGTGAGCAAACATAGAAATAGAAAAATATGCTAGGTGCAACTCACATACAAAAAGACAATGAGAACACATATTGATATGTCATTATGAAATAATATCTCATTTTACAAACATAAAAAAAAAATGTTTAAAAGTAGATTTATGAAATCAAAAGAAAAAGAACATGAGAATCATGCAAAAAGTTTTCAAATGAAAACAAATCACTCAAATGAAATCATAAATTACATTAAATCATCTAAAAACATAAAACCAAACCATCATTGATTTTTAAAAAGTAAGAGAGATAACCATATCAAGCTCTTAAGCTTGTTTCAACCCATATAAACATTTTAGTACCCGATAAACATGATTTGGGAAATAAACACCCAATAAACATGGGGGGTTATATAAATACAAACCTCTCAATAAAAATCAAAACTAATAATCATGAAAACAAAAGAATTGATCAAAGAAAAATTGTTTTCATATTCAAAAAAATTTTAAAACATAATTTTCAAAACCAAGAAAAATAAAAAATAAAAAAATAATACAATTCTTGGTTTTAAAAAGATTTTGATATCCAAGCATTCTTGGTGCCGGATTGGTTAGGGACATGACCCCTATCATTCAAGCGCAAAGTCCTAGGGTTATGAACCCTTTTGGGCGTATTTGGTGCACGAACACGGTCAAAGCAAAAATTATGCAAATGACCTTTCCGATTATAATAAGTGCAATAAAAGAGGCCCATATGATTTTGTTGACCATAAACAAGTGCACGGGAACCATTTGCAAAAATAGGTTGTTCTTTAAAATTATTTTGCAAACGGGAAACTCTCTTTAAATCAAAACAAAATTTGACCAAATGACCAACCACAATGATCACATCTATACACATGAGCATGCTTATGATGAACATGATGAGTGTGTGCATGTACATGTGAATGTGATGAAGAAACTTGATGAGATGAACAAGGAGCATTAGCATTTTTAGGTTTATATGCATCATAACAAAACTTAGCCAAATGGCCTTTACGACCACAAATAGAGCACTTATAAATTTTGCTATACAAGTGTGCATAGTGTGTAGATGATTTAGCACACTTGTCCATAAGTTTCTTATGGTTATTAATGCATGTGGTTAGAGTTGAATCTAAAGATGAAATATGTTTTTTTAACAATATTCAACTCATCATTAGGCATAGAAGTATTGACAATAGAAGTAGAGCAAACATGGTCATTTTTAAATGATGTGAATTCATTTCTTATAGCCTCTACTTCTAGAATGGCATTGTTTCTTTCATGAGTTAACCTAGCAAAGTTTAAAATTAAAGAATTATGATCCAATTTTAATTTATCATTCTTTTCTTTGAGGATCACATTCTCATTTGAAATAGTACCAAACTTAGAAGCTAACAACTCATGATCGGATTTTAAACTAATATGCTTCTTTTTAAATCAACAAAATTATGGTGCAATTTCTTATAGGCATGCATTAATTTTTCATATGCACATGCGAGTTCATTAATAGATAAATCATCTTCGGAATCGGACTTGCTTACCACACTAGGGCTATCGCCTAGTGGCCGTGTACATGAAAATGAAGCTCCTTTTGAACTTGAAGCCGAATCCTCCAAATCTTATCGGATTGCCTCCAAGTCTCCTTAATGTGCTTCAATAAATTTCCATAAGGTGTAAGCACTATTAAAATGAACAAACTTGTTAGATATAGATGAATCAAAAGTATTTAGTAAATATTCTAATAAAATCTTATTCATTATAAATAATCTTTTATTATTTTTACTCCACTTGGATTTCTCCAAAGTGGGCACAATATAAGAATCTTCAATAACTTCCCATAAATTAAAATGTTTAGATCTAACAAATATGTTGGCCTCTTTGTTTTGATGATGTTTAACAAACAATTTACTACTAATGTTGTTTGTCTAGTGTTTGTACATTCTTATGTATTGTAGACAAACAACGTTGTTGGAGGTTGGATGGATTAAGCCTACACGATCATATCAAGAGGAGGTTGGCGGAATTGTGGAGTGAAGCATCGTACAATTCAAGTTAAAGATCAAGTTCAAGCTTCATCCGCAATGTGTACCAAGTCAAGCTTAATTGAAGATCAAAATTGCTTGGGTAATTTAGTTTAGAGTTTATATTATGTGTGTTTAATACGTTAAGCTCAATATCTATACACACACATTATATCGGTTTTCATATATATATATATATATAATATATATATACATAAGTTTTGGTTTCTATGCATATATATAGTTATATATATACATACATTCAAGCTTAATTGAAGATCAAAATTGCTTGGGTAATTTAGTTTAGAGTTTATATTATGTGTGTTTAATACGTTAAGCTCAATATCTATACACACACATTATATCGGTTTTCATATATATATA